>NC_091282.1:663851451-664163951 GCF_032444005.1 Ranitomeya imitator
TTGTGGATTCAGGCGCTGCCCTGAATTTGATGGACTTGGAGTATGCTAGGCGCTGTGGTTTTTTCTTGGAGCCCTTGCAGCATCCTATTCCATTGAGAGGAATTGATGCTACGCCTTTGGCCAAGAATAAGCCTCAGTACTGGACCCAATTGACCATGTGCATGGCTCCTGCACATCAGGAGGATATCCGTTTTTTGGTGTTACATAATCTGCATGATGTGGTCGTTTTAGGGTTACCATGGCTACAGGTCCATAATCCAGTATTGGACTGGAAATCTATGTCTGTGTCCAGCTAGGGTTGCCAGGGGGTACATGGTGATGTTCCATTTTTGTCTATTTCGTCTTCTACTCCTTCTGAAGTTCCGGAGTTTTTGTCGGACTATCAGGATGTATTTGATGAGCCCAAAGCCAGTGCCCTACCTCCTCATAGGGATTGCGATTGTGCAATTAATTTGATTCCTGGTAGTAAGTTTCCTAAGGGCCGATTGTTCAATTTGTCTGTGCCAGAACACGCCGCTATGCGGAGTTATATAAAGGAATCCTTGGAGAAAGGCCATATTCGCCCATCATCATCACCGTTGGGAGCAGGGTTCTTTTTTGTGGCCAAGAAGGATGGTTCTTTGAGACCTTGTATTGATTACCGCCTTCTTAATAAAATTACTGTCAAATTTCAGTATCCTTTGCCGTTGCTGTCCGACTTGTTTGCTCGTATTAAAGGGGCTAGTTGGTTTACCAAGATAGACCTTCGAGGGGCGTATAATCTTGTGCGTATTAAACGGGGCGATGAATAGAAAACAGCATTTAATACGCCCGAGGGCCATTTTGAGTACCTGGTGATGCCATTCAGGCTTTCCAATGCTCCATCAGTATTTCAGTCCTTTTTGCATGACATCTTCCGAGAGTACCTGGATAAATTCCCGATTGTGTATTTGGATGATATTTTGGTCTTTTCGGATGATTTGGAGTCTCATGTGAAGCAGGTCAGAATGGTGTTCCAGGTCCTTCGTGCTAATTCCTTGTTTGTTAAGGGGTCAAAGTGTCTCTTTGGAGTTCAGAAGGTTTCATTTTTGGGGTTCATTTTTTCCCCTTCTACTGTCGAGATGGACCCTGTTAAGGTCCAGGCCATTCATGATTGGACTCAGCCGACATCTGTGAAGAGCCTGCAAAAGTTCCTGGGCTTTGCTAATTTTTATCGTCGCTTCATCGCTAATTTTTCTAGTGTTGCTAAACCGTTGACTGATTTGACCAAGAAGGGTGCTGATGTGGTCAATTGGTCTTCTGCGGCCGTGGATGCTTTTCAGGAATTGAAGCGTCGGTTTTCTTCTGCCCCTGTGTTGTGCCAGCCAGATGTTTCGCTCCTGTTTCAGGTTGAGGTTGATGCCTCTGAGATAGGAGCAGGGGCTGTTTTGTCGCAGAGAAGTTCTGATGGCTCAGGAATGAAGCCATGTGCTTTTTTTTCTAGAAAGTATTCGCCTGCTGAGCGCAATTATGATGTTGGTAATCGAGAATTGTTGGCCATGAAGTGGGCATTCGAGGAGTGGCGTCATTGGCTTGAAGGAGCCAAGCATCGCGTGGTGGTCTTGACAGATCACAACAATTTGACTTATCTTGAGTCTGCCAAACGGTTGAATCCGAGACAGGCTCGATGGGCGTTATTTTTCTCCCGTTTTGATTTTGTGGTTTCGTACCTTCCGGGCTCTAAGAATGTGAAGGCTGATGCCCTGTCAAGGAGTTTTGTGCCTGACTCTCCGGGTGTTTCTGAGCCGGCAGGTATTCTCAAAGAGGGGATAATTTTGTCTGCCATCTCCCCTGATTTGCGGCGGGTGCTGCAAAAATTTCAGGCTGATAGACCTGACCGTTGCCCAGCAGAGAAACTGTTTGTCCCTGATAAATGGACTAGCAGAGTTATCTCTGAGCTTCATTGTTCGGTGTTGGCTGGGCATCCTGGAATCTTTGGTACCAGAGATTTGGTGGCTAGATCCTTTTGGTGGCCTTCTTTGTCACAGGATGTGCGTTCTTTTGTGCAGTCCTGTGGGACTTGTGCTCGGGCTAAGCCCTGCTGTTCTCGTGCTAGTGGGTTGCTTTTGCCCTTGCCGGTCCCGAAGAGGCCCTGGACGCATATTTCTATGGATTTTATTTCGGATCTCCCCGTCTCTCAAAAGATGTCGGTCATTTGGGTGGTTTGTGATCACTTTTCTAAGATGGTCCATTTGGTACCCTTGTTTAAATTGCCTTCCTCCTCTGATTTGGTGCCATTGTTTTTCCAGCATGTGGTTCGTTTACATGGCATTCCGGAGAACATCGTTTCGGACAGAGGTTCTCAGTTTGTTTCGAGGTTTTGGCGATCCTTTTGTGCTAGGATGGGCATTGACCTATCTTTCTCCTCGGCCTTCCATCCTCAGACAAATGGCCAAACCGAACAAACTAATCAGACGTTGGAAACATATCTGAGATGCTTTGTTTCTGCTGATCAGGATGATTGGGTGTCCTTTTTGCCGTTGGCTGAGTTTGCCCTTAATAATCGGGCCAGCTCGGCTACTTTGGTTTCGCCGTTTTTCTGCAATTCTGGTTTCCATCCTCGTTTCTCTTCAGGGCAGGTTGAGTCTTCGGACTGTCCTTATGTGGATACTGTGGTGAATAGGTTGCAGCAGATTTGGACTCATGTGGTGGACAATTTGACATTGTCCCAGGAGAAGGCTCAACGTTTCGCTAACCGCCGGCGCTGTGTGGGTCCCCGACTTCGTGTTGGGGATTTAGTTTGGTTGTCGTCTCGTTATATTCCTATGAAGGTTTCCTCTCCTAAGTTTAAGCCTCGTTTCATTGGTCCGTATAAAATTTCTGAGGTTATCAATCCTGTGTCATTTCGTTTGGCCCTTCCAGATTCTTTTGCCATCCATAATGTGTTCCATAGGTCGTTGTTGCGGAGATACGTGGCGCCTGTGGTTCCATCCGTTGACCCTCCTGCTCCGGTGTTGGTTGAGGCTGAGTTGGAGTATGTGGTGGAGAAAATTTTGGATTCTCGTATTTCGAGACGGAAACTCCAGTACCTGGTCAAGTGGAAGGGTTATGGTCAGGAGGATAATTCCTGGGTTTTTGCCTCTGCTGTTCATGCTGCCGATCTGGTTCGTGCCTTTCATTTGGCTCATCCTGGTCGGCCTGGGGGCTCTCGTGAGGGTTCGGTGACCCCTCCTCAAGGGGGGGGTACTGTTGTGAATTCTGTTTTCGGGCTTCCTCCTGTGGTCATGAATGGTACTTCGGCTGGTTCTGTCCATGGACTTTCTCTGATGCCTGTGGGTGTTTCTGAGTTTCCTTCTACAGGTGACGAGGCTAATTCGTTAGTGGGCTGCTCTATTTAACTCCACTTGGATCCTTGTCCTATGCCAGCTGTCAATGTTGTAGCATTGGTCTAGTTCGCTCCTGGATCTTCCTGGTTACCTGTTTTCTCCAGCAGAAGCTAAGTTTCGCTTTGCTTTTTTCTTGTTTGCTATTTTTTCTGTCCAGCATGCTTATGTGAATTTTGCCTTGCTTGCTGGAAGCTCTGGGACGCAGAGGGGCGCCTCCGCTCCGTTAGTCGGTGCGGAAGGTATTTTTCCCTGCACTCTCTGTGTGGCTTTTGTAGGGTTTTGTGCTGACTGCAAAGTGACCTTTCCTATCTTCTGTCTGTTTAGTAAGTCGGGCCTCTCTTAGCTAAATCTATTTCATCTCTGTGTTTGTGATTTCATCTTACTCACAGTCAATATATGTGGGGGGCTGCCTTTTCCTTTGGGGAATTTTCTCTGAGGCAAGATAGGCTTATTTTTCCTATCTCTAGGGCTAGCTAGTTCTGAGGCTGTGACGAGGCGCCTAGGTCATGATAGGAGCGCTCCACGGCTATTTCTAGTGAACGTGATAGGATTAGGGATTGCGGTCAGCAGAGGTTCCACTTCCCAGAGCTTGTCCTGTATTAATGTGCTATCAGGTCTTTTCTGGTGCTCTAACTACCAGGTCCACTATTTGTTCTAACCACCAGATCATAACAGGGGCGATTGATCATTTTTGAGGTCTGCATTTTAGCGCAGTGGGATTCCCAGATGTGGCATAGCGACTGGTCATGTGATTAATGGGCGGTATGTATCGCAGAGGTGGGTGCCCCTGTGATGGAAGCATGGGTATGTTTTGCTTTTACATTGGGAAGGCTTCCAGGTGATTAGAGAGATGGGTGGGTCCAGTCACCTACAAACCCACCCAAAGGGATGTGTCTGAATATCCAACGTGAAGCCTGTATGTGATTGTGTGTTTGAGAACCTGCGATGATGTCACTGTCACCTGACTAGCCATGTGATAGGTACCTGGGTATGGTTACAAATATGTAATGGAGGTGTGCACATGGGAGCAAGTGCTGGCTAGTCTAAACCAGAGCAAGGAGGCCTGTGAGATGCCTCCAGAGTGGACGGTCTGATAACCGTGTGTGATACTGACCGGGGTCAGTGAGAGACATCTGTGGGATACCTCTGAGGATAAGAGGGATCCGGGAACCTGTGTGGCACCAACAGGTAACGGAAAGGGATCCATGTTATACTGACCGGGGTCAGAGAGAGAGAGAGAGAGAGACTGTGTTTACACTATGGGATACCTCTGAGGATGAGAGGCATCCGCAAACCTGTGTGATGGACGCCAACAGGTAACGGACTGTAATCCATGTTATGCTGAGCGGGGTCAGTGAGGGACTGTGGTTCCACTGTAAAGCTGAATATGTACAGACGGTGTTCAGGCTGTTGCATACTACTAAGTTCCTGAGGTTGCGGTTTATGCTGATGTGGAAATAAACCTAATAGACTGTTTTTGTAAGAAAATCGTACCTGTGTGCGTTTATCCCATTGCCAAGCGAGTATCCCCCAAGACACACAGTAAGCGTTATCTTTCACAGAGTAATGCATGTTGATTGCGCATGTGAAGGTTCACACATGTAGCAGTCAAATTATTGCACTTTTTCCCTCTACTCATTTTTTTTTTTGTGCAAAGTTAGGCAACCCTTACCGCCCTTGCAAGCTGCAGACCTGCGAACGCTGCTGGCCACAGCCACAGTTGTGGCTGAGGATGTAATGCTCATTGTGGCTGCATCAGTACATGTCTGCGCCGTACGCCGCAACGTAACCTCCTCATCTTCCTCCACCACTTCCTCCGATGCCCTACTCTGGTGCGTGCATCTGTGATCACATTCCTCACTCTGAGAGTCAACCTCTATCCTCTTCCTGCCCTAACAGCACAGTACAGTCTGCGTGAGCCTCAGATATCTGAGTCTCATCAGAGCCACCTACTTTCCCACGCCTCTGAGCTCTGTAAACCCCTTTCCCTCATCAAACACATGCCCCACGCTCATCATACATCATTACGGTAGCCAAAGTGCTGAAAATACTTTAGTGGTAATGCAAATATTTTCCCGCACATTTTACCGAATGTTTACGATTTTTTCAGATTTTATAAAATTTTGCTCGTGTTTCCAATAATGAATCCGAATGTGCCATATTTGTGCCGAATTTATATTTGGCGACAAATTTGCTCATCACTATCTGCTGGGCTAAACAGACTATTATGACTGCTTATAGGTCAATACTTACCGATGGGCAGTCACTTAATGCCACAAATCTCTTAACCTTTAGTTGAAAGAAAGATCTCACTGTCTGTGGTTCATTGTGTCTGATTTGCAAGAAAACGATTACTTGGTTGCACTCTCCTTATTACAGCAATATCATTTTTTTATTCTTTTACGTAAGCATGCAAATTTAATCAAGGCCAGATTTACCATCAGGAAAATATGAGCAGATGTCAACGCCCAATGGGCTAGAGAGGCCGAGCGATCCTAATTAACTAAGTCTATGTTTACTAAACAGTGTCCAGGGTAGTTAGGACACTATATGGGACTCTGTTTCCCGAGGGTCTACATACACCTGGTGCTGGAGCTGAATCCAGCAATGATCTGCAAACTCCCCCTGTGTTTATTTCAGAGCGGATGAAGAAATGAGAGTCTCCTAAATGAAAAATGCAAAATGGGTTTGGATATAATAATCAGTATATTTTATGTTTCATACTAATAATGCTATATTTGATTCCAGAAGTTACAGTGAATTGTAAAAAAAATGGACAACACATACGCCATCAAATCCTGGGAGCGCCTACAGTAATCTAGAATATCCTGTACTCTAGATACATTCCTCAAAGCAACAAATCTGGAAAATGAAATTCTAATCGCAGGTGGTGAACTTATATTCACCATGTAGAACAATCAATACACCGCAGGGAAAATACTTCTTATCTGCAAGTTCTGCGGTTTGTTTGAACCTTTAGGGAAAATACAGCAATATGCTTTACAGAGCAAGACGCGAACCAAAGAGAAATCAAATTATTGAATGCATACAACTTTATCTTGTCCCCTAAAGGTAAAGTTATACATTTTGCATCATTTTAATAAAAAAAAAAGTATCATGGAAAGTTGGAAAGTAGGTCACAGTGTGTCCTGATGTGAGTAGGGATATGATCTTCCCGACCCTAATTATATTAAGTCCTACCTGATAGAGTTCATGTTTCACATTTCTATAAATAGATAAATAAAAGAGTAATTAAAAATCGAGATTGTTGCATCAAGTTGTTAACTTCATGCTCAGAACAATTAACTATTGCAAAACAATACATTTTGGGGGGAAAATTTTGGGAAAATATTCTTAAAGGGTTGTCCAGCAAATGATAAGCATTCTTTAAAGGTGTAAGACTGGTTAAATGGGGTATCCGGGATTTTACAAAAAAAAATATATATATCTAAGCACTAAAAGGCAGGTAATTGCACCTTACCTGCTTACTGTGCCTGGCGCCATTCTTCCCCGGCACAGAGTGATCACAGATGCTCCTGCCGGGGATTCCGAAACCTCTGTTGACGTCATGTCTATAAAGTGGAGCCTTCTTTTCCGCTCAGCTCTGACGCTGAGGCAGGACTTCCGACATCATTCTGATTGACAGCCTTATTCCCGTTGCCTAACTGAGAGGAGCTGGCTGTCAGAATGATGCGGGAAATCCCGCCCCGTCACATCAACAGAGGTAGCTGAATCTACGGCAGGAGCAGTCTGTGATCGCTCTGTGCCAGGTAAGAACGGCGCCGGGCACAACAGGCAGGTAAGCTGCAATTGTAGATTGTGAGCCCTCGCGGGCAGGGTCCTCTCTCCTCCTGTGCCAGTTGTGACTTGTATTGCTCAAGATTATTGTACTTGTTTTTATTATGTATACCCCTCCTTGCATGTAAAGTGCCATGGAATAAATGGCGCTATAATAATACATAATAATAATAATTACCTGCCTGTAAGTGCATAGATACATTTTTTTATGTAAAGTCCCGGAATTCCCCTTTAAAATAATAAATGACAAGATGCTTACTTTTGCCAGTCCCTAATAACTTCCATTCAAATTCGTATCTGGTCCCTGCTAATCTCTCCTGCCTGGCCCTGTGCCAACACCCTTAATGTCCTGAAACAGGGGTATCGTTTCTCCTTGTGGAGAGTGACATACCATCTCTGGCTTGTCAAGGTAAGGAGGCTTATTCACTGTGCAATGCTCCTCTGGGAAATTAAATATGCAAATTGCCTCTTCAGAGAAAAAGAGGACTTAAACTCTATAGCGCCACCTGTTGGAAGTAGCGATCCTACAAGTCACAATCAACTCTTTAACGAGTCGTGCAATATGACTTAGGATTAAAGCCAAATCAATATCTCAATTCGCAGACACGGTGTTTCGGGCTGTTGGCCCTCGTCATTGCTTCCAACAGGTGGCGCTATAGAGTTTAAGTCCTCTTTTTCTCAGAAGAGGCAATTTGCATGTCCTGAAATACTCACTTAGCCAATTGTTGACTGCAGCAGTGACACATCTCATCCAGTGATTGGCTGAGTGGGCATTTCCAGATATTTTTGGTGTGTCGAAACGGGTATTATGCTAGTGTAGCAACTCACTTGGGGAAATAGGTAAAGCTAAAAAACTTCAACTGATCCTGTACAGACTAAAGATCCTGTCCCTGCAGTCTCTAGCGGATCCTCTGTGAGCTGAGATAGCCCTAACCACAGTCTAAAATGATGGCAACTCAAACCTATGCTGCCTGAAAGGCCATTGAGCGCTTCACGTTCCTCCTAAAGAACTGGAGACCAAAGTGGAGTGTAAATTACCTACAAAAGGGAAAGTGTGCAGAAAAAGGAAAAGAGCCCAGATTGAGAAATATAAACCACAAAATACAAAATAAAGTATAAAGTACGTACTGCTAGATAATAAGTGGCCTACTTCCTAAAAAGAAACAGAAGATAGGTGCAGAATAAAAACAGAAAGAGCAAAGAGATAAACCCTAGGTGGAATTTCACTGACAGGCTTTAAACTACAGCAGAATGGCTGGACATCCAAATGACACTGTCACCAGCAGGGATAAAGAATATAAAGACGCATCCAAAAGATGATAGGGCAAACAAATGAAAACACCTGTAATCAGAATGCACCCAGGATAACAGAACCTAAATACCAGGAGAAAATATTTATCTCCTGTAGTTTGGTGGACAGAGAAGATAACCACAAAACACAGGCTCAATGGTTTGAACCCAGAAGCATCACAATGGGATATGGAAGAAGAGAAAAATGAGACTGGGTGGGCTTCAGAACAGAAGCTGGGGGAGATTGATAACGGATAGTATAATTTCTTTAACCTTTATTAACCAGTTAGTGCTGAACAATTACTATGAGTTTAGTGTCATTCAAGATTTTTTTGGCTGTGATTCATCAAAGCACTATCGCCAGAATTCTGTTGTAAATTGCTTTGAAAAGTTGAGAAATTTGGTTTCAACTCAGAATTGTTGCATCTTTTGGCATTGTCATACTTGTTTCTCCCATCAAAATGAGCAGAGCTGGGACAGGATAGGGGTATGACACCACAGCTTGTCAAATTCATTTGTTCCCTATTCCAGAAGTCTTACCCCAACCCAATCTGTCAGCAGGCCGCAGTATAGATGATGGTGTGTACATTTATCAAATTAGACTAGTAACAGGTGCAAAAGCAAACACACAGTTAAATATTTACATTGTTTTAATATTTGTTCATTTTTTAAACAAAATTAAACACTTTTACCAAAAATTATGTGAATTGTTTGTGACATGGAAACTTTGTGAAGTAGAAAGTCGCAGGTAAATGTCTACATTTTGGGGAATTACTCTCTCTTCGCAAAAATGATTGCACAAGAATTGTGAAAACTCAATGCAGCGGACTGTGACAAGCAGGGTCACCATCTGACACTGATTTCAGATATTGTTCCTGCATTGTTATTTATTACTAGCTATTGAACCCGTTCTACGCCCGGGTGGCGAGCATTTATATTGGTATATGGTCTCCATCCTGGTATGTGCTGCTTCCATCCTGTGCCCTTATCTTGTCATGTGCTTCTACCATCTTGTGCACCCCATAGGCAGACCCTGTAGTATAAGACAGCACCTCATAGGCAGACCCTGTAGTATAAGGCAGACCCCATAGGCAGACTCTGTAGTATAAGACAGCACCCCATAGGCAGACCCTGTAGTATAAGACAGCACCCCATAGGCAAACTCTGTAGTATAAGACAGCACCCCATAGGCAGACTCTGTAGTATAAGACAACAACCATAGGCAGAACCTGTAGTATAAGACAGCACCCCATAGGCAGACCCTCTAGTATAAAGCAGCCCCCCATAGGCAGACTCCGTAGTATAAGACAGCACCCCATAGGCAGACCCTGTAGTGTAAGGAAGCACCCCATAAGCAGACCCTCTAGTATAAGACAGCACCCAATAGGCAGACCCTGTAGTATAAAGCAGCACCCCATAGGCAGACCCTGTAGTATAAGGCAGCACCCCCATAGGCAAACCCTGTAGTATAAGGCAGCACCCCCATAGGCAGACCCTGTAGTATAAGGCAGCATTCCCCACAGGCAGACCCTGTAGTATAAGGCAGCAACCCCCCAGAGGCAGACTCAGTAGTATAAGGCAGCAACCCTCCAGAGGCAGACTCTGTAGTATAAGGCAGCACAACCCCACAGGCAGACTCTGTAGTATAAGGCAGCACCCCCCCACAGGCAGACTCTGTAGTATAAAGCAGCATCCCCCACAGGCAGACTCTGTAATATAAGGCAGCACCCCCCACAGGCAAACTCTGTAGTATAATGCAGCAGCACCCCTCCTACAGGCACACTCTGTAGTATAAGGCAGCACCCCCCACAGGCAGACTCTGTACTATAAGGCAGCCCCCGCACAGGCAGACTCTGTAGAATAAGGCAGCACCCCCCACAGACAGACTCAGCAGTATAAGGCAGCACCCCCCACAGGCAGACTCTGTAGTTAAAGGCAGCAACCTCCACAGGCAGACTGTAGTATAAAGCAGTACAACCCCCCACACAGGCAGACTCTGTAGTATAAGGCAGCACCCCCCACAGGCAGACCCTGTAGTATAAGGCAGTACTCCCCACAGGCAGACCCTGTAGTATAAGGCAGCAACCCCCCAGAGGTAGACTCAGTAGTATAAGGCAGCAACCCTCCAAAGGCAGACTCTGTAGTATAGGGCAGCACCCCCCACAGGCAGACTCTGTAGTATAAGGCAGCAACCCCCACAGGCAGACTCTGTAATATAAGGCAGCACCCCCCACAGGCAAACTCTGTAGTATAATGCAGCAGAACCCCTCCCACAGGCACACTCTGTAGTATAAGGCAGCACCCCCCACAGGCAGACTCTGCACTATAAGGCAGCTCCCCCACAGGCAGACTCTGCAGTATAAGGCAGCACCCACCACAGGCAGACTCTGCAGTATAAGGCAGCTCCCCCACAGGCAGACTCTGCAGTATAAGGCAACACCCCCCCCCACAGGCAGACTCTGTAGTAAAAGGCAGCAACCTCCACAGGCAGACTGTAGTATAAAGCAGTACAAACCCCCATACAGGCAGACTCTGTAGTATAAGGCAGCCCCCATAAAGAAAAACAATAAATACTCACCTCTCTTCTTCCTGGTTCCTGCGCTACTCCCTGCTCCCGCTCACCTCTGGACCGCGGGCGCCAGGCAGTGACGTCATCGCGCCCCCTGTCAGTGTCGGTGTTGGTGATGTCAAACGCTGACAGGGGATGATGGGAGAAGGAGCATAGCATTCCTTCCCTCATCAATGCAGTCAGCTGTATTGGCTAGATGCCAATACAGCTGACCTTGCGATGACAGGCGGAAGCCCACTGCTGCATCGCCCCCCGCCTGCTAAGGGGCCCCATAGCAGCCGGGTGGCATAGCAGGGAGATCGATTCTCCTTGCTCTGCCGCAGAATGTAACTGTATCGGCGCGATGTGCATGCCAAAACAGTTACAGTATCTCCTGGGCCACAATCCTCATCCCCGGCAGTGTAACATTCCACAGCGCTTTACATACATTATCATTGCTGTCCCCATTGGGGGGTCACTCATAATCTAAATTATGTGCCAGTATATCTTTGGAGTGTGGAAGGAAACCCACGCAAAAAGGGGAAAGAAGAACATACAAACTGCTTGCAGATGTTGTCCTTGGTGGGATTTGAACCCAGGACCCCAGCACTGCAGAGCAATTGTGCTGCCCTACAATATATTGTGCTGTATTGTGTCGGCCTTTTAGTGCATTAAAAATGAAGGAAAAAAAGTGTAATTTGTAATTCAAATTCAAGTATTCAAGATGCCAGCTATGCAATATCACCGAGTCTGGCACTGCTGCTGGCACCTCAGCAATCCCTCTTTTCCCTGTTATATGTAATCTTTTTATTATTCACAGATTACTAATCTCATCTTCACTGCTACAGGAATTCTACACATTACAGTCTGGCTTATAATGTTTTAGGGTATTCTCTTCCAGCCTCTTTTGGGGAGCTGTGAGTTCTGACAAAATGTAACTATCCTAAAATCACCGCAATAATGGCTTCTGTATTCCCTGCCTAGACTTTTATACAGGTTATGATAGTACCACCAGATTTCCTGCGCTATGCCATGTGATGTGATAGTTGCAAGGCATTATGGGGAAGCATCTAATATCCATTCTTTTTCCTATGGAGCATTGCTGTAAGGCTACATACTCAGCTGGTCTACTAAAAACATATCTATAGGCACCTATTTACACTTTGAGAACTAAAGGATTGTTGTTGGGCTGGTAATGCGAGAACATAAAGTAGCCTTCTGTCAGAGGCATCTATCAGGAAATTTTCTCAAAGAGTACTTTTGATGTATATTGCAACACCGTATGAATGCAAAATAAATTTTCATACTCAACATCCTTCCAAGTGCATATAAATCCATTATTTTATTGATAAGAGTCCACAAAGTTACAGACTAAGGGCTTGCATACATTACCATAGTCCTGTAATTAGTGGCTCATAAGTCACTTCAACAAGTATATTTAACCATAATCCTCAATGGGGAACACCACGCAGAGGATAAGAAGTGAGATGAACAAATGGGTGAAATTAAAATAACTGTTTATTAATACATATTAAAAAGGCAAGGGGGATAGGGGAGGGGAAATGGACCACATAAATAAATAAAAAAAGACAAAAATAAGGGACTTCCAGGTGGTAAAGGGAGAGAGAGGCCAACAAACATGGATCTATTTGTGGAATAATATATGTGCCGCGTGAACCGCTGCCCCCTCCGACACAACAGATGTATATCAGCGGTCTATATGACACAAGTGTGATTACCAAAATCTGGCTTAATAGACCTTCCGCAATAGAACAGGCATATACTACCACCTAAGCATATTCTCACAATAATAGCACATGTGACCAAAGGGGGCCAAAAATAAAGTAATTGTAAGGGATCTTAATAAAGTACCAAAACCGCAGAGGCTGAATAATAAACAGCTACTCCTTAAGGCTAATAAGAAAAAATCCCTATGACTAAATAAATGGCTGAGAAAATGACATAGGTAAGGTGGATTTTTACCTGTACAGTGTTGTGAAGGAGATGAAAATGAGTACCGGGGGGTTCAAGCAGGCATGCAAGGGTGTATAGCTGAATGAGGCCGCGCTCTCCTGACGCCCGGCCCACCTTACCTATGTCATTTTCTCAGCCATTTATTTAGTCATAGGGATTTTTTCTTATTAGCCTTAAGGAGTAGCTGTTTATTATTCAGCCTCTGCGGTTTTGGTACTTTATTAAGATCCCTTACAATTACTTTATTTTTGGCCCCCTTTGGTCACATGTGCTATTATTGTGAGAATATGCTTAGGTGGTAGTATATGCCTGTTCTATTGCGGAAGGTCTATTAAGCCAGATTTTGGTAATCACACTTGTGTCATATAGACCGCTGATATACATCTGTTGTGTCGGAGGGGGCAGCGGTTCACGCGGCACATATATTATTCCACAAATAGATCCATGTTTGTTGGCCTCTCTCTCCCTTTACCACCTGGAAGTCCCTTATTTTTGTCTTTTTTTATTTATTTATGTGGTCCATTTCCCCTCCCCTATCCCCCTTGCCTTTTTAATATGTATTAATAAACAGTTATTTTAATTTCACCCATTTGTTCATCTCACTTCTTATCCTCTGCGTGGTGTACCCCATTGAGGATTATGGTTAAATAAGGGCTTGCATACATAGCATATTTATTGGATGAGTAGTATTCGATTTTTACTTAGATAACACTCGGACCAACGCTACTCAATGAGGCAGCGCTGATGCATGATTTCTTTCACTGCCAGAACTTGTCAGTGATAAAAAAAAAAATCACAGCATGCTGCCATTTCATTTTGAGATCAGATGCCACTCACCCATTCAAGTCTATTTGTGCGTGCTGTGGCAAAACTAGAGTCTGATGGGCCCTGGTGCAAAGTTTAGACCTGGGCCCCCACCTGTATGTTGGTCAGCTGTATGGGCCCTTTGTAATGTTCTAGATCCGATAAAGATATTTAAGTTGTATAAAGACATTCTTGTAATAATCTTCTCCATCATGGGCTCCTTCCCCGTATAATGTCCCATGGTGGTAGAATGTCCCTCATCCTGGTATAATTCCACCTTGGTATAATTCCACCTATTCTATTATAATGTCCCTATTCTGGTATAATGTTCCCCATGTGGGTATAATGTCCCCATGCTGGTATGATGTAACCCATGATGGGAAAATTCAACATATTCTGTTATAATGTACCCATTCTGGTATAATTCCACATATTCTGTTTTAATGTCCCCATTATGGTATAATGTTCCCCATGTTGGTATAATGTCCCCCATGTTGGTATAATGTCCCCCATTCTGGTATAATGTCCCTCATCCTGGTATAATGTCACCATTCTGGTATATTGTCCCCCATCCTGGTATAATGTCCCCATCCTGGTATAATGTCCCCATTCTGGTACATATTCTGGTACATATTTTGTTATAATGTCCCCATTCTGGTATAATGTCCCCCATGTTGGTATAATGTCCCCATTCTGGTATAATGTCCCCCATGTTGGTATAATGTCCCCATGCTGGTATAATGTCCCCCATCCTGGTATAATTCCACATATTCTGTTATAATGTCCCCATTCTGGTATAATGTTCCCCATGTTGGTATAATGTCCCCATGCTGGAATAATGTCCTCCATCCTGGTATAACTCCACATATCCTGTTATAATGTCCCCATTCTGGTATAATGTCCCTCACCCTCGTATAATGTCACCATTCTGGTATAATGTCACCATTCTGGTATAATGTCCCTCATCCTGGTATAATGTCCCCCATTCTGGTATAATGTCCCCATCCTGGTATAATGTCCCCATTCTGGTATAATGTCCCTCATCCTGGTATAGTGTCCTTCATTCCGGTATAATGTCACCATTCTGGTATAATCTCCCCCATGTTGGTATAATGTCCCCTGAATGGGGAAAATAGTATATTGTCCTCATTCTGGTATATTGCCCCATTTTGGTATACTGTCCCTCATCCTGGCATAATGTCCTTCATCCTGGCATAATGTCCCTCATCCTGGTATAATGTGCCTCATCTTAGTAAAATGTCCTCATTCTGGTATAATATACCCATTATTGTAAAATCTCCCCCATGCTGGTATAATGTCTGCAGAATGGGGAAAATAGTATATTGTCCTCATTCTGGTATATTGCCCCATTTTGGTATACTGTCCCTCATCCTGGCATAATGTCCTTCATCCTGGCATAATGTCCCTCATCCTGGTATAATGTCCTTCATCCTGGTATATTACCCCCATTCTGGTATAATGTCCCTCATCCTGGTATATTGCCCCCATTCTGGTATAATGTCCCTCATCTCACAGAAAAATACCCAAAAGAAAATTTAAAAATAACCATAAAAAATAACTTTTATTTAATATATTAAAAACATACATGTGCACTTGCCAAGCACCATCACCACTAAATAAGCGTACTACAGGAAAGGCCGGAATAGTGCCAAGCCCTACGTTCACTATATGTTCCCTACCTGCCTGCGGAGGTTGGCACCCTATTTTCCTGCGCCTTGGCGCCCCCGCTCCACGCCGGCTATCCCTACTAATCCCTATAACACCCTAATAGGTTAGGGAGAGAGACATATCACACATACAATGATAAATGTAAATAGCTTGAAGGGACAAAAATATGTCAGTATGGCTAACTAGCTATATCTAGGGTTCTAGACTCGCTTGGTAATCTGTGTCCCTTTACTCACATATATACCATTTTTAGCCAGCGTACATATTGTAACGGCAGATAGGAACTAAAAATCTAGGGCTAAACACACATATACTTTTGGTCTGTTACAGCGTGTAATTTGCACTGGGGAAATGTATGTGTTGTAATGTCAAACATACACCATGGCACCTTCTGATATCTCATTACCACACTGTAGCATTAGATAACCAATGCATGCCTAGACAACCATAGTGTACCGCATTCATTAGTGGCATCATTAATATTTTAAATCCAGATGCAGACCAAAAGTTCAAATCTCATAATACCGTTATGCAGAAAATTACTTTAGACTCTCTTTATACAGAGTATCCCTTTAAACTCAACGCGTTTCTCCCCTTCTAATTCTAAGAGGTTCATCAGGAGTATATTCTGATAGTAAAGGGTTACTTAGCTCATATCCAAATTCAGTATGTCAGATGTAGATGGCTGCACCACCGGGCCGATTCTATTACAAGAAGAGAAGAACACATTCGATAGAACTAGCAAGAGACTTACTGAACTAATAGACAATATCATTAAACATAAAAGTGACCCAGACTTCAGTAGGAGAGAATCAACACTCCAGACTAACATTGAGAAATTTCAAGCTGATATTAAGGATAGAAAGCACAAACAGTTTAGTCGTGATAGCTGGGATTTTAAAGAAAATAGAGTATTCGGATTTCTATTAGAGGAACAATTAACCCGAACAGGGGACGTCTCAAGCTGTTCTTCATCTGAGGCCGAAGTTTCGGATAGTGAGCGAGGGGATCACAATAGGAGCGGAGGTAGGAATTTCATTAACCCAGCGTTCAAACCGCGTAGGGAAAAATGGGGGAGATCAGGAAAGAAGAAATATACACATGCAAGAGGTGGAAACAATTATCATACTTTTTCCGGTCACAATGCTACAGCAGGGAATCCAACAGGCCCACCTCCATCCTCCTCCTTGTCCTCCTCTTCCTCCTCTTTTTTAGAGAGAGGAACAATGCCATATTATCTAAGGGAGCGGTTGGGGGCTCCCCTTTAAATAGAAATAAGGAAAATAGGATATTAAACCTCTCATCCTATCATCTTTCTGATACTGAAGTGGCAGTTCTTGAAAGAGGCCTTGGGTTTGTACCAACTAATAAGTTTAATGAGTTTGATTGGATTAAGGATATGAACCTTTTTGCCCGAAAATTGAAGTGGAAAAAGTTTTTTAAAAATCATGATCAAGCCGAATGTCTCAACTTGGGTATTGATTTATCTGAGCTCTCAGATGTTAGGATTCTTACCAACATGTTGGAGGAGAGCTCTAGACCGATGGGAGCTGGACCATTTACAGATTTGAAACCAAATAGCATTAGAATGCCCCCTGTATCCACAAATACCAGTATTGATATATTTATGCAATTGGTATCGACTGATCTTAAACAATTGAGCATGAAGAAAAGAAAGAGTCCATCTAACTTAACTCCTGATGAAAGAAGGGCTTTGGATTCGTTATCAGAAAAGGCAGAATTGGTGTTCAAACCATCTGATAAAGGTGGGAACCTTGTGATATTAGATCGTGAGAAATATAGGGAGATGTGTCTCAGGATTCTGAGAGATGGAACCACCTATGGACCGCTACGAGATGACCCCACTGTGGCCTTTAATCTCGAACTGGGTTGCATTTTGGATGAGGCGTATGAAAGGGGGCTTATCTCTGATGGTGAGAGGAGATTCATGAGGCAGAAGACACCTGTAATACCTGTGTTTTACGCCCTCCCGAAGGTGCATAAGGGCCTGGTACCTTTGAAGGGCCGGCCAATTGTTTCGGGAAATGATTCCATCACACAGAATTGTGGGACATATATTGACAAGGTTTTGAGAGACTTCGTGACAGCCTTACCATCTTATATACGAGACACATCTGACCTGTTGCAAAAAATTGAGGGGATTTCTGTGGGAGAGAACACCTTGCTGGCATCAATAGATGTCGAAGCCCTGTACAGCAGTATCCCACATGAGGCTGGTCTAAAAGCTGTTGATTTCTTTTTAAGATCTAGAGGGATCCAATTTAACGAACACAATCGATTTATTAACCGCCTCCTACTTTTCATCTTGACTCACAATTATTTTTTGTTTGAGGGGAGGTTCTACCACCAGCTCAGGGGCACTGCTATGGGGAGCCCATGTGCCCCCACATATGCAAATTTGCTCCTGGGCTGGTGGGAGGATACGGTTGTGTTCGGGGAAGAAAAGCTGGCACTATGGGGCTCCCAGATATTATTCTGGGGGCGCTTCATAGATGACGTCCTAATTCTGTGGACGGGGGATGTTGCCTCTTTCCATGCTTTCGTTCGGGATCTCAATATAAATGACATAGGTCTTACATTTACATCTGAAATTGATAAAGACAAAATCAACTTTTTGGACATTACAATAAGTAAGGATAATGAGGGTCATCTTGCAACCACGATATATAGGAAGCCCACTTCGACTAATAATCTATTGAACTGGAGCAGTCATCACCCCTATGGCCTTAAAAAAGGAATTCCAAAAGGACAATACATGAGGGTGAGGAGAAATTGTTCCTCGGATTCTTCCTTCTATGCTGAGTCACGGGAACTAAGGGATAGATTCCTGATGAAAGGATACCCAAAAAACATTCTCCAGAACACATTCAAACAGATAGAGAAGATCCCTAGATCTAATCTACTACGATCAAGGGACAGGGACGATTCAGAGGCCCTGGTGAGGCTCATTGGGAGTTTTGATGACTGCTCTCAGGAGGTTAGGAAGATCATCAGTAGATATTGGGGTATACTACGTGCAGACACGGACATTAAGGAGTACCTATCTGAGACACCCATGATTACTTATAGAAGAGGGAGATCCCTAAAGGACCAACTAGTGCATAGCACCTTCACTCCCCCCCTAACGACAGGTACATGGCTTGAAAGGAGACAATTAGGTACTTTTCGCTGTGGCGGGTGCTCTTTTTGTGGCTATGTGGCTACAGGCAATCATTTTTCAAGTGCCAGTACGGGACGGATTTTTGAAACTAGACATTTTGCAAATTGCAAAACTAACGGAGTTATCTATCTCTTCAGTTGCACTTGCCCAGTTAATTATGTCGGAAAAACGAGAAGGGAATTCCGTAGGAGAATAGGTGATCATGTGGGGGATATAAAACATGCGAGGGATACCCCAATCTCTCGACATGTACGGTCTGTACATCAGGGGGATTTAAAATCTTTTTCGTTCTGTGCCGTTGAGGTGGTCACCCCCTCTATTCGAGGAGGTGATTGGGATCGTAGAATCTTACAAAAAGAACTCAAATGGATCCATAGATTGGACACGGTATCTCCGGCAGGACTAAACGAACAAATGAACTTTGGCTGTTATCTATGACTCTCTATGCATAAAGGTTGAGAGATAAGTGGTTAGGGAAAACCTGTCGTATCGACCCTAATGGGTCAGATATAATAACTATTGGTCCATATTGTGGACAAAGGATTTTGTTGACACCTATCATATTGTGATGGTTATATATATATGAGAAAGTGCATTATATAGAAATGGGTCTCAGAAATATCGGTGAAGGGTTAGTGGTTTATTTTATCAATAAAAATAAATTTACAGATTGCTGTTAGGCGAACCTTTAATATATACAGCATATTCATGCTTGGCTTAAGAAATAATGAAAAACGCCTAATTTATTCTTGTAGTTATTGTTACCTTTTGAAAATTAGTTGGATAAAGTGTTGCCTGTGAATATAGGATACTAATGATTTCGTTATTTCATGTATATCATTAGAGGATCTGAGCACCAGCATCACTGCAGTAGGGTGTAGATGTGTAGATGCATATAGCATTTGGCTATAAGGGACGGCCTGTAAAAAATGGATATAGGCGGAACTATGGTTTATCCGACGTACGTGACGCATTGTATTATTGCGCAGGAGCGTTGTAGTATTATTGCGCATTAGCGCTATGTTGAAGGACATGGGTGCGTTTGATATCTTTGATATAGATTAATGGATCCATGTCTGGTTCGTTGGGGCGCATGCGCTACTAAGAAGAGGCCGGCGCTTAGCGTAATTTCATCGGCCTCTTCTGAGCGGTGGCGCATTTTGATTACGCTTGAGCGTCCCTATTCTGTAAGCGTCACAGTAATAACGCCGTAAGTAAACATAACGCTGTTGTGCCTGCGCAGTTGATAAAAAGACGGCGCCTGCGTAGTACAATCTGCCCGTGTTGGCAGTAGCGCATTGGTATGACGCGGGCGCGTTCCTTTTCTGTAAGCGTCACAGTAATAACGCCGCAAGTAAATGGAGCGCTGTTGCGCATGCGCAGCTGAGAAAAAGACGGCACCTGCGCAGTACAATCGGCCCGTTTTGGCGACAGCGCATTGGTATGACGCGGGTGCGTCGCTATTAGATGACGTCATAGGTGCGTGGACTTAGTAACGCCGGAAAGGAATATGGCGTCCCAAACACCCAGGTGAGATGAGTGCAGTGATGATTCAGGGCCCATATAATGCACAGCATTTAGCACTTGTCTGTAAGCGCCACAAGGATAGGGTATCGGCCCGGTGGTGCAGCCATCTACATCTGACATACTGAATTTGGATATGAGCTAAGTAACCCTTTACTATCAGAATATACTCCTGATGAACCTCTTAGAATTAGAAGGGGAGAAACGCGTTGAGTTTAAAGGGATACTCTGTATAAAGAGAGTCTAAAGTAATTTTCTGCATAACGGTATTATGAGATTTGAACTTTTGGTCTGCATCTGGATTTAAAATATTAATGATGCCACTAATGAATGCGGTACACTATGGTTGTCTAGGCATGCATTGGTTATCTAATGCTACAGTGTGGTAATGAGATATCAGAAGGTGCCATGGTGTATGTTTGACATTACAACACATACATTTCCCCAGTGCAAATTACACGCTGTAACAGACCAAAAGTATATGTGTGTTTAGCCCTAGATTTTTAGTTCCTATCTGCCGTTACAATATGTACGCTGGCTAAAAATGGTATATATGTGAGTAAAGGGACACAGATTACCAAGCGAGTCTAGAACCCTAGATATAGCTAGTTAGCCATACTGACATATTTTTGTCCCTTCAAGCTATTTACATTTA
Organism: Ranitomeya imitator; assembly: GCF_032444005.1. Lineage (NCBI taxonomy): Eukaryota > Metazoa > Chordata > Amphibia > Anura > Dendrobatidae > Ranitomeya > Ranitomeya imitator. The sequence goes on from NC_091282.1 coordinate 663,872,259, forward strand.
TCATTGTATGTGTGATATGTCTCTCTCCCTAACCTATTAGGGTGTTATAGGGATTAGTAGGGATAGCCGGCGTGGAGCGGGGGCGCCAAGGCGCAGGAAAATAGGGTGCCAACCTCCGCAGGCAGGTAGGGAACATATAGTGAACGTAGGGCTTGGCACTATTCCGGCCTTTCCTGTAGTACGCTTATTTAGTGGTGATGGTGCTTGGCAAGTGCACATGTATGTTTTTAATATATTAAATAAAAGTTATTTTTTATGGTTATTTTTAAATTTTCTTTTGGGTATTTTTCTGTGAGTTGAGTTTCAAGCTACCCTAAGCATTTATAGTATATACTGTGAGAGATTAGTGAGTTTCTATGGCAGGTTTTCTTACGGGACCAATCAACAGAGAGGCATGGGCATTTGACGCCAGGGATATTTTTTGTGACCCCAGAGGTACAAATGATCCAGCTAAAACACCAGATCTAAAGGACTTGTTTCATGAGCTGACCAACTGTTATAGGGACAATATTAAATCGTGGTGGGAGGTCCAATCATTGGAAAATTACATCAGAACTAAAATTGTACCCAAAGGGTTGAGACTTAGTATTGTACCAGCACGTAGGGCCAGAACACCTGAACTGCTACAAAAGTGGAAGAATGAGTTGGTGGAGAGTTCAATAAGGTTTATGCAAATTCTATTACAAGAAGAGAAGAACACATTCGATAGAACTAGCAAGAGACTTACTGAACTAATAGACAATATCATTAAACATAAAAGTGACCCAGACTTCAGTAGGAGAGAATCAACACTCCAGACTAACATTGAGAAATTTCAAGCTGATATTAAGGATAGAAAGCACAAACAGTTTAGTCGTGATAGCTGGGATTTTAAAGAAAATAGAGTATTCGGATTTCTATTAGAGGAACAATTAACCCGAACAGGGGACGTCTCAAGCTGTTCTTCATCTGAGGCCGAAGTTTCGGATAGTGAGCGAGGGGATCACAATAGGAGCGGAGGTAGGAATTTCATTAACCCAGCGTTCAAACCGCGTAGGGAAAAATGGGGGAGATCAGGAAAGAAGAAATATACACATGCAAGAGGTGGAAACAATTATCATACTTTTTCCGGTCACAATGCTACAGCAGGGAATCCAACAGGCCCACCTCCATCCTCCTCCTTGTCCTCCTCTTCCTCCTCTTTTTTAGAGAGAGGAACAATGCCATATTATCTAAGGGAGCGGTTGGGGGCTCCCCTTTAAATAGAAATAAGGAAAATAGGATATTAAACCTCTCATCCTATCATCTTTCTGATACTGAAGTGGCAGTTCTTGAAAGAGGCCTTGGGTTTGTACCAACTAATAAGTTTAATGAGTTTGATTGGATTAAGGATATGAACCTTTTTGCCCGAAAATTGAAGTGGAAAAAGTTTTTTAAAAATCATGATCAAGCCGAATGTCTCAACTTGGGTATTGATTTATCTGAGCTCTCAGATGTTAGGATTCTTACCAACATGTTGGAGGAGAGCTCTAGACCGATGGGAGCTGGACCATTTACAGATTTGAAACCAAATAGCATTAGAATGCCCCCTGTATCCACAAATACCAGTATTGATATATTTATGCAATTGGTATCGACTGATCTTAAACAATTGAGCATGAAGAAAAGAAAGAGTCCATCTAACTTAACTCCTGATGAAAGAAGGGCTTTGGATTCGTTATCAGAAAAGGCAGAATTGGTGTTCAAACCATCTGATAAAGGTGGGAACCTTGTGATATTAGATCGTGAGAAATATAGGGAGATGTGTCTCAGGATTCTGAGAGATGGAACCACCTATGGACCGCTACGAGATGACCCCACTGTGGCCTTTAATCTCGAACTGGGTTGCATTTTGGATGAGGCGTATGAAAGGGGGCTTATCTCTGATGGTGAGAGGAGATTCATGAGGCAGAAGACACCTGTAATACCTGTGTTTTACGCCCTCCCGAAGGTGCATAAGGGCCTGGTACCTTTGAAGGGCCGGCCAATTGTTTCGGGAAATGATTCCATCACACAGAATTGTGGGACATATATTAACAAGGTTTTGAGTGACTTCGTGACAGCCTTACCATCTTATATACGAGACACATCTGACCTGTTGCAAAAAATTGAGGGGATTTCTGTGGGAGAGAACACCTTGCTGGCATCAATAGATGTCGAAGCCCTGTACAGCAGTATCCCACATGAGGCTGGTCTAAAAGCTGTTGATTTCTTTTTAAGATCTAGAGGGATCCAATTTAACGAACACAATCGATTTATTAACCGCCTCCTACTTTTCATCTTGACTCACAATTATTTTTTGTTTGAGGGGAGGTTCTACCACCAGCTCAGGGGCACTGCTATGGGGAGCCCATGTGCCCCCACATATGCAAATTTGCTCCTGGGCTGGTGGGAGGATACGGTTGTGTTCGGGGAAGAAAAGCTGGCACTATGGGGCTCCCAGATATTATTCTGGGGGCGCTTCATAGATGACGTCCTAATTCTGTGGACGGGGGATGTTGCCTCTTTCCATGCTTTCGTTCGGGATCTCAATATAAATGACATAGGTCTTACATTTACATCTGAAATTGATAAAGACAAAATCAACTTTTTGGACATTACAATAAGTAAGGATAATGAGGGTCATCTTGCAACCACGATATATAGGAAGCCCACTTCGACTAATAATCTATTGAACTGGAGCAGTCATCACCCCTATGGCCTTAAAAAAGGAATTCCAAAAGGACAATACATGAGGGTGAGGAGAAATTGTTCCTCGGATTCTTCCTTCTATGCTGAGTCACGGGAACTAAGGGATAGATTCCTGATGAAAGGATACCCAAAAAACATTCTCCAGAACACATTCAAACAGATAGAGAAGATCCCTAGATCTAATCTACTACGATCAAGGGACAGGGACGATTCAGAGGCCCTGGTGAGGCTCATTGGGAGTTTTGATGACTGCTCTCAGGAGGTTAGGAAGATCATCAGTAGATATTGGGGTATACTACGTGCAGACACGGACATTAAGGAGTACCTATCTGAGACACCCATGATTACTTATAGAAGAGGGAGATCCCTAAAGGACCAACTAGTGCATAGCACCTTCACTCCCCCCCTAACGACAGGTACATGGCTTGAAAGGAGACAATTAGGTACTTTTCGCTGTGGCGGGTGCTCTTTTTGTGGCTATGTGGCTACAGGCAATCATTTTTCAAGTGCCAGTACGGGACGGATTTTTGAAACTAGACATTTTGCAAATTGCAAAACTAACGGAGTTATCTATCTCTTCAGTTGCACTTGCCCAGTTAATTATGTCGGAAAAACGAGAAGGGAATTCCGTAGGAGAATAGGTGATCATGTGGGGGATATAAAACATGCGAGGGATACCCCAATCTCTCGACATGTACGGTCTGTACATCAGGGGGATTTAAAATCTTTTTCGTTCTGTGCCGTTGAGGTGGTCACCCCCTCTATTCGAGGAGGTGATTGGGATCGTAGAATCTTACAAAAAGAACTCAAATGGATCCATAGATTGGACACGGTATCTCCGGCAGGACTAAACGAACAAATGAACTTTGGCTGTTATCTATGACTCTCTATGCATAAAGGTTGAGAGATAAGTGGTTAGGGAAAACCTGTCGTATCGACCCTAATGGGTCAGATATAATAACTATTGGTCCATATTGTGGACAAAGGATTTTGTTGACACCTATCATATTGTGATGGTTATATATATATGAGAAAGTGCATTATATAGAAATGGGTCTCAGAAATATCGGTGAAGGGTTAGTGGTTTATTTTATCAATAAAAATAAATTTACAGATTGCTGTTAGGCGAACCTTTAATATATACAGCATATTCATGCTTGGCTTAAGAAATAATGAAAAACGCCTAATTTATTCTTGTAGTTATTGTTACCTTTTGAAAATTAGTTGGATAAAGTGTTGCCTGTGAATATAGGATACTAATGATTTCGTTATTTCATGTATATCATTAGAGGATCTGAGCACCAGCATCACTGCAGTAGGGTGTAGATGTGTAGATGCATATAGCATTTGGCTATAAGGGACGGCCTGTAAAAAATGGATATAGGCGGAACTATGGTTTATCCGACGTACGTGACGCATTGTATTATTGCGCAGGAGCGTTGTAGTATTATTGCGCATTAGCGCTATGTTGAAGGACATGGGTGCGTTTGATATCTTTGATATAGATTAATGGATCCATGTCTGGTTCGTTGGGGCGCATGCGCTACTAAGAAGAGGCCGGCGCTTAGCGTAATTTCATCGGCCTCTTCTGAGCGGTGGCGCATTTTGATTACGCTTGAGCGTCCCTATTCTGTAAGCGTCACAGTAATAACGCCGTAAGTAAACATAACGCTGTTGTGCCTGCGCAGTTGATAAAAAGACGGCGCCTGCGTAGTACAATCTGCCCGTGTTGGCAGTAGCGCATTGGTATGACGCGGGCGCGTTCCTTTTCTGTAAGCGTCACAGTAATAACGCCGCAAGTAAATGGAGCGCTGTTGCGCATGCGCAGCTGAGAAAAAGACGGCACCTGCGCAGTACAATCGGCCCGTTTTGGCGACAGCGCATTGGTATGACGCGGGTGCGTCGCTATTAGATGACGTCATAGGTGCGTGGACTTAGTAACGCCGGAAAGGAATATGGCGTCCCAAACACCCAGGTGAGATGAGTGCAGTGATGATTCAGGGCCCATATAATGCACAGCATTTAGCACTTGTCTGTAAGCGCCACAAGGATAGGGTATCGGCCCGGTGGTGCAGCCATCTACATCTGACATACTGAATTTGGATATGAGCTAAGTAACCCTTTACTATCAGAATATACTCCTGATGAACCTCTTAGAATTAGAAGGGGAGAAACGCGTTGAGTTTAAAGGGATACTCTGTATAAAGAGAGTCTAAAGTAATTTTCTGCATAACGGTATTATGAGATTTGAACTTTTGGTCTGCATCTGGATTTAAAATATTAATGATGCCACTAATGAATGCGGTACACTATGGTTGTCTAGGCATGCATTGGTTATCTAATGCTACAGTGTGGTAATGAGATATCAGAAGGTGCCATGGTGTATGTTTGACATTACAACACATACATTTCCCCAGTGCAAATTACACGCTGTAACAGACCAAAAGTATATGTGTGTTTAGCCCTAGATTTTTAGTTCCTATCTGCCGTTACAATATGTACGCTGGCTAAAAATGGTATATATGTGAGTAAAGGGACACAGATTACCAAGCGAGTCTAGAACCCTAGATATAGCTAGTTAGCCATACTGACATATTTTTGTCCCTTCAAGCTATTTACATTTATCATTGTATGTGTGATATGTCTCTCTCCCTAACCTATTAGGGTGTTATAGGGATTAGTAGGGATAGCCGGCGTGGAGCGGGGGCGCCAAGGCGCAGGAAAATAGGGTGCCAACCTCCGCAGGCAGGTAGGGAACATATAGTGAACGTAGGGCTTGGCACTATTCCGGCCTTTCCTGTAGTACGCTTATTTAGTGGTGATGGTGCTTGGCAAGTGCACATGTATGTTTTTAATATATTAAATAAAAGTTATTTTTTATGGTTATTTTTAAATTTTCTTTTGGGTATTTTTCTGTGAGTTGAGTTTCAAGCTACCCTAAGCATTTATAGTATATACTGTGAGAGTATAATGTCCCTCATCCTGGTATATTGCCTCCATTCTGGTATAATGTCCCTCATCCAGGTATAATGCCCTCATTCTGGTATATTGCCCACATTTTGGCATAATGTCCCTCATCCTGGCATAATGTCCCTCATCCTGGTTAATTTCCCCCATTCTGGTATAATGTCCCTTATCCTGGTATAATGCCCTCATTCTGGTATAATGTACCCATTATTGTATTATCTCCCCCATGCTGGTATAATGTCCCCAGAATGGGGAAAATAGTATATTCTAGTATAATGCACCGATGCTTCTGATTGACTGGCAGCATGTATTGCAGTGCAGGGTCCTGGCGGGTCTCTACAACTCAATATGTTTCACCTGAATGTGTGTCTGCGGAGGCACCTTCTGCGTCACAATTGCTACATCCCTGGGGGCATGGAAAACATCGGACTGCACTCAAGTGACATCAGAGTGCAGTCCAATTTCCGTGGTCTTACTGAATGGAGAAGGTGGAAAAATCTTCTCCCTCTTCTCACAGTGTGCTCTGATTCTTTCATCCAAGAGAATAGGAGCACACTATTCTTACAATTGGATCAAACCCTGATCAGAATTTGATCGGAGTTTCATTTGCATAATCAACCCAATTCTCTCGGATGAGAAGATCTACGGCCGTCTGACTGTAGCCTTAGGCTACTTTCACACTTCCGTCTTTTTTGCTCCGTCGCTATGGGCAAAAAACGGATCCTGCAAATGTGCGTTTTTTGCCCATAGACTTGTATTAGCGACGGATCGCGACGGATGGGCACAAAAAAAGTTCAATGTAACTTTTTTTGTGCGACATGTCCGCCATTTTCGACCGCGCATGTTCGGCCAAAACTCTGCCACTCCTCCCCGCTCATCGCAATGGGCAGCGGATGCATTGCAAAACTGCATCCGCTGCCCACGTTGTGCTAAATTTAGCACAACGTCCGTCGGTACGTCGGGCCGACGGATGTGTGAAAGTAGCCTTAGGTGGAGAGTTGATGAAAGATCTGCAAAGCTGAAGCAAAAGGGTCATTTTAGAAATGAATATTCAACATTAAGATGAAGCAAATTAGGTGGGTCAAATTGGGCAAGTGATTGCTCCTCAAGAGCTACATACAGTGCCTTGCAAAAGTATTTGGCTCCCTGGAACTTTTCAATCTTTCCCCACATATCATGCTTCAAACATAAAAATACCAAATGTAAATTTTTGGTGAAGAATCAACAACAAGTGGAACACAATTGTGAAGTTGAACGAAATTTATTGGTTATTTTAAATTTTTGTGGAAATTCAAAAACTGAAAAGTGGGGCGTGCAATATTATTCAGCCCCTTTACTTTCAGTGCAGCGAAGTTCATTGTGGATCTGATTGATCCAGTGTTGTCCTAAATGCCTAATGATGATAAATATAATCCACCTGTGTGTAATCAAGTCTCCGTATAAATGCCCCTGCTCTGTGATAGTCTCAGGGTTCTGTTTGAAGCACAGAGAGCATCATGAAGACCAAGGAACACAACAGGCAGGTCCATGATACTGTCGTGGAGAAGTTTAAAGCTGGATTTGGATACAAAATGATTTCCAAAACTTTAAACATCCCAAGGAGCACTGTGCAAGCGATCATATTGAAATGGAAGGAGTATCATACCACTGCAAATCTACCAAGACCCAGCCGTCCCTCTAAACTTTCATCTCAAGCAAGGAGAAGACTGATCAGAGATGCAGCCAAGAGGCCCAGGATTACTCTGGATGAACTGCAGAGATCTACAGCTGAGGTGGGACAGTCTGTCCATAGGACAACAATCAGTCGTACACTGCACAAATCTGGCCTTTATGGAAGATTGGCAAGAAGAAAGCCATTTCTCAAAGATATCCATAAAAAGTGTTGTTTAAAGTTTGCAACAAGCCAACTGGGAGACACACCAAACATGTGGAAGAAGGTGCTCTGGTCAGATGAAACCAAAATCAAACTTTTTGGCAACAATGCCAAACGATATGTTTGGTGTAAAGGCAACACAGCTCATCACCCTGAACACACCATCCCCACTGTCAAACATGGTGGTGGCAGCATCAAGGTTTTGGCCTGCTTTTCTTCAGCAGTGACAGGGAAGATGGTTAAAATTGATGGGAAGATGTACAGGACCATTCTTGAAGAAAACCTGTTGGAGTCTGCAAAAGACCTGAGACTGGGACTGAGATTTGTCTTCCAACAAGATAATGATCACAAAAATAAAGCAAAATCTACAACGGAATTGTTCACAAATAAACGTATTCAGGTGTTAGAATGGCCAAGTCAAAGTCCAGACCTCAATCCAATCGATAATCTGAGGAAAGAGCTGAAAACTGCTGTTCACAAACGATCTCCATCAAACCTCGCTGAGCTCGAGCTGTTTGCCAAGGAAGAATGGGCAAGAATTTCAGTCTCTCGATGTACAAAACTGATAGAGACATAGCCCAAGTGACTTACAGCTGTCATTGCCGCAACAAAGTATTAAGTTAAAGGGGCCGAATAATATTGTACGCCCCACTTCTCAGTTTTTGAATTTCCACAAAAATTTAAAATAATCAATACATTTCGTTTAACTTCACAATTGTGTTCCACTTGTTGTTGATTCTTCACCAAAAATTTATATTTGGTATCTTTATGTTTGAAGCATGATATGTGGGAAAAGGTTGGAAAGTTCCAGGGGGCCGAATACTTTCGCAAGGCACTGTAGCTGGAAGCACAGGGTTGCTTTGTTTTTCAGAACAAAAATCTATCACATTTGATTTTATTTGATCGATAGATGAATGAAACATGCAAATGGTATTTTTTTTTTTTTGCATTTCTTGTTCTGGGTTACAATTGGATGAATTCAGAAAATGTCAAAGATTTACAGAAATACTAGAGCTCTTTTTTGCATGTGGCACTTTTCGAATGCAGTGGAGGTAATTACATTTTCCCAATTTTTTATGACTTCATTGCCCTCAATACTAGAGCCACAAATCACCCAATAGCAGTAAATTCTGGCTCTGTAAGAAAAGCTTCAGCTATACCTGTATGCACTGGCGGACACAGTCTGAAAAGGGCCTCTGTGCAAGAACAATATTATGGGCCCTTTGCAGCCTGAGAACTCCTAAAAATGCAAAATTGCACTTGCTTTGGAGCGAGAAATGGGCCCCCTTACCTCTTGGGCCCCTGTGCGGCCGCACAGGTTGCACCAATGGTATGTCCGCCCCTGCCTGTATGCAAAGCACAGGTGGCATTTTTCTGGTTTCTTTAAAAAGCAGAATGTAATGCTGCCCCCTAGAATAAATAATTCCACAGTGGGTTTTTTTCTTCGTTTTGTTACCATTGTTAGATCTATTTTTTACACCTGAGCACTATTTGAAGAAGTCTTCCAGTCAATTCACTTTCCAGAAATATTTAATGAGGAATACCTTTGTTTTCAGGTATTATATGACTTTTATTGGTGTTTCATGTTTCCCCTCTCCGGCCTCTGACTCTAATATCCAGTTTCTCTAAGCTAGTGAGTGGTTACTAGCTGCTATGGTGCCTGCCTCTCATACATGGAGACATGAGAGACATCATAGGAATGAGTAACGTAGCTGTGAATCTAGCACTCGAGTGAGATAAAACACTTACTAGAAAACAACAGCACGTCTCTCTTATCCTCTGCCTCTCTTACAAAGTTCATCTACCCCAATAGATTTCAAAAAGCAGATGTAATCAGACATCTCATAGAGCTGGCAATTCCTCTTGTTTTGAACAACGGTGAATGATGAGTTCAGGGAGGAGGATGAGAAGTGGCTTATAAGTGGAGAAAGAAGCCGTACAGAGCCAAAACTATCCTTTCTCTACATTTCCATTGCGGTGGAAAAGGACAGCACTTACAATGTTATGTTCTTTCTAAGCAGGCTTACTTTAGATTTACAACAGGACTCTCCATGCCTCTTTTGAAGCTATTATTGACATGAACAGAACAGGTTGACAATCACAATAAAGGAAAAGCAGAGCAGGAATGATAGTACATTAGAAATTGTAGTGATTAGGGTTGAGCGAAACGGGTCGTTCATTTTCAAAAGTCGCCGACTTTTGTCAAAGTCGGGTTTCATGAAACCCGATCCGACCCCTGTGCGTGGTCGGCCATGCGGTACGCGACTTTCGCGCCAAAGTCGCGTTTCAATGACGCGAAAAGCGCCATTTCTCAGCCAATGAAGGTGAACGCAGAGTGTGGGCAGCGTGATGACATAGGTCCTGGTCCCCACCATCTTAGAGAAGGGCATTGCAGTGATTGGCTTGCTGTCTGCGGCGTCACAGGGGCTATAAAGGGGCGTTCCCGCCGACCGCCATCTTACTGCTGCTGATCTGAGCTTAGGGAGAGGTTGCTGCCGCTTCGTCAGAAGCAGGGATAGCGTTAGGCAGGGTCCATTAACCACAAAACCGCTTGTTCTGTAGCGATTTCCACTGTCCAACACCACCTTCGGTGTGCAGGGACAGTGGAAGCTACATTTTTTTTTTCCTCAGCGCTGTAGCTCATTGGGCTGCCCTAGAAGGCTCCCTGATAGCTGCATTGCTGTGTGTACGCCGCTGTGCAAACCAACTGCTTTTTTCAAAGCACAAATCCTCTTGTTCCTTCCTTTCTGCACAGCTATCTTTTTTTTTTGTCCACACTTTTTATTTCATTTGTGCATCAGTCCACTCCTTATTGCTGCCTGCCATACCTGGCTGAGATTACTGCAGGGAGATAGTAATTTTAGGACAGTCCCTGTTTTTTTTTTTTTTTTTGGTTTCTAAATTGTCCCTGAAAAAATCATTTTATTTTATTTGGTTTCTAAATTCTTCCTGAAAAAATCATTTTATTTTATTTTGTTTCTAACGTCTCCCTGAAAAACAAAAAAAAAACAAAAAAAAAAACAGTGGGAGATTAATATTGCCCTTTCTGCTTCTGTGCCAGTCTTGACTCCTGGGTGTGCCATCTCTCTCTCTCTCAAATTGTGGGCCATAGAAAGCCTATTTTATTTTTTTTGCTTGATTTGGGTTCTAAAATCTACCTGTAAAAATCAATAAATCAATCAGTGGGAGATAAATATTGGCCTCTGGGCTTGTGTGCCACTCCTGACTCCTGTGTGTGCCATCTCTCACTCAGTGGGCCATAGAAAGCCTATTTATTTTTTTGCTTGATTTGGGTTCTAAAATCTACCTGAAAAAATCACTACATCAATCAGTGGGAGAAAAATATTGGCCTCAGGGCTTGTGTGCCACTCCTGACTCCTGTGTGTGCCATCTCTCACTCAGTGGGCCATAGAAAGCCTATTTATTTTTTTGCTTGATTTGGGTTCTAAAATCTACCTGAAAAAATCACTACATCAATCAGTGGGAGAAAAATATTGGCCTCTGGGCTTGTGTGCCACTCCTGACTCCTGTGTGTGCCATCTCTCACTCAGTGGGCCATAGAAAGCCTATTTATTTTTTTGCTTGATTTGGGTTCTAAAATCTACCTGAAAAAATCACTACATCAATCAGTGGGAGAAAAATATTGGCCTCAGGGCTTGTGTGCCACTCCTGACTCCTGTGTGTGCCATCTCTCACTCAGTGGGCCATAGAAAGCCTATTTATTTTTTTGCTTGATTTGGGTTCTAAAATCTACCTGAAAAAATCACTACATCAATCAGTGGGAGAAAAATATTGGCCTCTGGGCTTGTGTGCCACTCCTGACTCCTGTGTGTGCCATCTCTCACTCAGTGGGCCATAGAAAGCCTATTTATTTTTTTGCTTGATTTGGGTTCTAAAATCTACCTGAAAAAATCACTACATCAATCAGTGGGAGAAAAATATTGGCCTCAGGGCTTGTGTGCCACTCCTGACTCCTGTGTGTGCCATCTCTCACTCAGTGGGCCATAGAAAGCCTTTTTTTTTTATTTGGTTTCTAAATTGTCCCTGAAAAAATCATTTTAATTTATTTGGTTTCTAAATTCTTCCTGAAAAAAATCATTTTATTTTATTTTGTTTCTAACGTTTCCCTGAAAAAAAAAACAAAACAAAAAAAAAAACAGTGGGAGATTAATATTGCCCTTTCTGCTTCTGTGCCAGTCTTGACTCCTGGGTGTGCCATCTCTCTCTCTCTCTCAAATTGTGGGCCATAGAAAGCCTATTTTTTTTTTGCTTGATTTGGGTTCTAAAATCTACCTGTTAAAATCAATAAATCAATCAGTGGGAGATAAATATTGGCCTCTGGGCTTGTGTGCCACTCCTGACTCCTGCGTGTGCCATCTCTCACTCAGTGGGCCATAGAAAGCCTATTTATTTTTTTGCTTGATTTGGGTTCTAAAATCTACCTGTACAAATCAATAAATCAATCAGTGGGAGATAAATATTGGCCTCTGGGCTTGTGTGCCACTCCTGACTCCTGTGTGTGCCATCTCTCACTCAGTGGGCCATAGAAAGCCTATTTATTTTTTTGCTTGATTTGGGTTATAAAATCTACTGTAAAAATCAACAAATCAATCAGTGGGAGATAAATATTGGCCTCTGGGCTTGTGTGCCACTCCTGACTCCTGTGTGTGCCATCTCTCACTCAGTGGGCCATAGAAAGCCTATTTATTTTTTTGCTTGATTTGGGTTATAAAATCTACTGTAAAAATCAACAAATCAATCAGTGGGAGATAAATATTGGCCTCTGGGCTTGTGTGCCACTCCTGACTCCTGTGTGTGCCATCTCTCACTCAGTGGGCCACAGAAAGCCTTTTTTTTATTATTTGGTTTCTAAATTGTCCCTGAAAAAATCATTTTATTTTATTTGGTTTCTAAATTCTTCCTGAAAAAATCATTTTATTTTATTTTGTTTCTAACGTCTCCCTGAAAAAAAAAAAAAAAAAACAGTGGGAGATTAATATTGCCCTTTCTGCTTATGTGCCAGTCTTGACTCCTGGGTGTGCCATCTCTCTCTCTCAAATTGTGGGCCATAGAAAGCCTATTTTTTTTTTTTGCTTGATTTGGGTTCTAAAATCTACCTGTAAAAATCAATAAATCAATCAGTGGGAGATAAATATTGGCCTCTGGGCTTGTGTGCCGCTCCTGACTCCTGTGTGTGCCATCTCTCACTCAGTGGGCCATAGAAAGCCTTTTTTTTTTTTATTTGGTTTCTAAATTGTCCCTGAAAAAATCATTTTATTTTATTTGGTTTCTAAATTCTTCCATAAAAAATCATTTTATTTTATTTTGTTTCTAACGTCTCCCTGAAAAAAAAAATCAAAAAAAAAAACAGTGGGAGATTAATATTGCCCTTTCTGCTTCTGTGCCAGTCTTGACTCCTGGGTGTGCCATCTCTCTCTCTCTCTCAAATTGTGGGCCATAGAAAGCCTATTTTTTTTTTTTTTGCTTGATTTGGGTTCTAAAATCTACCTGTAAAAATCAATAAATCAATCAGTGGGAGATAAATATTGGCCTCTGGGCTTGTGTGCCACTCCTGACTCCTGTGTGTGCCATCTCTCACTCAGTGGGCCATAGAAAGCCTTTTTTTTTTTTTTTTGGTTTCTAAATTGTCCCTGAAAAAATCATTTTATTTTATTTTGTTTCTAAATTCTTCCTGAAAAAATCATTTTATTTTATTTTGTTTCTAAAGTCTCCCTGAAAAAAAAAAAAAAAAAATAGGTGGGAGATTAATATTGACATTTGTGCTTGAGTGACAGTCCTGCGTGTGTGGCATCTCTGTGATTTGGTGCCACAGAAAACAGAGTGTGTAACATTGTGCCTGATTTTCCTTGTGGTCTCACCAACCTGTAAAGGGATATTGAAATCATACTGAAGTTATAGCTCACCGTGTAAGTTGTTTGACAGCAACAAATAAAGTTACTTAGGTTAAGTTTTTAAAACAATGAGGAAGTCTGGTGCAAGAGGTCGTGGCCGTGGCCGTTCATTGTCAGCTGGTAATGATGGTAGTGGTAGTGGAGCATCAGGTGGTCGTGGGAAAAAAAATATTCCACCTAAGTCTGGAGCTGTGGAGCCAGGTTCGTCGTCTGGCTACACAAGGCCTCGAACGCTCTCTTTTCTGGGAGTAGGAAAACCGCTTTTAAAGCCGGAGCAGCAACAGCAAGTTTTGGCTTACCTTGCAGACTCAGCCTCTAGCTCTTTTGCCTCCTCTTCTGAAACTGGTAAATGTAAAAGAAGCGCGTCGCTTGTGGATGTTCACGGTCAGGGACAAGTCGCTTCATTGTCCTCTTCAGCAAAAACAACAACAAGAGAGAAGGATGCAGCAGGCGACACAACGGGTTACTCCATGGAGCTCTTTACACATACCGTCCCTGGCTTACAAAGTGAAACACTTAACAGGCCATGCCCATTACAAGTAGATTCTGACATGGAGTGCACTGATGCACAGCCACAGCCAGACTACAATGCTGGTCCTTTGACTCAGACCACAACATTGCCCTCTCAGGGTACTGATCCACAATCAGACCCTGATGAGACTATGTTGCCCCGTCACGAACGCTATACCACCAACCGACACGGTGACACAGACGAAGTTGCACACGAGCTAGAAGAGGAGGTAATAGATGACCCAGTTGTTGACCCCGATTGGCAGCCATTGGGGGAACAGGGTGCAGGCGGCAGTAGTTCAGAAGCGGAGGTGGAGGAGGGGCCGCAGCAGGCATCAACATCGCAACAGGTTCCATCTGCCGGGCCCGTATCTGGCCCAAAACGCGTGTCAAAGCCAAAACCTGTTGGAGGACAGCGTGGCCATCCGGTTAAAGCTCAGTTTGCAATCCCTGAAAAGGGATCCGATGCTAGGAAGAGTGCAGTCTGGCATTTTTTTAAACAACATCCAATTGATCAGCGCAAAGTCATCTGTCAAAAATGTTCAACTAGCTTAAGCAGAGGTCAGAATCTGAAAAGTCTCAATACAAGTTGCATGCATAGACATTTAACCACCATGCATTTGCAAGCTTGGACTAACTACCAAACGTCCCTTAAGGTTGTAGCACCCTCGGCCAATGAAGCTAGTCAGCAACGCAACATCCCTTCCGTGACTGTAAGGCCACCATTTTCTGCACCACCGGCAGTATCTGTGCAGGTTTCTTTGCCAGCCAAAAGCAGTCAGGGTCAGGGAATCACCAGTTTTGTAGGAGGAAATATTGCATCTAGGGCACCGGCGGAAACAATACCGTCTCCAACCGTCTCTCAGTCTGCCATGTCCACCGGCACACCCGCTAGTTCCACGATCTCCAGCTCTCCAGTCCAGCTCACCCTACATGAGACTCTGGTTAGAAAAAGGAAGTACGTATCCTCGCATCCGCGTACACAGGGTTTTAACGCCCACATAGCTAGACTAATCTCGTTAGAGATGATGCCCTACCGGTTAGTTGAAAGCAAAGCTTTCAAAGTCCTGGTGGAGTACGCTGAACCACGCTACGAGCTACCCAGTCGACACTTTTTTTCCAGAAAAGCCATCCCAGCCCTGCACCAGCATGTTAAACAGCGCATCGTCCATGCACTCAGGCAATCTGTGAGTACAAAGGTGCACCTGACTACAGATGCATGGACCAGTAGGCATGGCCAGGGACGTTACGTGTCCATCACGGCACACTGGGTGAATGTGGTGGATGCAGGGTCCACAGGGGACATCAATTTCGGGATAGTTGTGCCTAGCCCACGGTCTAGGAAACAGTTGGCTGTAGGCGTTCGCACCCCCTCCTCCTCCTCCTCGTCCTCCTGCAGAAGCGAGAGCTCTTCCACAGACCGCAGTCGCCAAACCACTACATCGTCAGCTGTCACTGTTGCACACCAGTTGTCCCATTATGGGGCAGCTACTGGCAAACGTCAGCAGGCTGTATTGGCTATGAAGTGTTTGGGCGACAACAGACACACTGCGGAAGTTCTGTCCGAGTTCTTGCAGAAAGAAATGCATTCGTGGCTGGGCACTGTAGATCTTGAGGCAGGCAAGGTAGTGAGTGATAACGGAAGGAATTTCATGGCTGCCATCTCCCTTTCCCAACTGAAACACATTCCTTGCCTGGCTCACACCTTAAACCTGGTGGTGCAGTGCTTCCTGAAAAGTTATCCGGGGTTATCCGACCTGCTCCTCAAAGTGCGGTGACTTTGCTCGCATATCCGCCGTTCGCCCGTACACTCCAGCCGTATGCAGACCTATCAGCGGTCTTTGAACCTTTCCCAGCATCGCCTAATCATCGACGTTGCAACTAGGTGGAACTCAACACTGCACATGTTTCAGAGACTGTGCGAACAGAGGCGTGCTGTTATGTATTTGTGGGAGGATACACATACACGGGCAGGCAGTAGGATGGCAGACATGGAGTTGTCACGTGTGCAGTGGTCGTGATACAAGACATGTGTCAAGTCCTTCAGTGTTTTGAGGAATGCACACGGCTGGTTAGTGCAGACAACACCATAATAAGCATGAGCATCCCCCTAATGCGTCTGCTGATGCAAAGTTTGACGCACATAAAGGATCAGGCGTCTGCACCAGAGGAAGAGGAAAGCCTTGATGACAGTCAGCCATTGTCTGGTCAGGGCAGTGTACAGGACGAGGTAGCGGGCGAAGAGGAGGTGGAGGACGAGGAGGATGATGGGGATGAGTATATTTTTAATGAGGAAGCATTCCCGGGGGCACTGGAAATTGGTTGCGTGGCAAGGCCGGGTTCTGGTTTTTTGAGGGACACAAGTGACGTAGATTTGCCTGAAACTGCCCCTCAACCAATCACAACCGCAGATTTGACAGCTGGAACTTTGGCCCACATGGCGGATTATGCCTTGCGTATCCTCAAAAGGGACACACGCATTACGAAAATGATGAACGATGACGATTACTGGTTGGCCTGCCTCCTTGATCCACGCTATAAAGGCAAATTGCAAAATATTATGCCACATGAGAACTTGGAACTAATATTAGCGACCAAACAATCAACTCTTGTTGACCGTTT
Organism: Ranitomeya imitator; assembly: GCF_032444005.1. Lineage (NCBI taxonomy): Eukaryota > Metazoa > Chordata > Amphibia > Anura > Dendrobatidae > Ranitomeya > Ranitomeya imitator. The sequence continues at coordinate 663,888,852 of NC_091282.1, forward strand.
GCTTCAGGCATTCCCAGCACACAGCGCACGTGATCGTTCTCACACGAGCTCCAGGGGGCAGCAGACCAGGAGTGTTAGGGGTGCACACATCAGAAGTGGCGTTGGACAGAGGGGTTTTCTGACCAGGCTGTGGAGTGATTTTGCTATGACCGCAGACAGGACAGGTACTGCTGCATCAATTGAAAGTGACAGGAGACAACATTTGTCCAGTATGGTTACTAACTATTTTTCATCCCTTATCGATGTTCTCCCTCAACCGTCATTCCCATTTGATTACTGGGCATCAAAATTAGACACCTGGCCAGAATTGGCAGAATATGCATTGCAGGAGCTTGCTTGCCCGGCAGCTAGTGTCCTATCAGAAAGAGTATTCAGTGCTGCAGGTTCAATATTAACCGAAAAAAGGACTCGTCTGGCTACCCAAAATGTTGATGATCTAACATTCATTAAAATGAACTACAACTGGATTTCGAATTCTTTTGCCCCACCTTGCCCGGCCGACACCTAGCTTTTCTATGAAAAGCTCTTGCCTGTGGATTACTGTGAATTACTTTTCTAATGTCTAATTTGCTGCAGCTGATTGTCCAGCATACGACATGTTTACACCTCCCTAAATGGCCAAACTCCCCACAAGGGGCCGTGGTATCGCGACTTGGCGCAATCAACCGTGAGAGTGCTGTTTGTCTTAAGAAGTGGGTGTGCCCGCTTTTGGTCAACGGCAATGCCACTGGGTCCCTCATAGTACAATAAAGTGTCTCTGGCAGTGGTGGTGCGCACCCAACGTCAGACACACTGTTGTAACATGAGGGGCCCTGGGCCTGTACCGCCGGCCACAAGAGAGTTCACCCACCCCCAGGTCAAACATTGATCTACCACTTCCACAGTTATCTCTCACACTTCCACCAATGTTTAGTCTATGCGCTGACATCCTTCCATTCCTGCCACTGAAAATACCATTGTGTTGACATGTATGATGGTACTTAACATAGTCAGGGGCAGTGTCCTCTATTTACCACAGTAAATACTTTGTGTTAAATTAGTAGGTCTGAAACTACGCAGAGGATCCCACCCCTGAACCTAATGATTGCACCATTTAGTGCTTTCGTTTTGTTTTAATGCAAGACATTCACATTTATTTATTGTTTTGGACTACTAACTGGCAGACACTCATTACAATCGGCCTCCACTGACCTGTCTACTGCTGCCCGTGTACCCCTGGAACCAATTTTAAATTGCCTACAGCCAGCCTATTTTATTATGTTAGGCCTTCGAAGCCTGTCTGCTGTCCCTCCTTCCACTAGGCCTCCACTGACCTGTCTGCTGCTGCCCGTGTACCCCTGGAACCAATTTTAAATTGCCTACAGCCAGCCCATTTTATTATGTTAGGCCTTCGAAGCCTGTCTGCGGTCCCTCCTTCCACTAAGCCTCCACTGATCTGTCTACTGCTGCTCGTGTACCCCTGGAACCAATTTTAAATTGCCTACAGCCAGCCCATTTTATTATGTTAGGCCTTCGAAGCCTGTCTGCTGTCCCTCCTTCCACTAGGCCTCCACTGACCTGTCTACTGTTGCCCATGTACCCCTGGAACCAATTTTAAATTGCCTACAGCCAGCCCATTTTATTATGTTAGGCCTTCGAAGCCTGTCTGCTGTCCCTCCTTCCACTAGGCCTCCACTGATCTGTCTACTGCTGCCCGTGTACCCCTGGAACCAATTTTAAATTGCCTACAGCCAGCCCATTTTATTATGTTAGGCCTTCGAAGCCTGTCTGCGGTCCCTCCTTCCACTAGGCCTCCACTGACCTGTCTATTGCTGCCCGTGTACCCCTGGAACCAATTTTAAATTGCCTACAGCCAGCCCATTTTATTATGTTAGGCCTTCGAAGCCTGTCTGCTGTCCCTCCTTCCACTAGGCCTCCACTGACCTGTCTACTGCTGCCCGTGTACCCCTGGAACCAATTTTAAATTGCCTACAGCCAGCCCATTTTATTATGTTAGGCCTTCGAAGCCTGTCTGCTGTCCCTCCTTCCACTAGGCCTCCACTGATCTGTCTACTGCTGCCCGTGTACCCCTGGAACCAATTTTAAATTGCCTACAGCCAGCCCATTTTATTATGTTAGGCCTTCGAAGCCTGTCTGCTGTCCCTCCTTCCACTAGGCCTCCACTGACCTGTCTACTGCTGCCCGTGTACCCCTGGAACCAATTTTAAATTGCCTACAGCCAGCCCATTTTATTATGTTAGGCCTTCGAAGCCTGTCTGCTGTCCCTCCTTCCACTAGGCCTCCACTGATCTGTCTACTGCTGCCCGTGTACCCCTGGAACCAATTTTAAATTGCCTACAGCCAGCCCATTTTATTATGTTAGGCCTTCGAAGCCTGTCTGCTGTCCCTCCTTCCACTAGGCCTCCACTGACCTGTCTACTGCTGCCCGTGTACCCCTGGAACCAATTTTAAATTGCCTACAGCCAGCCCATTTTATTATGTTAGGCCTTCGAAGCCTGTCTGCTGTCCCTCCTTCCACTAGCCCTCCACTGACCTGTCTACTGCTGCCCGTGTACCCCTGGAACCAATTTTAAATTGCCTACAGCCAGCCCATTTTATTATGTTAGGCCTTCAAAGCCTGTCTGCGGTCCCTCCTTCCACTAGGCCTCCACTGATCTGTCTACTGCTGCCCGTGTACCCCTGGAACCAATTTTAAATTGCCTACAGCCAGCCCATTTTATTATGTTAGGCCTTCGAAGCCTGTCTGCTGTCCCTCCTTCCACTAGGCCTCCACTGACCTGTCTACTGCTGCCCGTGTACCCCTGGAACCAATTTTAAATTGCCTACAGCCAGCCCATTTTATTATGTTAGGCCTTCGAAGCCTGTCTGCTGTCCCTCCTTCCACTAGGCCTCCACTGATCTGTCTACTGCTGCCCGTGTACCCCTAGAACCAATTTTAAATTGCCTACAGCCAGCCCATTTTATTATGTTAGGCCTTCGAAGCCTGTCTGCTGTCCCTCCTTCCACTAGGCCTCCACTGACCTGTCTACTGCTGCCCGTGTACCCCTGGAACCAATTTTAAATTGCCTACAGCCAGCCCATTTTATTATGTTAGGCCTTCGAAGCCTGTCTGCTGTCCCTCCTTCCACTAGGCCTCCACTGATCTGTCTACTGCTGCCCGTGTACCCCTGGAACCAATTTTAAATTGCCTACAGCCAGCCCATTTTATTATGTTAGGCCTTCGAAGCCTGTCTGCTGTCCCTCCTTCCACTAGGCCTCCACTGACCTGTCTACTGCTGCCCGTGTACCCCTGGAACCAATTTTAAATTGCCTACAGCCAGCCCATTTTATTATGTTAGGCCTTCAAAGCCTGTCTGCGGTCCCTCCTTCCACTAGGCCTCCACTGATCTGTCTACTGCTGCCCGTGTACCCCTGGAACCAATTTTAAATTGCCTACAGCCAGCCCATTTTATTATGTTAGGCCTTCGAAGCCTGTCTGCTGTCCCTCCTTCCACTAGGCCTCCACTGATCTGTCTACTGCTGCCCGTGTACCCCTGGAACCAATTTTAAAATGCCTACAGTCCAATATTTTTTTAAGTTATGCCTTTGAAGCCTGTCTGCGGCCCGTTCTTTCCACTACTACTACACTGACCAGTGTACTGCTGCCCGTGTACCCCTGGAACCAATGTTAAAGTGCCTACAGTCCAATATTTTTTTTATGTTAGGCCTTTGAAGCCTGTCTGCGGCCCGTTCTTTCCACTACTACTACACTGACCAGTGTACTGCTGCCCGTGTACCCCTGGAACCAATGTTAAAGTGCCTACAGTCCAATTTTTTTTAATGTTAGGCCTTTGAAGCCTGTCTGCGGCCCGTTCTTTCCACTACTACTACACTGACCAGGGTACTGCTGCCCGTGTACCCCTGGAACCAATGTTAAAGTGCCTACAGTCCAATATTTCTTTAAGTTAGGCCTTTGAAGCCTGTCTGCGGCCCGTTCTTTCCACTACTACTACACTGACCAGTGTACTGCTGCCCGTGTACCCCTGGAACCAATGTTAAAGTGCCTACTGTCCAATATTTTTTTAAGTTAGGCATTTGAAGCCTGTCTGCGGCCCGTTCTTTCCACTACTACTACACTGACCTGTGTACTGCTGCCCGTGTACCCCTGGAACCAATGTTAAAGTGCCTACAGTCCTTTTTTTTTTATGTTAGGACTTTGAAGCCTGTCTGCGGCCCGTTCTTTCCACTACTACTACACTGACCAGTGTACTGCTGCCCGTGTACCCCTGGAACCAATGTCAAAGTGCCTACAGTCCAATTTTTTTTTATGTTAGGCCTTTGAAGCCTGTCTGCGGCCCGTTCTTTCCACTACTACTACACTGACCAGTGTACTGCTGCCCGTGTACCCCTGGAACCAATGTTAAAGTGCCTACAGTCCAATATTTCTTTAAGTTAGGCCTTTGAAGCCTGTCTGCGGCCCGTTCTTTCCACTACTACTACACTGACCAGTGTACTGCTGCCCGTGTACCCCTGGAACCAATGTCAAAGTGCCTACAGTCCAATTTTTTTTTATGTTAGGCCTTTGAAGCCTGTCTGCGGCCCGTTCTTTCCACTACTACTACACTGACCAGTGTACTGCTGCCCGTGTACCCCTGGAACCAATGTTAAAGTGCCTACAGTCCAATATTTCTTTAAGTTAGGCCTTTGAAGCCTGTCTGCGGCCCGTTCTTTCCACTACTACTACACTGACCAGTGTACTGCTGCCCGTGTACCCCTGGAACCAATGTTAAAGTGCCTACAGTCCAATATTTTTTTAAGTTAGGCCTTTGAAGCCTGTCTGCGGCCCGTTCTTTCCACTACTACTACACTGACCTGTGTACTGCTGCCCGTGTACCCCTGGAACCAATGTTAAAGTGCCTACAGTCCATTTTTTTTTTATGTTAGGCCTTTGAAGCCTGTCTGCGGCCCGTTCTTTCCACTACTACTACACTGACCAGTGTAGTGCTGCCCGTGTACCCCTGGAACCAATGTTAAAGTGCCTACAGTCCAATTTTTTTTTATGTTAGGCCTTTGAAGCCTGTCTGCGGCCCGTTCTTTCCACTACTACTACACTGACCAGTGTAGTGCTGCCCGTGTACCCCTGGAACCAATTTTAAATTGCCTACAGCCAGCCCATTTTATTATGTTAGGCCTTCGAAGCCTGTCTGCTGTCCCTCCTTCCACTACTACTACACTGACCAGTGTACTGCTGCCCGTGTACCCCTGGAACCAATTTTAAAATGCCTACAGTCCAATATTTTTTTAAGTTAGGCCTTTGAAGCCTGTCTGCGGCCCGTTCTTTCCACTACTACTACACTGACCAGTGTACTGCTGCCCGTGTACCCCTGGAACCAATGTTAAAGTGCCTACAGTCCAATATTTCTTTAAGTTAGGCCTTTGAAGCCTGTCTGCGGCCCGTTCTTTCCACTACTACTACACTGACCAGTGTACTGCTGCCCATGTACCCCTGGAACCAATGTTAAAGTGCCTACAGTCCAATATTTTTTTAAGTTAGGCCTTTGAAGCCTGTCTGCGGCCCGTTCTTTCCACTACTACTACACTGACCAGTGTAGTGCTGCCCGTGTACCCCTGGAACCAATGTTAAAGTGCCTACAGTCCAATATTTTTTTAAGTTAGGCCTTTGAAGCCTGTCTGCGGCCCGTTCTTTCCACTACTACTACACTGACCAGTGTACTGCTGCCCGTGTACCCCTGGAACCAATGATATAGTGCCTACAGTCCAATATTTTTTCATGTTAGGCCTTTGAAGCCTGTCTGCGGCCCGTTCTTTCCACTACTACTACACTGACCAGTGTACTGCTGCCCGTGTACCCCTGGAACCAATGTTAAAGTTCCTACAGTCCAATATTTTTTTAAGTTAGGCCTTCGAAGCCTGTCTGCGGCCCGTTCTTTCTACTACTACTACACTGACCAGTGTAGTGCTGCCTGTGTACCCCTGGAACCTATTTTTTATTGCATAGAGCATCCTTTTTTTAATAGTGGGCGTACAAAGTCTGTCTGCGGTCCACTATTGAAATTGTCCTCCACTGCCAGAGCAATGCTGCCTGTGTACCCTTGTAACCTTTTTTAAGCTGCAGTGAGCCACATTTTTGGTTTAAGGCCTACTACCTGTGTCTGTCTGCGACACTCAATTCAGCTGTGTTCCTTTTAAAAAAGCTGAGCGTCAATAGTCTTGTTTTCAGCCTCTAGGAATTTTAAAACTGCATTGGGGGTACAACTTTGGTAGGGCCTACTAACGGTGTCTGCCGCCCCAAGGTGTTCCCAAGGTTTCGTCCACATTGCTTCGATCTTCCTACTCTCGTTTAGTAGTTGGTGAAAACTACACTGCATTAGGCCTACAAATTGGGTATGGGGTGTAGAGACTGTTCCACTCCAAGGTGTTCTCCAGGTTGCCTTTCCTGAGCTTCTATCTTCAGGCTCTCGTTTAGTAGTTGTTGGAAACTACACTGCATTAGGCCTACAAATTGGGTATGGGGTGTAGAGAGATGGTGTGTTCCACTCCAAGGTGTTCCCCAGGTTTCGTCCACATTGCTTCGATCTTCCTACTCTCGTTTAGTAGTTGGTGAAAACTACACTGCATTAGGCCTCAAATTGGGTATGGGGTGTAGAGACGGTGTGTTCCACTCCAAGGTGTTCCCCAGGTTTCCTCGCTATTGCTTCGATCTTAATGCTCTCGTTTAGTAGTTGTTGGAAACTACACTGCATTAGGCCTACACATTTGGTATGGGGTGTAGAGACGGTGTCTTACACTCCAAGGTGTTCTCCAGGTTGCCTTTCCTGAGCTTCTATCTTCAGGCTCCTGTTAAATAGTGCTTAAATGGAACAACTGCATTTGGCGTACTAGTTGGTTTGGGGCCTACTAACAGTGTCTGCCGCTCCTTGCTGTTCTCCTGGTTTCCTGTCCTGAAAATCCATTTTCAGGCTCTCGTTAATAAGTTGTTAATGTTAGACTGCATTTGGCCTACTAGTTGGGTTGGGGCCTACTATCGGTGTCTGCCACTCCTTGCTGTTCTCCTCCACTGAACAAAGCTGTGCCGCCTGTTTACTACGGTTGCCAATTTTGAACTGCATTTCGACTACTTACTGATTTGGGCCTACTCTCTGTGTCAGCCTGTCATTCCTGTTGTCCTCCGCTGCAATGCCCCCTGGTTAGTCCTGTGTTACCAATTTTGAACTGCATTTAGCCAACTTTATTCTTTGGGCCTATATCTGTGTTTCCTCCTCATCCTGCCCATTGCCCAGCCAGTGATAGATGAGTCTGCTGGTACATTGACCCATAACGCAAAATTCCCCGTGCACGCTACACAGCAAGATTGTGACCCTGCTGAAAGTCAGGTTCCTCTTCCCGCATACCATACCACCTTACACGGGGACAAAGAGGAAGGTGCAGATGAAAGTGCAGGTTCCTTCATCAGGTGGGGGGAGGAATACTAGTTGGCGACGTCACTGGCACAGGGCCTCTCATAGTACGCAAAAGTTTTGCTGCCGGTGGGAGGCGCCCCCGCCGTGCAAACACACCGCTGTACTTTGAGGGGCCCTGTGCCAGTGCCAATGCCAACGAGTGGGCCCCCCTGCTTGCTCAGGATCACAGCACTTGCAAAGTTGAAATACTTACCTCTCCCTGCTCCACTGCCGTGACGTGGTCCAGATTTCCTGGGCCCACTAATTACTTGAACCAGCCCTACCCCCCACAACTTTAGCCAAATGACCCCCAATTTCCAATGCCTAACTATTATTATAAGGTAAATTAAGATTGACAAGCTTCTGTAACAAGAATGGATGTTTTTGCCATTAAAATAGGCAGTGTAGGTGTTTTCCTGGCCTCCACTCACTGCCGATTATGCTCCCCCATTGACTTGCATTGGGTTTCGTGTTTCGGTCGATACCCGACTTTTCGCGATAATCGGCCGATTCCACTCGACTCGACTTCTAAGATAGTCGGGTTTCGCGAAACACGGCTCGACTCTAAAAAGGTCAAGGTCGCTCAACCCTAGTAGTGACATTTGCTATGTGGGTGGAAGGTTACTTTAACCTAACTAGAACTAGATGACCCAAGATGCAGTTTTTTAGCTTGCATATTTTGACCATAATATTAACCAATATCAGTGGCATATCGCCAATGGCAGCAGACCACAAGTCCACTTTGAGTATTTATTTATTTTTAGTCAATGAAAACATTGTGGCTTTCATTATACTGTATGGATGACTATGTGGAGTGCAATTTATTACAAGGAGGACAATGTTTGGCCCATTATTCTACATGGAGGATAATGTGGGGGCGAACTATACATGGAGAACAATGCATTATATTGTATGGAGGACTATGTGTGGTGCATTATACTACGTGGAGCACAATGTGGGGACCATTATACTACACTGAGGACAATGTGGGACACACTATTCTACATGGAGGATAATGTGGGGCACATTATACTGTATGGAGGACTATGTGGGGTTCATTATACTACTTGGAGGACAATGTGAGGTCCAGTATACTACATGGAGGATAATGTGGGGCGCACAATAATACATGGAGAACAATGTGGGGTGCATTATAATGTATGAAGGACTATATGGGGTGCATTATACTACACGGAGGACAATGTAGGGCGCATTATACTACACTGAGGAATAATGTGTGGCCCATTATACTATAGGGACTGCAATGGGTTATTATATTATTTGAAAAGCTATGCGGGGCTCATTATACCATATTGGAGCCATTATTATTAATGGAGGGCTATGTTGGGGCCATTAAACTATTTAGAGGGCTATATGGAGAGAATCATACTATTTAAAAGGCTATGTGTGGGCCACTATAATATTTGAAGGACTATTTGGAGGCCATTATACTTTATGGAGGGCTATGTGGAAACCTTTATACTTTTTGGAGGGCTATGTGGGGCCATTATACTGTTTGCAGGGCTATATAGAACCCATGATGCTATTTAGAAGGCTATGTGTGGAGTCACAATAATTAGGGTTGAGCGAAACGGGTCGAACATTTTCAAAAGTCGCCGACTTTTGGCGAAGTCGAGTTTCATGAAACCCGATCCGACCCCTGTGCGTGGTCGGCCATGTGGTACGCGACTTTCGCGCCAAAGTCGCGTTTCAATGACGCGAAAAGCGCCATTTCTCAGCCAATGAAGGTAAACGCAGAGTGTGGGCAGCGTGATGACATAGGTCCTGGTCCCCACCATCTTAGAGAAGGGCATTGCAGTGATTGGCTTGCTGTCTGCGGCGTCACAGGGGCTATAAAGGGGAGTTCCCGCCGACCGCCATGTTACTGCTGCTGATCTGAGCTTAGGGAGAGGTTGCTGCCGCTTCGTCAGAAGCAGGGATAGCGTTAGGCAGGGTCCATTAACCACAAAACCGCTTGTGCTGTAGCGATTTCCACTGCCCAACACCACCTTCGGTGTGCAGGGACAGTGGAAGCTCCTTTTTTTTTTTTTTTCCTCAGCGCTGTAGCTCATTGGGCTGCCCTAGAAGGCTCCCTGATAGCTGCATTGCTGTGTGTACGCCGCTGTGCAAACCAACTGCTTTTTTCAAAGCACAAATCCTCTTGTTCCTTCCTTTCTGCACAGCTATCTTGTTTGTTTGTCCACACTTTTTATTTAATTTGTGCATCAGTCCACTCCTTATTGCTGCCTGCCATACCTGGCTGAGATTACTGCAGGGAGATAGTAATTGAAGGACAGTTCCTTTTTTTTTTTTTTTTTTTTTTTGTGGGAGATTAAGATTGACATTTCTGCTAGAGTGCCATCTCTGTCTGTGTCATCTCTCACTCAGTGGGCCATAGAAAGCCTATTTATTTTTTTGCTTGATTTGGGTTCCAAAATCTACCAGAAAAAATCACAACATCAATCAGTGGGAGAAAAATATTGGCCTCAGGGCTTGTGTGCCACTCCTTACTCCTGTGTGTGCCATCTCTCACTCAGTGGGCCATAGAAAGCCTATTAATTTTTTTGCTTGATTTGGGTTCTAAATTCTACCTGAAAAAATCAATAAATCAATCAGTGGGAGATTAATATTGGCCTTTGGGCTTGTGTGCCAGTCCTAAGCGTGCCATCTCTCTCTCTCTCAGATAGTGGGCCATAGAAAGCCTATTTTTTTATTATTTTATTGGGTTTATAAATTTTCCCTGGAAAAAAAAAAAAAGTGGGAGATTAATATTGGCCTCTGGGCTTGTGTGCCAGTCCTGAGCGTGCCATCTCTCTCACAAATAGTGGGCCATAGAAAGCCTATTTATTTTTTTGGTTGATTTGGGTTCATAATTCTACCTGAAAAAATCAATCAATCAATCAGTGGGAGATTAATATTGGCCTTTGGGCTTGTGTGCCAGTCCTAAGCGTGCCATCTCTCTCTCTCAGATAGTGGGCCATAGAAAGCCTATTTATTATTATTTTTTTTTATTGGGTTTATAAATTTTCCCTGGAAAAAAAAAAAATGGGAGATTAATATTGGCCTCTGGGCTTGTGTGCCAGTCCTGAGCGTGCCATCTCTCTCACAAATAGTGGGCCATAGAAAGCCTATTTATTTTTTTGGTTGATTTGGGTTCATAATTCTACCTGAAAAAATCAATCAATCAATCAGTGGGAGAAAAATATTGGCCTCAGGGCTTGTGTGCCACTCCTTACTCCTGGGTGTGCCATCTCTCACTCAGTGGGCCATAGAAAGCCTATTTATTTTTTTGCTTGATTTGGGTTCTAAATTCTACCTGAAAAAATCATTAAATCAATCAGTGGGAGATTAATATTGGCCTTTGGGCTTGTGTGCCAGTCCTAAGCGTGCCATCTCTCTCTCTCTCAGATAGTGGGCCATAGAAAGCCTATTTTTTTATTATTTTATTGGGTTTATAAATTTTCCCTGGAAAAAAAAAAAAGTGGGAGATTAATATTGGCCTTTGGGCTTGTGTGCCAGTCCTGAGCGTGCCATCTCTCTCACAAATAGTGGGCCATAGAAAGCCTATTTATTTTTTTGGTTGATTTGGGTTCATAATTCTACCTGAAAAAATCAATCAATCAATCAGTGGGAGATTAATATTGGCCTTTGGGCTTGTGTGCCAGTCCTAAGCGTGCCATCTCTCTCTCTCAGATAGTGGGCCATAGAAAGCCTATTTATTATTATTTTTTTTATTGGGTTTATAAATTTTCCCTGGAAAAAAAAAAAATGGGAGATTAATATTGGCCTCTGGGCTTGTGTGCCAGTCCTGAGCGTGCCATCTCTCTCACAAATAGTGGGCCATAGAAAGCCTATTAATTTTTTTGCTTGATTTGGGTTCCAAAATCTACCAAAAAAAATCACTAAATCAATCAGTGGGAGATTAATATTGGCCTCTGGGCTTGTGTGCCACTCCTGACTCCTGTGAGCGTCATCTGTCACTCAGTGGGCCCTAGAAAGCCTATTTTTTGTTTTATTTGTTTTCTAAATTCTCCCTGAAAAAATCATTTTATTTTCTTTGGTTTCTAAATTATTCCTGAAAAAAATCATTTTTTTTGTATTTTTTTTTCTCTAAAGTCTCCCTGAAAAAAAAAAAAAAAATCTGTGGGAGATTCATATTGCCCCTTCTGCTTGTGTGCCAGTCTTGACTCCTGGGTGTGCCATCTCTCTCTCTCTCCCCAATTGTGGGCCATAGAAAGCCTATTAGTTTTTTTGCTTGATTTGGGTTCCAAAATCTACCAAAAAATATCACTAAATCAATCAGTGGGAGATTAATAGTGGCCTCTGGGCTTGTGTGCCACTCCTGACTCCTGTGTGCGTCATCTGTCACTCAGTGGGCCCTAGAAAGCCTATTTTTTGTTTTATTTGTTTTCTAAATTCTCCCTGAAACAATCATTTTATTTTCTTTGGTTTCTAAATTATTCCTGAAAAAAATCATTTTTTTTGTATTTTTTTTTCTCTCAAATCTCCCTGAAAAAAAAAAAAAAAAAAATCTGTGGGAGATTCATATTGCCCCTTCTGCTTGTGTGCCAGTCTTGACTCCTGGGTGTGCCATCTCTCTCTCTCTCTCTCCCCAATTGTGGGCCATAGAAAGCCTATTAATTTTTTTGCTTGATTTGGGTTCCAAAATCTACCAAAAAAAATAACTAAATCAATCAGTGGGAGATTAATATTGGCCTCTGGGCTTGTGTGCCACTCCTGACTCCTGTGTGCGTCATCTGTCACTCAGTGGGCCCTAGAAAGCCTATTTTTTGTTTTATTTGTTTTCTAAATTCTCCCTGAAACAATCATTTTATTTTCTTTGGTTTCTAAATTATTCCTGAAAAAAATCATTTTTTTTGTATTTTTTTTTCTCTCAAATCTCCCTGAAAAAAAAAAAAAAAAAATCTGTGGGAGATTCATATTGCCCCTTCTGCTTGTGTGCCAGTCTTGACTCCTGGGTGTGCCATCTCTGTCTCTCTCCCCAATTGTGGGCCATAGAAAGCCTATTAGTTTTTTTGCTTGATTTGGGTTCCAAAATCTACCAAAAAAAATCACTAAATCAATCAGTGGGAGATTAATAGTGGCCTCTGGGCTTGTGTGCCACTCCTGACTCCTGTGTGCGTCATCTGTCACTCAGTGGGCCCTAGAAAGCCTATTTTTTGTTTTATTTGTTTTCTAAATTCTCCCTGAAACAATCATTTTATTTTCTTTGGTTTCTAAATTATTCCTGAAAAAAATCATTTTTTTTGTATTTTTTTTTCTCTCAAATCTCCCTGAAAAAAAAAAAAAAAAAAAAAAAATCTGTGGGAGATTCATATTGCCCCTTCTGCTTGTGTGCCAGTCTTGACTCCTGGGTGTGCCATCTCTCTCTCTCTCCCCAATTGTGGGCCATAGAAAGCCTATTAATTTTTTTGCTTGATTTGGGTTCCAAAATCTACCAAAAAAAATAACTAAATCAATCAGTGGGAGATTAATATTGGCCTCTGGGCTTGTGTGCCACTCCTGACTCCTGTGTGCGTCATCTGTCACTCAGTGGGCCCTAGAAAGCCTATTTTTTGTTTTATTTGTTTTCTAAATTCTCCCTGAAACAATCATTTTATTTTCTTTGGTTTCTAAATTATTCCTGAAAAAAATCATTTTTTTTGTATTTTTTTTTCTCTCAAGTCTCCCTGAAAAAAAAAAAAAAAAAAAAAAATCTGTGGGAGATTCATATTGCCCCTTATGCTTGTGTGCCAGTCTTGACTCCTGGGTGTGCCATCTCTCTCTCTCTCCCCAATTGTGGGCCATAGAAAGCCTATTATTTTTTTTGCTTGATTTGGGTTCCAAAATCTACCAAATAAAATAACTAAATCAATCGGTGGGAGATTAATATTGGCCTCTGGGCTTGTGTGCCACTCCTGACTCCTGTGTGCGTCCTCTCTCACTCAGTGGGCCCTACAAAGCCTTTTTTTTTTTTTTTTCCTAAATTCTCCCTGAAACAATCATTTCATTTTATTTGTTTTATAAATTCTTCTGTAAAAAATAATTTTTTTTAAATTTTTTTTTTTTCTGAAGTCTCCCTTTTAAAAAAAACAAACACAAATCAGTGGGAGATAAATATTTACATTTGCGCTTCAGTGACAGTCCTGCGTGTGTGCCATCTCATTTGTTGCCAACAACAACAGATTGTGTAACATTGTGGCTGATTTTCGTTGTGGTCTCACCCACCTGTAAAGGGGTAGCTAAATCATACTGAAGTTATAGCTCACCGTGTAAGTTGTGTGACAGCAACAAATACCGTTCGTTTGGTAACGTTTTTAAAACAATGAGGAAGTCTGGTGGAAGAGGTCGTGGCCGGGGGCGTTCATTGTCAGCTGGTAATGAGGGTAGTGGTAGTGGTGGAGCATCAGGTGGTCGTGGGAAAAAAAATATTGCACCTAAGTCTGGAGCTGTGGAGCCAGGTTCGTCGTCTGGCTACACAAGGCCTCGAACCCTCCCTTTTCTGGGAGTAGGAAAACCGCTTTTAAAGCCGGAGCATCAAGAGCAAGTTTTGGCTTATCTTGCTGACTCAGCCTCTAGCTCTTTTGCCTCCTCTCGTGAAACTGGTAAAAGTAAAAGCAGCGCATCGTTAGTGGATGTTCACGGTCAGGGACAAGTCGCTTCCTTGTCCTCTTCAGCAAAAACAACAACAGAGAAGAATGCAGCAGGCGACACAACGGGTTACTCCATGGAGCTCTTTACACATACCGTCCCTGGCTTAGAAAGTGAAGCAGTTAACAGTCCATGCCCATTACAAGTTGAATCTGACATGGAGTGCACTGATGCACAGCCACAGCCAGACTACTATGCTGGTCCTTTGACTCAGACCACAACATTGCCCTCGCAGGGTGCTGATCAAGAATCAGACCCTGATGAGACTATGTTGCCCCATCACGAACGCTATACCACCGACCGACACGGTGACACAGACGAAGTTGCACACGAGCTACAAGAAGAGGTAATAGATGACCCAGTTCTTGACCCCGATTGGCAGCCATTGGGGGAACAGGGTGCAGGCGGCAGCAGTTCTGAAGCGGAGGAGGAGGGGCCGCAGCAGGCATCAACATCGCAACAGGTTCCATCTGCCGGGCCCGTATCTTGGCCAAAACGCGTGGCAAAGTCAAAACCTGTTGGAGGACAGCGTGGCCATCCGGTTAAAGCTCAGTCTGCAATGCCTGAAAAGGTATCCGATGCTAGAAAGAGTGCAGTCTGGCATTTTTTTAAACAACATCCAATTGATCAGCACAAAGTAATCTGTCAAAAATGTTCAACTACCTTAAGCAGAGGGCAGAATCTGAAAAGTCTCAATACAAGTTGCATGCATAGACATTTAACCACCATGCATTTGCAAGCTTGGACTAACTACCAAACGTCCCTTAAGGTTGTAGCACCCTCGGCCAATGAAGCTACTCATCAACGCAACATCCTTCCGGCAGTGTAGGGCCACCATTTTCTGCACCACCTGCAGTATCTGTGCAGGTTTCTTTGCCAGGCCAAAGCAGTCAGGGTCAGGGAATCTCCAGTTTCGTAGTAGGAAACACTGCATCTAGGGCACCGGCGGCAACAATACCATCTCCCACCGTCTCTCAGTCTGCCATGTCCACCGGCACCCCCGCTAGTTCCACGATCTCCAGCTCTCCAGTCCAGCTCACCCTACATGAGACTATGGTTAGAAAAAGGAAGTACTTAGCCTCGCATCCGCGTACACAGGGTTTGAACGCCCACATAGCTAGACTAATCTCGTTAGAGATGATGCCCTACCGGTTAGTTGAAAGCGAAGCTTTCAAAGACCTGATGGACTACGCTGTACACGCTACGAGCTACCCAGTCGACACTTTTTTTCCAGAAAAGCCATCCCAGCCCTCCACCAGCATGTTAAAGAGCGCATCGTCCATGCACTCAGGCAATCTGTGAGCACAAAGGTGCACCTGACAACAGATGCATGGACCAGTAGGCATGGCCAGGGACGTTACGTGTCCATCACGGCACACTGGGTAAATGTGGTGGATTCAGGGTCCACAGGGGACAGCAAGTTTGGGACAGTTCTGCCTAGCCCACGGTCTAGGAAACAGTTGGCTGTAGCCGTTCGCACCCCCTCCTCCTCCTCCTCCTCCTCGTCCTCCTGCAGAAGCGAGAGCTCGTCCACAGACCGCAGTCGCACAACCACTCCATCCGCAGCTGCCACTGTTGCACACCAGGTCTACCATTATGGGGCAGCTACTGGCAAACGTCAGCAGGCTGTATTGGCTATGAAGTGTTTGGGCGACAACAGACACACCGCGGAAGTTCTGTCCGAGTTCTTGCAGCAAGAAACGCAGTCGTGGCTGGGCACTGTAGATCTTGAGGCAGGCAAGGTAGTGAGTGATAACGGAAGGAATTTCATGGCTGCCATCTCCCTTTCCCAACTGAAACACATTCCTTGCCTGGCTCACACCTTAAACCTGGTGGTGCAGTGCTTCCTGAAAAGTTATCCGGGGTTATCCGACCTGCTCCTCAAAGTGCGTGGACTTTGCGCACATATCCGCCGTTCGCCTGTACACTCCAGCCGTATGCAGACCTATCAGCGTTCTTTGAACCTTCCCCAGCATCGCCTAATCATAGACGTTGTTACAAGGTGGAACTCAACACTGCACATGCTTCAGAGACTGTGCGAACAGAGGCGGGCTGTTATGTTTTTGTGGGAGGATACACATACACGGGCAGGCAGTAGGATGGCAGACATGGAGTTGTCAGGTGTGCAGTGGTCGAAGATTCAAGACATGTGTCAAGTCCTTCAGTGTTTTGAGGAATGCACACAGCTGGTTAGTGCAGACAACGCCATAATAAGCATGAGCATCCCCCTAATGTGTCTGCTGATGCAAAATTTGACGCACATAAAGGATCAGGCGTCTGCACCAGAGGAAGAGGAAAGCCTTGATGACAGTCAGCCATTGTCTGGTCAGGGCAGTGTACAGGACGAGGTAGCGGGCGAAGAGGAGGTGGAGGATGATGGGGATGAGTATATTTTTAATGAGGAAGCTTTCCCGGGGTCATTGGAAATTGGTGGCGTGGCAAGGGCGGGTTCTGGTTTTTTGAGGGACACAAGTGACGTAGATTTGCCTGCAACTGCCCCTCAACCAAGCACAACCGCAGATTTGACAACTGGAACTTTGGCCCACATGGCGGATTATGCCTTGCGTATCCTCAAAAGGGACACACGCATTACAAAAATGATGAACGATGACGATTACTGGTTGGCCTGCCTCCTTGATCCTCGCTATAAAGGCAAATTGCAAAATATTATGCCACATGAGAACTTGGAACTAATATTAGCAACAAAACAATCAACTCTTGTTGACCGTTTGCTTCTGGCATTCCCTGCACACGAGCTCCAGGGACCAGCAGACCAGAGGTGTTAGAGGGGCAGAAATCAGAAGTGGCGTTGGCCAGAGGGGTTTTCTGACCAGGTTGTGGAGTGATTTTGCTATGACCGCAGACAGGACAGGTACTGCAGCATCAATTCAAAGTGACAGGAGACAACATTTGTCCAGTATGGTTACAAACTATTTTTCATCCCTTATCGACGTTCTCCCTCAACCGTCATTCCCATTTGATTACTGGGCATCCAAATTAGACACCTGGCCAGAATTGGCAGAATATGCATTGCAGGAGCTTGCTTGCCCGGCAGCTAGTGTCCTATCAGAAAGAGTATTCAGTCCTTCCAGCAATACCCGGTTGGATTTCCTGTAAGTTGTAGTGCTTTATTATCTCCTGAATCAACATTTGTTTGGGATTCATATGTGAGCTTTTCTGTTTATTGATATTTGTTTATGTTATTTGAAAACTTTAAATAAAGAATTTAAAAAAAAAAAAAAAAAAAGAAAGAGTATTCAGTGCTGCAGGTTCAATACTAACTGAAAAAAGGACTCGTCTGGCTACCCAAAATGTAGATGATCTAACCTTCATTAAAATGAACCACAACTGGATTTCGAAATCTTTTGCCCCACCTTGCCCGGCTGACACCTAACTTTCCTATGAAAAGGTCTTGCCTGTGGACTCTTCTGAATGACTTTTCCAATCTCGTAATTTTCTGCACCTGATTGTCCAGCATACGACATGTTTACTCCTAACAAAATGGCCAAACTCCCCACACGGGGCCGTGGTATCGCCACTTTGCGCCAGCACCCGTGAGAGTGCTGTTTGTCTGAAGAGGTGGGTGTGCCCGCTTTTGGTCGACGGCACTGCCACTGGGTCCCTCATAGTACAATAAAGTGTCTCTGGCGGTGGTGGTGCGCACCCAACGTCAGACACACCATTGTAATATGAGGGGCCCTGGGCCTGTACCGCCGGCCACAAGACAGTTCCCCCCCCCAGCTCAAACAGTGCTCTACCACTAGCAAAATTATCTCTCACAGCTTCACCAATGTTTAGTCTATGCGCTGACATCCTTCAATGCCTGGCACTGACAATACCATTGTTTTGACATTTTTGTTATGTTAGGCCTTCGAAGCCTGTCTGCGGTCCGTTCTTTCTACAACTACTACACTGACCAGGCCACTGCTGGCCGTGTTCCCCTGGAACCAATTTAAACTTGCCTACAGCCAGCCCAATTTTGTTATGTTAGGCCTTCTTAGCCTGTCTGCCGTCACTCCTTCCACTAGACTTCCACTGACCAGACCACTGTTGCCCGTGTACCCCTGGAACCAATTTTAAATTGCCAACAGCCAAATGTTATTATGTTAGGCCTTTGATGCCTGTCTGCCGTCACTCCTTCCACTAGACTTCCACTGACCAGACCACTGTTGCCCGTGTACCCCTGGAACCAATTTTAAATTGCCAACAGCCCAATGTTATGATGTTAGGCCTTTGATGCCTGTCTGCCGTCACTCCTTCCACTAGGCCTCCACTGACCTGTCTACTGCTGCCCGTGTTCCCATGGAACCAATTGTAAATTGCCTACAGCCAGCCCATTTTATTACGTTAGGCCTTCGAAGCCTGTCTGCGGTCCCTCCTTCCACTAGGCCTCCACTTACCTGTCTACTGCTGCCCGTGTTCCCCTGGAACCAATTTTAAATTGCCTACAGGCAACCCAATTTATTATGTTAGGCCTTCGAAGCCTGTCTGCGGTCCCTCCTTCCACTAGGCCTCCACTTACCTGTCTACTGCTGCCCGTGTTCCCCTGGAACCAATTTTAAATTGCCTACAGCCAGCCCATTTTATTATGTTAGGCCTTCGAAGCCTGTCTGCGGTCCCTCCTTCCACTAGGCCTCCACTGACCTGTCTACTGCTGCCCGTGTTCCCCTGGAACCAATTTTAAATTGCCTACAGCCAGCCCATTTTATTATGTTAGGCCTTCGAAGCCTGTCTGCGGTCCCTCCTTCCACTAGGCCTCCACTTACCTGTCTACTGCTGCCCGTGTTCCCCTGGAACCAATTTTAAATTGCCTACAGGCAGCCCAATTTATTATGTTAGGGCTTCGAAGCCTGTCTGCGGTCCCTCCTTCCACTAGGCCTCCACTGACCTGTCTACTGCTGCCCGTGTTCCCCTGGAACCAATTTTAAACTGCCTACAGGCAGCCCAATTTATTATGTTAGGGCTTCGAAGCCTGTCTGCGGTCCCTCCTTCCACTAGGCCTCCACTGACCTGTCTACTGCTGCCCGTGTACCCCTTGAACCAACATCATAAAATAAAAAAAAAAGTATTTTGCTTATAAAAAAGAAAATACTGGTGAGATATCAAATGCAGACATTTTAACATTAAAAACAAACACACAACTAAAATCTGGTACAGTACTAAAAATGGCCACCAGCTACAATTACTTTATCCTGCAAGTATTTAACTGAAAGGTTTTTTAAATTGAAAACACAGATATGGCATCCACCGAGTGTTGTCCTGTCGCGTCTTCTTTATATTATTGCCGAGAAGATGCAAAACAATGAAAATAATAAAATCATTAATTACCAAAATAATAGAGAAAGTCAACACCACATTGCAAATAAACATTCATTCCAAATAAAGAAGCAGGGCGCGTCCGAGGGTGAGTTTATACCTAATAAGAATATAATCACCCTCGGACGCGCAATGCTTATTTCCAACAGCCTTCCTTCCTAAGAATCAGCCCTTCCGTGTTGTAGAGAGACGTTGTGTTACACTTCAAGGTGTTCCGCAGGCTGTCTTTCCTGAGCTTCGATCTTCCGGCTCTCGTTTAGTAGTTCTTGGAAACTACACTGCATTAGGCCTTCAAATTGGGGATGGGGTGTAGAGAGAGGGTGTGTTACACTCCAAGGTGTTCCCCAGGTTGCCTTTCCTGAACTTCGATCTTCCGGCTCTCGTTTAGTAGTTGTTGGAAACTACGCTGCATTAGGCCTTCAAATTGGGTATGGGGTGTAGAGAGAGGGTGTGTTACACTCCAAGGTGTTCCCCAGGTTGCCTTTCCTGAGCTTCGATCTTCCGGCTCTCGTTTAGTAGTTGTTGGAAACTACGCTGCATTAGGCCTTCAAATTGGGTATGGGGTGTAGAGAGAGGGTGTGTTACACTCCAAGGTGTTCCCCAGGTTGCCTTTCCTGAGCTTCGATCTTCCGGCTCTCGTTTAGTAGTTCTTGGAAACTACACTGCATTAGGCCTTCAAATTGGGTATGGGGTGTAGAGAGAGGGTGTGTTACACTCCAAGGTGTTCCCCAGGTTGCCTTTCCTGAGCTTCGATCTTCATGCTCTCGTTTAGTAGTTGTCGGAAACTACGCTGCATTAGGCCTACAAATTGGGTATGGGGTGTAGAGAGAGGGTTTGTTACACTCCAAGGTGTTCCCCAGGTTGCCTTTCCTGAGCTTCGATCTTCATGCTCTCGTTTAGTAGTTGTCGGAAACTACGCTGCATTAGGCCTACAAATTGGGTATGGGGTGGAGAGAGATGGTGTGTTACACTCCAAGGTGTTCCCCAGGTTGCCTTTCCTGAGCTTCTATCTTCAGGCTCTCATTAAATTGTGGTTAAATGGAACAACTGCATTTGGCGTACTAGTTGGTTTGGGGCCTACTATCGGTGTCTGCCACTCCTTGCTGTTCTCCTGGTTTCCTGTCCTGAAATTCCATTTTCAGGCTCTCGTTAAGTAGTTGTTAATGTTAGACTGCATTTGGCCTACTAGTTGGGTTGGGGCCTACTATCGGTGTCTGCCACTCCTTGCTGTTCTCCTCCACTGAACAAAGCTGTGCCGCCTGTTTACTACGGTTGCCAATTTTGAACTGCATTTCGACTACTTACTGATTTGGCCCTACTCTCTGTGTCAGCCTCTCATTCCAGTTGTCCTCCACTGCAATGCCCCCTGGTTATTCCTGTGTTACCAATTTTGAACTGCATTTAGCCGACTTTATTCTTTGGGCCTATATCTGTGTTTCCACTTCATCGTGCCCATTGCCCAGCCAGTGATAGATGAGTCTGCTGGTACATTGACCCATAACGCAACATTCCCCGTGCATGCTACACAACAACATTGTGACCCTGCTGAAAGTCAGGTTGCTCTTCCCGCATACCATACCACCTTACACGGGGACAAAGAGGAAGGTGCAGATGAAAGTGCAGGTTCCTTCATCAGGTGGGGGGAGGAATACTAGTTGGCGACGTCACTGGCACAGGGCCTCTCATAGTACGCAAAAGTGTTGCTGCCGGTGGGAGGCGCTGCCGCCGTGCAAACACACCGCTGTACTTTGAGGGGCCCTGTGCCAGTGCCAATGCCAACAAGTGGGCCCCCCCTGCTTGCTCAGGATCACAGCACTTGCAAAGTTGAAATACTTACCTCTCCCTGCTCCACTGCCGTGACGTGGTCCAGATTTCCTGGGCCCACTAATTACTTGAACCAGCCCTACCCCACACAACTTTAGCCAAATGACCCCCAATTTCAAATGCCTTCCAATTATTATAAGGTAAATTACGCTTGACAAGCTTCATTAAGAAGAATGGATGGTTTTGACATTAAAATGGGCACTCTAGGTGTTTTCCTGGCCCCCACTCACTGCCGACTATGCTGCCCCATTGACTTGCATTGGGTTTCGTGTTTCGGTCGATCCCGACTTTTCGCCATAATCGGCCGATTTCACTCGACCCGACTTTTGAGATAGTCGGGTTTCGCGAAACCCGGCTCGACTCTAAAAAGGTCAAGGTCGCTCAACTCTAACAATAATATTTGGAGTGCTAGGTGGGGTCCATTATTTTCTTTTTTTGAAGGGCTGTGTGAGGCCATTATGCTGTTTGGAGGTTTGGAGAGCTGTGTGGGGGCATTATGCTATTTGGAGGACTGTGTGGGGGAAATGATGTTATTTGGAGGGGCTATCATACAGTGTGAAGGTATTGTTTTCAGGGCTATGTGGGTTCCATTATACTGTTGTCAGGGCTAAGTGTGTGGACATTATACTGTTTGGGGGGCTATGATGGGAGACGTTATACTGTATGCAAGCAATTATACAATGTGAATGTCTGTGGGGGGGTCTGTGTGGAGACCTGTGTTTGTAGCCATTATGCTGTTTGTAGGGCTGTTTGGGGTCCATTATGCTATTTGGATGACTGTGTGGGGGCCATTATGCTGTTTGGAGGGCTGAGTAGGAGCCATTGTGCTGCTTGAAGGGATGTGGTGTGGCCATTATGCTGTTTGGGAGGCTGTGTGTGGGAGATTATGCTGTTTGTAAGGCTAATAATGGCCATCATACAGTTTGAAGGGTTGTGATGGGGCCGTCATAACATGTTTAGGGATGTGTTGGGGCCATTATACTGTATGGAGAACTGTTTTGGGGTCACATTTGGGGCATCATACTGTGTTGGATCACTATTACTTTGCCTGGGGGTATAGTAGGGTCATCATACTGTGTGTACGTGGAGGGAACTGTGGAGTAATTCACTGGGGAGGTATCATACTGTGTTTGGGGGGTCACATTTGATGGCATCATACTTTACGGGGACAATGAAAGGGGGAATCTAGGGTGGGACACCGAGTGAACATGACACTCCCTGTGAATGGGGATTATAGTAAAACAAAGTTCAGATCATTAAACTATATCGCCAACAGTTGAGGCAGGATAATCTTTTAATAACATTTTGGATCTTATATTAACCCGTTTACCCGCAAAGGTGGTTTGCACGTTAATGACTAGGCCAGATTTTACAATTCTGATCACTGTCACTTTAATAACTCTGGAACGCTACCATGGATCCTGGTGATTCTGAGAATTGTTTTTTCATGACATATCGTACTTCATGATAGTTATAACATTTCTTTGATATGACTTGCGTTTATTTGTGAAAAAAATGGAACTTTGGCGAAAATCTTTACAATTTTACAATTTTCAAACCTTGAATTTTCATGCCCTTAAATCAGAGAGATACAGTACAGACCAAAAGTTTGGACACACCTTCTCATTTAAAGATTTTTCTGTATTTCCATGACTAAAAATTGTACATTCACAATGATGCCTCAAAACTATGAAATAACACATGTGGAATTATATACTTAACAAAAAAGTGTGAAACAACTGAAATTATGTCTTATATTCTAGGTTCTTCAAAGTAGCCACCTTTTGCTTTGATGACTGCTTTGCACACTCTTGGCATTCTCTTGATGAGCTTCAAGAGGTAGTCAATGGGAATGGTTTTCAATTCACAGGTGTGCCCTGTCAGGTTTAATAAGTGGGATTTCTTGCATTATAAGTGGGGTTAGGACCATCAGTTGTGTTGTGCAGAAGTCTGGTGGATACACAGTTGATAGTCCTACTGAATAGACTGTTAGAATTTGTATTATGGCAAGAAAAAAGCAGCTAAGTAAAGAAAAACGAGTGGCCATCATTACTTTAAGAAATGAAGGTCAGTCAGTCCGAAAAAATGGGAAAACTTTGAAAGTGTCCCCAAGTGCAGTTACAAAAAACATCAAGCGCTACAAAGAAACTGGCTCATATGAGAACCGCCCCAGGAAAGGAAGACCAAGAGTCACCTCTGCTTCTGAGGATACGTTTATCCAAGTCACCAGCCTCAGAAATCACTGGTTAACAGCAGCTCAGATTAGAGACCAGGTCAATACCACACAGAGTTCTAGCAGCAGACACATCTCTACAACAACTGTTAAGAGGAGACTTTGTGCAGGAGGCCTTCATGGTAAAATAGCTGCTAGGAAACCACTGCTAAGTACAGGCAACAAGCAGAAGAGACTTGTTTGGGCTAAAGAACACAAGGAATGGACATTAGACCAGTGGAAATCTGTGCTTTGGTCTGATGAGTCCAAACTTGAGATCTTTGGTTCCAACCACCATGTCTTTGTGTGACGCAGAAAAGGTGAACGGATGGACTCTACATGCCTGGTTCCCACCGTGAAGCATGGAGGAGGAGGTGTGATGGTGTGGGGGTGATTTGCTGGTGACACTGTTGGGGATTTATTCAGAATTGAAGGCATACTGAACCAGCATGGCTACCACAGCATCTTGCAGCGGTATGCCATTCCATCCGGTTTGAGTTTATTTGGACCATCATTTATTTTTCAACAGGACAAAGACCCCAAACACACCTCCAGGCTGTGTAAGGGCTATTTGACCAAGAAGGAGAGTGATGGGGTGCTATGCCAGATGACCTGACCTCCACAGTCACCAGACCTGAACCCAATCGAGATGGTTTGGGGTGAAGGCAAAAGGGTCAACAAGTGTTAAGCATCTCTGGGAACTCCTTCAAGATTGTTGGAAGACCATTCCCGATGACTACCTCTTGAAGCTCATCAAAAGAATGCCAAGAGTGGGCAAAGCAGTCATCAAAGCAAAAGATGGCTACTTTGAAGAACCTAGAATATAAGACATATTTTCAGTTGTTTTACACTTTTTTGTTTAGTATATAATTCCACATGTGTTAATTCATAGTTGTGATGCCTTCAGTGTGAATGTACAATTTTCATAGTCATGAAAATACAGAAAAATCTTTAAATGAGGTGTATCCAAACTTTTGGTCTGTACTGTATGTCACCAAAATACTAAATAATTAACATTTTCCACATGTCTACTTTACATCAGCACAATTTTGGAACCAATTTTTTTTTGTTAGGAATTTATGAGGGTTAAAAGTTGACCAGAGATTTCTCATTTTTACAACAAAATTTACAAAACCATTTTTTTAGGGACCACATCACCGTTGAAGTCACTTTGAGGGGCTATTTGATACAAGATACTAAAAAATTGCATAATTCTACAAACTGCACGGCTTAAGGTACGGTATTCAAAACCATATTCGAGAAGTTTGTCAATCCTTCTGGTGCTTCACAGAAATGTTTGGAATGTGGGGGAAAAAAATGAACATTTACATTTTTTTCACAAAAAAATTACTTCAGATACAAATTTTGTACATACAAATGCTGAATGAAAAAATCAACAACATGTGAAGAATTGGTTGTATTTATTTTTTACGCTGTTCCTCATGCGGTATAAGTTATTCGGCAACTTTACTCTTGAGGTCAGTGCGATTACAGCAATACCAAATTTATATCGGGTTTTTATGTTTGGCTGCTGTCACACACTAAATCACACTTTTTATTGGGAAAACTATTATGTAAGGTTTTTTTTTTGCAAGACGGTTTGACATTTTTATTGGTACCATTTTTGGGCACTTGACATTTTTGATCGATTTCTTATCCAATTTTTTGGAGACTAAATGAACAAAAACCAGCAATTTAGGTTTTTTTTTTTTTTTTTTTTTGGGGGGGGGGGATTTTTGCCGTTCCATGTGTGGTAAAATTTATAAGGTAGCTTTATTCTTTGGGTCAGTACGATTACAGTGATACAAAACTATTTTATAGGAAAAAATAATTATGTTTGTATTGCTTATTCTGAGATCTATAACTTTTTAATTTTTCCGCTGATGGAGCTGTATGGCAGCTTGTTTTTAGCGGGACAAGATTACATTTTCAGTGATACCATGTTTATTTATATCTGTTTTTTTATCACATTTTATTCCACTTTTTGTTCGCCGGTATGATGATAAAGCATTGTTTTTTGCCTTGTTTTTATCTATTTTTTTTGTGGTCTTTAGTGATGAGCGAATATACTCGTTACTCGAGATTTTCCGAGCATGCTCGGGTGACCTCCGGGTATTTTTTTAGAGATTTAGGCTATGTGCCCACGTTGCGGATCTCGCTGCGGATCCGCAGCAGTTTCCCATGAGTTTACAGTACAATGTAAACCTATGGAAACCAGAAACCGCTGTGCCCATGCTGCAGAAAAAAACACGCGGAAACTCTGCAGTTTACATTCTGCAGCATGTCAATTCTTTGTGCGGATTCCACAGCGGTTTACACCTGCTCCTCAAGAGGAATCCGCAGGTGTAAAAGCGCAGGTGGAATCTGCACAAAATCCGCATAAAATTCGCGGTAAATCCGCAGGTATAACGCAGTTCCTTTTACCTGCGGATTTCTCAAATCCACTGTGGTAAAATCCACAGACCTCAAGAATACGTGTGCACATAGCCTTAGTTTTTCTTGCCCCAGCTTGATTACATGTGAGGATTCCCTAGAAACCAGGCAACCCCCACATTTACTTATGCTGGCTAACAGATGTAAATCATTCAGCTGCGGCATGAAAAACTAAATCTCCGAGTACTAAAAAATACTCAGAGGACACCCGAGCGTGCTCGAGAAATCTCAAGTAACGAGTATATTCGCTCATCACTAGTGGTGGTCACTAAAAGGGTTAACTAGTGGGACAGTTTTATAGATCGAGTTGTTGCAGACTCAATACCAAATATGTGTACTTTTATTGGTTATGTTTTTTTTTTCATACAAATATTTATTTATAGGTGCAATATCTTTAGATTTTTTTATTATTTTTTTTTTTTACTATTTTTAAAATCATTTAAATTTGTTTTACTTTTTTTTTACTTTTTTACTATGTCCCACTATGGGACTATCACTTTTTGCAGGTTGACCGTTTGTATAGCATGGTGATGCAGCATCATCCCCATGTTGTACAAACTGTCAGCTCTGCACTGACAAGGAAAGTTGCTGATCATGCGCTGCGCATGATCAGCAATAGTGATGATACTCGTTGCTCGGGTTTTCCCGAGCACGCTCGGGTGGTCTCCGAGTATTTGTAGCTGCTCGGAGATTTAGTTTTTGTTGACACAGCTGCATGATATACGGCAGCTAGTCAGCCTGAGTACTTGTGGGGGTTGCCTGGTTGCTAGAGAATCCCCACATGTATTCAAGCTGTCTATCAGCTGTAAATCATGCAGCTGAGGCAACGAAAACTAAATCTTCGAGCAGTTACAAATACTCGGAGAACACCCGAGTGTGCTCAGGAAAACCCGAGCAATGAGTATACTCGCTCCTCACTAATCAGCAACTTTTCTAGCTCTGGTGACCCGGATGTCGTCATGACCACATTGGGTCACCATGGCAATGATCGGGATGCCACGGGATCTCCGATCCAAAGGCAAAGGTGCTGTCAGCCTTCTGCAGGCACCCACAATACTGTAATTGTGTTCAGTCACAGCATTCAGAGGTTAAAATGCCAGCGATGCGTGACTGCTCCTGGCACTTAGTGCCGAGTGTCAGCTGTCAGAATCAGTGCACAGGCAATCGCAATGATGTAATAATTAGTGATGAGCGAATATACTCATTACTCGAGATTTCCAGAGCACGCTTGGGTGTCCTCCGAGTATTTTTTAGTGCTCGGAGATTTAGTTTTCATCACCACAGCTGAATGATTTACATCTGTTAGCCAGCATAAGTACATGTGGGGATTCCCTAGCAACCAGGCAAACCCCACATGTACTTACGCTGGCTAAGTGATGTAAATCATTCAGCTGCGGTGAGGAAAAACGAAATCACCGAGCACTAAAAAATACTCGGAGATCACCCGAGCGAGCTCGGGAAATCTCGAGTAACGAGTATATTTGCTCATCACTAGTAATAATCCATCCCTGGTCAATAAGGCCCAGGGCACATGGACGGATTATTACGTCAGAGGTCAGAAAGGGGTTAAGCAATTACCATAACATCCAATTGCAATCCAGTTTTCACTTTTTAAAGTGTAACTATCATTTTACCTTTACATTTCATAAATCAGTAGTATACATGAAAATAAAAAATAGAATAAGACTATCCGGTAATTCGGTTTCTAGCAACCTTCCACGACAGCAGAGGAGGTTGTCTCCACGTCCTAATGGCTAATGGGGGACAGGAAGAACAAAGAGGTTAAAAGGCCCTCCCTCCATCCACTTGCCAGTGACTTATAATGAACACCATAGCACCGTTTACCTTTAAGCTCCCAGGAGCTCCCTGGATGATATGGAGGACCCTGAGAGAGAAGGTCTGTATCTGCAGGTAAGTGAATAGGGCTGTCCACCTGAAGGTCGATTACTAAGTTGAACCAGCTCCTTTTGGGCCACATTGGAGCCACCAGGATGGTCGGGACCTGATCCTCCCAAATTTTGTGAAGAGTTTTCGCTAATATCGGGATTGGAGGGAATACATAAGCCAGATGAAAGTTCCAGTGTTGAACAAATGCGTCTACCCCTTGTGATCCATCTCTGGGATTCAGGGAGAAGTAATTCTCGAGTTGTGTATTCTGACTCGATACAAACAGATCGATTTGTGGTAGGCCCCACCTTGCTATCAGCACACAGAAGACTCGATTCTCCTGGTTGTATGTCTTGCTGACTTAGGTAGTCTGCCTGAAGATTGGAGGACCCCTTCAGATAAACCGCTGTCAGGGAGAGGAGATGTCTTTCGGTCCAGTAAAATATTCGGCTTGATATGTTTTTTAAACTGTCGAATTTTGTGCTCCCCTGTTGCTTGAGGTGGGCTACAGTGGTAATATTATCAGAATATATCTTGACATGATGACCTGTGATCATGTTGCATGCTGCAAGAAGGGTTTCCTCTACCGCCTTCAGCTCTTTGAAATTGGATGACCTGGCGCTTATCTCCGGACTCCAGAGCCCCTAAAAGTGGGTGTTTAGAACTTCACCTCCCCACCCCCTCTTGCTGGCATCAGTTGTTTCTGTAATTAGGGAAGACTGAGACCAGGCTAGACCTTTTTGGAGATTTCTGGGATTTAACCACCAAGCCAGGGAGGATTTCACTCTGCCCGGTGTGTGAACCTTCCTGTTTAGAGAGCAGAGGAGTTCATTCCAGTTCCCCAGAATATGGGCCTGCAAAGTCCTGGAGTAGGCCTGAGCCCAACGCATGGACTCGATACAGGTAGTGATGGAGCCCATGACTGATATTGTCGCTCGGAGGGAAGGAGACCTTTGTTTCTTGAACTCAGATATTTTGTATATCAGACTTAGATGATGATCCTCGGGAAGAAAAGACATCTGCTTCCCCGAGTCTAGGATCACTCCTAAGAACCTTCTTGTTGTAGAAGGTTGGAGTTTTGATTTTTCTTTATTTAGGATCAATCCTAGGAACTGCAGGATGTCCAGTGACTTCTTTACATGAATTCTGAGTATCTGGGAAGACTGAGCTATGATTAGTAGATCGTCTAAGTATGGTACGATACAGATGCCCTGCCCCCGGATGTAGGCTACTGTCTCTGACATAATTTTTGAGAATACGCTTGGTGCTGAGGAGATGCCGAAAGGGAGCACGTTGTACTAGTAATGCTTCACCTGCTGGTTTTGAAGAATGGCAAACCTTAAATATCTCCTGTGCCGAGGGTGAATGGGGACATGAAAGTAAGCATCTTTCAAGTCAACGGTGGCCATCACAAAATGGGGTCCTATCTGCGGAATTGCTGATTTCATTGACTCCATCTTGAACCTTCTGTAGCACACATGTCAACTGAGACCCTTCAGGTTTATGATGATCAGTGCATCCCCAGAAGGTTTTTTTATGATGAAGAGGCAGGAGTTGTTACAGAACCCCCAGCACCAAGAATATGTTATGCTATATTTATATTCTGTATAATAGTTTCCATGTGAAATGCATCAGTCCACAGGCTGCGCCCCTGGACAAGATATTCTCTTTCTGACCTCCCCCACCTTTGTAATTCCCACAGTAAATACCAGCAGGCTCCGGCCCCCTGCGGCTATTGTAATGTATGTCTGGCCTGTTTTTTTCTATTGGCCGGCCCCGTGTATCTGTGTTATATATTCTGTGTGTTGTAAATAAAGTGTGTTCTTTAGACTGGAAATTCGTGGAGTAGCAGTCAGCTTTTATATGCTCTTACGTAATCAAGGAATTCCAGCAGAGTGGACCTCCTGAAACACGGGGTGGTACTGAAAGAGGTACCCCAGCTTGGTAGACCCCGTTACACTGGTGGCAGACAGCGGGATGTGATATCCCTTCTACAGGAGGAAAGGAATGAATGGAAGACAACTACCAGAAGTTAAAGAGGACTACATTAAAAGATCTGGTGGAAGCCCGAGGGTTAATCGCCAGCAACAAAACAAAAGCGGATTTGATAGCAGCCATCAAGGAACACGACAGTGCAGCGCCCCCCAATGTGAACGTGGAGGAGACTGAATTCCAGAGGGAGGTAAAGAACAGACTGGCGTTCTATGGCCCAAACCCTGCAGTAGAGATCATACGAGAGGTGATGGCTGATGTGCGTACTGATCTGAAGGAAGAGATGGCCGAGCGCACCAGGATAGAGCTAACCAAGATGGAGATGGCAGAGCAGACCAAAGTGGAGCTGGCCAAGATGGAGATGGCAGAGCGGAGAGAGGAGAGTCAGCGAGCAAGGGGAGCTCTGGCCTCCGCCCAGGTACCTTCAACAGTAAGCCACAAAATGATCCAGTATAGTGCCTTCCGACAGTTGGGGGAGGCAGAGGAAGACATTGATGGCTTTTTGCAGGACTTTGAGCGGCAGTGTGCCCTTCATCAAGTGAAGCCGGAGAAACGGGTTCAGATTCTGGCCAGCAAGCTGACAGGCCGGGCAGCAGACGCCTATCGCACGGTACCTGATGAGGACTGTATGGACTATGAGCGGATCAAAGAAGTGATCTTGGCCTGGTATGCGCTGTCACCAGAGGCATACCGCCAAAAGTTCAGCGGACTTATAAAACGAGTAACCGATACCCACGCTGAATGGGCCTGTAAATTACGGCGGTCACTACTACAGTGGGTACAAGGGAGCCAAGCAACCACTAAGGAGGACGTCATCCAGCTCTTCTTGTTAGAACGATCCTTTAATGGACTAAACCCCGAGACACAGGAATGGCTTCAGGACAGGCGGCCAATGACTCTTGAGGAAGCCGCTTGTCTGGCCGATCAACATCATGACACCAGGAGACCTCAGTTGTCCGGATCAAAGATGGTCACTTGGGGTCCGCCCATGGACCTGGAGGGCCCCAAACCACCAAAGATTGTAGGGGGACCAGCTAGAAACCCGGCCTACCACAGTTCCCCTGGGGCGCGATGCCACACCTGCCGTCAGCTGGGCCACCTGCAAAGACAATGTCCCAACCGGACTCAGCATACCCAGTGGCCAAAGGCGGGAACAGCTACCTTCCGCCGGGCCGCTGTACACTGCTACCAAGGCGAAGCTGACCCGGCATTGGGGGCTACAACTAACCAAGGGGTGGAAGACATGGAGGAAGTGCTGTGTTATGATCCGGTGACCTTGTAGCCGCATGGAACTTTCTCTGGAGTTGGTGTAAACTGTACTGACCGCAAATCCTGAACTTAACACCGCAACTAGAAGTAGCCATGGGGTGTGCCTAACAAATTCTAGACACCTCGACACAGCCGTAGGACTAAATACCCCTACAGATGGAAATAGGAATTCTACCTTGCCTCAGAGCAGAATCCCAAAGGATAGGCAGCCCCCCACAAATATTGACTGTGAGTAGTAGAGGAAAAGACACATGCAGGCAGGAAACAGGATTTAGCAAAAGAGGCCACTCTAGCTAAAATAGGAAAGGATAGGACAGAATGCTAAGCGGTCAGTATTAAAATCCTTCCAAAAATATCCACAGCAGAAAATACAAAAATTCCACCATCTAACTAAAGATGTGGAGCGTATATCTGCAACTCCAGAGAATCCAACAAGACTGAGAAAACACTGACACAGTCTAAGCTGGACAAGAGAAAACAAATGAATAGCACAGAATTATTAAGCACACAGCATGTGTGCCACAGAAACAAAAACAAGACACTTATCTTTGCTAAATTGGCAGCAAGGCAGGAGGAACCAGACAAAGATCCAAAACCTCCCAGAACCATGGACAACTGGCAAGGACTAATGAATCCTGCACACCTAAATACCCCAGTCAGAACTGCAATCAGCAGAAACACCTGACCAGGACTGCAACTCAGGGACAACTGCATTACCACCTACAACCACTGGAGGGAACCCAAAAGCAGAATTCACAACAGTACCCCCCCTTGAGGAGGGGTCACCGAACCCTCACCAGGGCCCCTAGGACGATCAGGACGAGCCAGATGAAAGGCACGGACCAAATCAGCAGCATGGACATCAGAGGCAAAAACCCAACAATTATCCTCCTGGCCATAACCCTTCCATTTGACAAGGTACTGAAGCCTCCGCCTCGAAAAACGAGAATCCAAAATCTTCTCAACCACATACTCCAACTCCCCATCAACCAACACAGGGGCCGGAGGATCAACAGAGGGAACAACGGGCACCACATATTTCCGCAATAAAGATCTATGGAAGACATTATGGATAGCAAAAGAAGCCGGAAGCGCCAATCGAAAAGACACCGGATTAATAATCTCAGAAATCCTATAAGGACCAATAAACCGAGGCTTAAACTTAGGGGAAGAAACCTTCATAGGAACATGACGGGAAGACAACCAGACCAGATCCCCAACCCGAAGCCGGGAACCAACACACCGACGACGGTTAGCAAAACGTTGAGGCTCCTCCTGAGACAACACCAATTTGTCCACAACAAGAGCCCAAATCTGCTGCAACCTGTCAACCACAGAATCCACACCAGGACAGTCAGAAGGCTCAACCTGCCCAGAAGAAAAACGAGGATGAAAACCAAAATTACAAAAGAAAGGCGGAACCAAAGTAGCCGAACTAGCCCGATTATTAAGGGCAAACTCGGCCAATGGCAAGAAGGCCACCCAATCATCCTGATCAGCAGACACAAAGCATCTCAAATAAGTCTCCAAAGTCTGATTAGTTCGCTTGGTCTGGCCATTAGTCTGAGGATGAAATGCAGAATAAAGAGACAAATCAATGCCCAGCCTAGCACAAAAGGCCCGCCAAAACCTAGAAACAAACTGGGAACCTCTGTCGGACACAATATTCTCCGGAATACCATGCAGACGAACCACATGCTGAAAAAACAACGGAACCAAATCTGAAGAGGAAGGCAATTTAGGCAAAGGCACCAAATGAACCATCTTAGAGAACCGGTCACAAACAACCCAGATAACAGACATCTTCTGGGAAACCGGAAGATAAGAAATAAAATCCATAGAAATATGCGTCCAGGGCCTCTCAGGGACTGGCAATGGCAAAAGCAACCCACTAGCACGGGAACAACAAGGCTTGACCCGCGCACAAGTCCCACAGGACTGCACAAAAGAACGCACATCACGTGACAAAGAAGGCCACCAAAAGGATCTACCAACCAAATCTCTGGTACCAAAAATACCAGGATGACCAGCGAACACAGAACAGTGAACCTCAGAAATCACTCTACTAGTCCATCTGTCAGGAACAAACAGTTTCCCCACTGGACAGCGGTCAGGTCTGTCAGCCTGAAATTCCTGAAGAACCCGTCGTAAATCAGGGGAAATGGCAGAAAGGACCACCCCTTCTTTCAGAATGCCGACCGGTTCAAGGACCTCAGGAGAATCAGGCAAAAAACTCCTAGAGAGGGCATCAGCCTTAATATTCTTACAACCCGGAAGATACGAAACTGCGAAATCAAAACGGGAAAAAAACAAGGACCATCGAGCCTGTCTAGGATTCAACCATTTGGCAGACTCGAGGTAAATCAGATTCTTATGATCGGTCAAGACTACAATACAGTGCTTAGCTCCCTTAAGCCAATGTCGCCACTCCTCAAACGCCCACTTCATAGCCAACAACTCCCGATTGCCGACATCATAATTGCATTCAGCAGGCGAAAACTTACGGGAAAAAAAGGCACTCGGTTTCATCAAGGAACCAACATGATCCCTCTTAGACAAAACTGCCCCTGCCCCAATCTCAGAAGCATCAATCTCAACCTGAAACGGAAGAGAAACATCTGGTTGGTGCAACACTGGAGCAGAAGTAAATCGGCGTTTAAGCTCCTGAAAGGCAGCGACAGCCGCAGAGGACCAATTCGCCACATCAGCGCCTTTCTTCGTCAAATCGGTCAAGGGTTTAACAACGCTAGAGAAGTTAGCAATGAAACGGCGATAAAAATTTGCAAAACCCAAAAATTTCTGAAGGCTCTTCACGGATGTGGGTTGAATCCAATCATGAATGGCCTGAACCTTAACCGGATCCATCTCCATAGATGAGGGAGAAAAAATGAAGCCCAAAAAAGAAACCTGCACCCCAAAGAGAAAAAGAGGGAAGAGAAGACAAAACAGAGTGCAAAAAAAAAAAATGGCTCAACACCTTTCTTCCCTTCTTCTGAGATGCATTTAACTCATTATTGGCCAGTTGTACTGTTATGATCCGGTGACCTTGTAGCCGCATGGAACTTTCTCTGGAATTAGTGTAAACTGTTCTGACCGCAAATCCTGAACTTAACACCGGAACTAGAAGTAGCCGTGGGGTGTGCCTAACAAATCCTAGACACCTCGACACAGCCGGAGGACTAAATACCCCTATAGATGGAAATAGGAATTCTACCTTGCCTCAGAGCAGAACCCCAAAGGATAGGCAGCCCCCCACAAATATTGACTGTGAGTAGTAGAGGAAAAGACACATGCAGGCAGGAAACAGGATTTAGCAAAAGAGGCCACTCTAGCTAAAAAAGGAAAGGATAGGACAGAATACTAAGCGGTCAGTATTAAAATCCTTCCAAAAATATCCACAGCAGAAAATACAAAAATTCCACCATCTAACTAAAAATGTGGAGCGTATATCTGCAACTCCAGAGAATCCAACAAGACTGAGAAAACACTGACACAGTCTAAGCTGGACAAGAGAAAACAAATGAATAGCACAGAATTATTAAGCACACAGCATGTGTGCAACAGAAACAAAAACAAGACACTTATCTTTGCTGAATTGGCAGCAAGGCAGGAGGAACCAGACAAAGATCCAAAACCTCCCATAACCATGGACAACTGGCAAGGACTAATGAATCCTGCACACATAAATACCCCAGTCAGAACTGCAATCACCAGAAACACCTGACCAGGACTGCAACTCAGGGACAACTGCATTACCACCTACAATCACTGGAGGGAACCCAAAAGCAGAATTCACAACAGTGCAGTATGAAGTAGACCCCGTGCAGGCAGCCCGGGCAGATAATCGACAACAGCATCGACAGGTCGTGTGGGTTAATGGGAAACGCATGCAGGGACTAAGAGATTCTGGAGCAACTTTGACCCTTGTGAAGCCTCATCTCGTCCGGGACCAAGAGAAGACAGACCGGACAGTGGCAGTCCGTGTAGCAGGGGGAGCCATACATCGACTGCCCACTTCCAGGATTCAACAGAACTGGGGATTTGGGGATGGCCTTGTTGAGGTCGGCTTGATGGAGGATTTGCCTGCAGACGTTTTGCTGGGAAATGACTTGGGGCCCATGTTGTCTGCCTTCTCGGTTGCCCCTCTGGCTGAGACATATCCTGTGACCACCCGTAGACAAACTCGAGCTGCGGAGGCGGAATCACACTCAGAGGAGGCCCAGGTAAGACATCCCAGCCCTACACGTATTCCCATAGCTAGACACATTTCTTGGGCCACCCCAGATGAATTAAAGAGGGAGATACTTGAGGATCCTTCATTGGAGGGATATCGGGGGAAGGCACAGGAGGGGAGAGGGGTACTGGAAGGGGAACAGTTTATATGGAAGCAGAGAATCCTCTACCGGATCACAGAGCAGCACCACACAGGGATGAGCCCTGTTATGACCTGGTGGTTAGGACAATAATGGATCTGATGATCAAGAGCACCCGGAAAGATCTGATAGCTACAAAAACACGGGACAAGCTCTGGGAAGTGGAAACTCTGCTGACCGCAATCCCTAATCCTATCACACACACTAGAAATAGCCGTGGATTGCTCCTAACGCTCCCTAGGCAACTCGTCACAGCCTCAGAACTAGCTAGCCCTAAGAAAGGAAAATAAAGCCTACCTTGCCTCAGAGAAATTCCCCAAAGGAAAAGGCAGCCCCCCATATATAATGACTGTGAGTTAAGATGAAATCACAAACATAGAGATGAAATAGATTTAGCAAAGAGAGGCCCGACTTACTGGACAGACAGAGGATAGAAAAGGTCACTTTGCGGTCAGCACAAAAACCTACAAAAAGCCACGCAGAGAGTGCAGGGAAAAAAACCTTCCGCACCGACTCACGGTGCGGAGGCGCCCCTCTGCGTCCCAGAGCTTCCAGCAAGCAAGGCAATATTCACAATAGCAAGCTGGACAGAAAAAATAGCAAACAGGAAAATAGCAAAGAGGAACTTAGCTTCTGCTGGAGTAAACAGGTAACAGAACGATCCAGGAGCGAACTAAACCAATAGTACAACATTGACAGCTGGCATGGGGCAAAGATCTAAGTGGAGTTAAATAGAGCAGCCCACTAACGACTTAGCCTCGTCACCTGTTGAAGGAAACTCAGAAACACCCACAGCCACCAGAGGAAGTCCATGGACAGAACCAGCCGAAGTACCATTCACGACCACAGGAGGGGGCCCGACAACAGAATTCACAACAGTACCCCCCCCCCCCTTGAGGAGGAGTCACCGAACCCTCACCAGAGCCCCCAGGCCGACCAGGATGAGCCAAATGAAAGGCACGAACCAGATCAGCAGCATGAACATCAGAGGCAAAAACCCAGGAATTATCTTCCTGACCATAACCCTTCCACTTGACCAGGTACTGGAGTTTCCGTCTCGAAATACGAGAATCCAAAATCTTCTCCACCACATACTCCAACTCCCCCTCAACCAACACCGGGGCAGGAGGATCAACGGATGGAACCACAAGCGCCACGTATCTCCGCAATAACGACCTATGGAACACATTATGGATGGCAAAAGAAGCTGGAAGGGCCAAACGAAATGAGACAGGATTGATAACCTCAGAAATCTTATACGGACCAATGAAACGAGGCTTAAACTTAGGAGAGGAAACCTTCATAGGAACATAAAGAGACGACAACCAAACCAAATCCCCAACACGAAGTCGGGGACCCACACAGCGCCGGCGGTTAGCGAAACGTTGAGCCTTCTCCTGGGACAATGTCAAATTGTCCACCACATGAGTCCAAATCTGCTGCAACCTGTCCACCATAGTATCTACACCAGGACAGTCCGAAGACTCAACCTGCCCTGAAGAGAAACGAGGATGGAAACCAGAATTGCAGAAAAACGGCAAAACCAAAGTAGCCGAGCTGGCCCGATTATTAAGGGCGAACTCAGCCAACGGCAAAAAGGACACCCAATCATCCTGATCAGCAGAAACAAAGCATCTCAGATATGTTTCCAAAGTCTGATTAGTTCGTTCGGTTTGGCCATTTGTCTGAGGATGGAAAGCCGAGGAAAAAGACAAATCAATGCCCATCCTAGCACAAAAGGATCGCCAAAACCTCGAAACAAACTGGGAACCTCTGTCCGAAACGATGTTTTCCGGGATACCATGTAAACGAACCACATGCTGGAAAAACAATGGCACCAAATCAGAGGAGGAAGGCAATTTAGACAAGGGTACCAAATGGACCATCTTAGAAAAGCGATCACAAACCACCCAAATGACCGACATCTTTTGAGAGACGGGGAGATCCGAAATAAAATCCATAGAAATATGCGTCCAGGGCCTCTTCGGGACCGGCAAGGGCAAAAGCAACCCACTGGCACGAGAATAGCAGGGCTTAGCCCGAGCACAAGTCCCACAGGACTGCACAAAAGAACGCACATCCCGTGACAAAGACGGCCACCAAAAGGATCTAGCTACCAAATCTCTGGTACCAAAGATTCCAGGATGCCCAGCCAACACTGAACAATGAATCTCAGAGATAACTCTACTAGTCCATCTATCAGGGACAAACAGTCTCTCCGCTGGGCAACGGTCAGGTCTATCAGCCTGAAATTTTTGCAGCACCCGCCGCAAATCAGGGGAGATGGCAGACAAAATTACCCCCTCTTTGAGAATACCCGCCGGCTCAGGAAAACCCGGAGAGTCAGGCACAAAACTCCTTGACAGGGCATCAGCCTTCACATTCTTAGAGCCCGGAAGGTACGAAACCACAAAATCAAAACTGGAGAAAAATAACGACCATCGAGCCTGTCTCGGATTCAACCGTTTGGCAGACTCAAGATAAGTCAAATTCTTGTGATCTGTCAAGACCACCACGCGATGCTTGGCTCCTTCAAGCCAATGACGCCACTCCTCGAATGCCCACTTCATGGCCAACAACTCTCGATTACCAACATCATAATTGCGCTCAGCAGGCGAAAACTTTCTAGAAAAGAAAGCACATGGCTTCATCACCGAGCCATCAGAACTTCTTTGCGACAAAACAGCCCCTACTCCAATCTCAGAAGCATCAACCTCAACCTGAAACGGGAGCGAAACATCTGGCTGGCACAACACAGGGGCAGAAGAAAAACGACGCTTCAACTCCTGAAAAGCCTCTACAGCTGCAGAAGACCAATTGACCACATCAGCACCCTTCTTGGTCAAATCAGTCAACAGTGTAGCAACACTAGAAAAATTAGCGATGAAGCGCCGATAAAAATTAGCAAAGCCCAGGAACTTTTGCAGGCTCTTCACAGATGTCGGCTGAGTCCAATCGTAAATGGCCTGGACTTTAACAGGGCCCATCTCGATAGTAGAAGGGGAAAAAATGAACCCCAAAAATGAAACCTTCTGAACTCCAAAGAGACACTTTGACCCCTTCACAAACAAGGAATTTGCACGAAGGACCTCTTTGAAACTCATCAAAGAGAATGAAGACTTTCTAGACAGAACAGAAGCATCTCTACTGGTCACAGAAGGTGCAAAAAGTGTCAGAGAACCTCCAAAAGCAGATGAGTGGAAGCATGTGACCAAAAGAAGCAAGAAGACCATGGAGAAATCACCAACCACACAACTGAAGAACCGATATCAAATCTTTGTAGAGGATGAAGATGGCACACCTAAGAATGAAGCAATACCAGCAAGCAAAAAAGAAAAGGGCACACAGCAACAAGTGACAGCAAAAAGTACAGCCAAGAAGCAACGAAGAGTGGTGGTGGTGGGAGACTCACTACTGAGAGGCACCGAAGCAGCCATCTGCAGACCGGACATAACTGCAAGAGAAGTATGCTGCCTTCCAGGTGCGATGATCAAGGATGTGACTGATAGGATACCAAAGCTCTTCAGCTCCAAGGACGTCCACCCATTTCTTCTGATACATGTTGGCACCAATGACACGGCAAGGAAGGACCTACCGACAATCTGCAAGGACTTTGAAGAGATGGGGAAGAAAGTAAAGGAACTGGATGCACAGGTAGTTTTTTCTTCTATCCTTCCAGTAGACGGGCATGGCACCAGGAGATGGAACAGGATCCTTGATGCAAACAACTGGCTAAGACGATGGTGCAGACAACAAGGATTTGGATTCCTGGACCACGGTGTGAATTACTGGTATGATGGACTCCTCGCCAGAGACGGACTACACCTCAACAAACCTGGGAAACACACATTCGCCAGAAGACTCGCTACACTCATCAGGAGGGCGTTAAACTAGAAGAAGAGGGGACGGGAAGAAAAACATTAGACTCGAACAAAGACGACCCAGGAAAACATACTCAGAAGGGAGGTAAGAACATTTCTAAAACAATCCACAGTGAGGAGATTGGAACAAAACAAAATCCTCTAAACTGCATGCTCGCAAACGCCAGAAGCCTGACAAACAAGATGGAAGAACTAGAAGCAGAAATATCTACAGGTAACTTTGACATAGTGGGAATAACCGAGACATGGTTAGATGAAAGCTATGACTGGGCAGTTAACTTACAGGGTTACAGTCTGTTTAGAAAGGATCGTAAAAATCGGAGAGGAGGAGGGGTTTGTCTCTATGTAAAGTCTTGTCTAAAGTCCACTTTAAGGGAGGATATTAGCGAAGGGAATGAGGATGTCGAGTCCATATGGGTTGAAATTCATGGAGGGAAAAATGGTAACAAAATTCTCATTGGGGTCTGTTACAAACCCCCAAATATAACAGAAAGCATGGAAAGTCTACTTCTAAAGCAGATAGATGAAGCTGCAACCCATAATGAGGTCCTGGTTATGGGGGACTTTAACTACCCGGATATTAACTGGGAAACAGAAACCTGTGAAACCCATAAAGGCAACAGGTTTCTGCTAATAACCAAGAAAAATTATCTTTCACAATTGGTGCAGAATCCAACCAGAGGAGCAGCACTTTTAGACCTAATACTATCTAATAGACCTGACAGAATAACAAATCTGCAGGTGGTTGGGCATTTAGGAAATAGCGACCACAATATTGTGCAGTTTCACCTGTCTTTCACTAGGGGGACTTGTCAGGGAGTCACAAAAACATTGAACTTTAGGAAGGCAAAGTTTGAACAGCTTAGAGATGCCCTTAATCTGGTAGACTGGGACAATATCCTCAGAAATGAGAATACAGATAATAAATGGGAAATGTTTAAGAACATCCTAAATAGGCAGTGTAAGCGGTTTATACCTTGTGGGAATAAAAGGACTAGAAATAGGAAAAACCCAATGTGGCTAAACAAAGAAGTAAGACAGGCAATTAACAGTAAAAAGAAAGCATTTGCACTACTAAAGCAGGATGGCACCATTGAAGCTCTAAAAAACTATAGGGAGAAAAATACTTTATCTAAAAAACTAATTAAAGCTGCCAAAAAGGAAACAGAGAAGCACATTGCTAAGGAGAGTAAAACTAATCCCAAACTGTTCTTCAACTATATCAATAGTAAAAGAATAAAAACTGAAAATGTAGGCCCCTTAAAAAATAGTGAGGAAAGAATGGTTGTAGATGACGAGGAAAAAGCTAACATATTAAACACCTTCTTCTCCACGGTATTCACGGTGGAAAATGAAATGCTAGGTGAAATCCCAAGAAACAATGAAAACCCTATATTAAGGGTCACCAATCTAACCCAAGAAGAGGTGCGAAACCGGCTAAATAAGATTAAAATAGATAAATCTCCGGGTCCGGATGGCATACACCCACGAGTACTAAGAGAACTAAGTAATGTAATAGATAAAGCATTATTTCTTATTTTTAGGGACTCTATAGAGACAGGGTCTGTTCCGCAGGATTGGCGCATAGCAAATGTGGTGCCAATATTCAAAAAGGGCTCTAAAAGTGAACCTGGAAATTATAGGCCAGTAAGTCTAACCTCTATTGTTGGTAAAATATTTGAAGGGTTTCTGAGGGATGTTATTCTGGATTATCTCAATGAGAATAACTGTTTAACTCCATATCAGCATGGGTTTATGAGAAATCGCTCCTGTCAAACCAATCTAATCAGTTTTTATGAAGAGGTAAGCTATAGACTGGACCACGGTGAGTCATTGGACGTGGTATATCTCGATTTTTCCAAAGCGTTTGATACCGTGCCGCACAAGAGGTTGGTACACAAAATGAGAATGCTTGGTCTGGGGGAAAATGTGTGTAAATGGGTTAGTAACTGGCTTAGTGATAGAAAGCAGAGGGTGGTTATAAATGGTATAGTCTCTAACTGGGTCGCTGTGACCAGTGGGGTACCGCAGGGGTCAGTATTGGGACCTGTTCTCTTCAACATATTCATTAATGATCTGGTAGAAGGTTTACACAGTAAAATATCGATATTTGCAGATGATACAAAACTATGTAAAGCAGTTAATACAAGAGAAGATAGTATTCTGCTACAGATGGATCTGGATAAGTTGGAAACTTGGGCTGAAAGGTGGCAGATGAGGTTTAACAATGATAAATGTAAGGTTATACACATGGGAAGAGGGAATCAATATCACCATTACACACTGAACGGGAAACCACTGGGTAAATCTGACAGGGAGAAGGACTTGGGGATCCTAGTTAATGATAAACTTACCTGGAGCAGCCAGTGCCAGGCAGCAGCTGCCAAGGCAAACAGGATCATGGGGTGCATTAAAAGAGGTCTGGATACACATGATGAGAGCATTATACTGCCTCTGTACAAATCCCTAGTTAGACCGCACATGGAGTACTGTGTCCAGTTTTGGGCACCGGTGCTCAGGAAGGATATAATGGAACTAGAGAGAGTACAAAGGAGGGCAACAAAATTAATAAAGGGGATGGGAGAACTACAATACCCAGATA
This sequence comes from Ranitomeya imitator, assembly GCF_032444005.1. Classification (NCBI taxonomy): domain Eukaryota; kingdom Metazoa; phylum Chordata; class Amphibia; order Anura; family Dendrobatidae; genus Ranitomeya; species Ranitomeya imitator. The sequence continues at coordinate 663,930,731 of NC_091282.1, forward strand.
GATTAGCGAAATTAGGATTATTTAGTCTAGAAAAAAGACGACTGAGGGGCGATCTAATAACCATGTATAAGTATATAAGGGGACAATACAAATATCTCGCTGAGGATCTGTTTATACCAAGGAAGGTGACGGGCACAAGGGGGCATTCTTTGCGTCTGGAGGAGAGAAGGTTTTTCCACCAACATAGAAGAGGATTCTTTACTGTTAGGGCAGTGAGAATCTGGAATTGCTTGCCTGAGGAGGTGGTGATGGCGAACTCAGTCGAGGGGTTCAAGAGAGGCCTGGATGTCTTCCTGGAGCAGAACAATATTGTATCATACAATTATTAGGTTCTGTAGAAGGACGTAGATCTGGGTATTTATTATGATGGAATATAGGCTGAACTGGATGGACAAATGTCTTTTTTCGGCCTTACTAACTATGTTACTATGTTACTATGTTACCTGGAACACCATTCTGACCTGCTTCACATGAGACTCCCAATCATCCGAAAAGACCAAAATATCATCCAAATACACAATCAGGAATTTATCCAGGTACTCTCGGAAGATGTCATGCATAAAGGACTGAAATACTGATGGAGCATTGGAAAGCCCGAATGGCATAACCAGGTACTCAAAATGGCCCTCGGGCGTATTAAATGCTGTTTTCCATTCATCGCCTTGGTAATACGCACAAGATTATACACCCCTCGAAGATCTATCTTGGTGAACCAACTAGTCCCTTTAATACATAGTTACATAGTTACATAGTTATTAAGGTTGAAGGAAGACTTTAAGTCCATCTAGTTCAACCCATAGCCTAACCTAACTTGCCCTAACATGTTGATCCAGAGGAAGGCAAAAAAAACCATATGACAAAGAGCAAGCTCCACCTTGGGGAAAAAAATTCCTTCCCGACTCCACATACGGCAATCAGACTAGTTCCCTGGATCAACGCCCTATCAAGGAATCTAGTGTATATACCCTGTAACATTATACTTTTCCAGAAATGTATCCAGTCCCCTCTTAAATTTAAGTAATGAATCACTCATTACAACTTCATACAGCAGAGAGTTCCATAGTCTCACTGCTCTTACAGTAAAGAATCCGCGTCTGTTATTATGCTTAAACCTTTTTTCCTCCAAACGTAGAGGATGCCCCCTTGTCCCTGTTTCAGGTCTATGATTAAAAAGATAATCAGAAAGGTCTTTGTACTGTCCCCTCATATATTTATACATTAACATAAGATCACCCCTTAGTCTTCGTTTTTCCAAACTAAATAGCCCCAAGTGTAATAACCTATCTTGGTATTGCAGATCCCCCAGTCCTCTAATAACCTTGGTCGTTCTTCTCTGCACCCGCTCCAGTTCAGCTATGTCTTTCTTATACACTGGAGACCAGAACTGTGCACAGTATTCTAAGTGTGGTCGAACAAGTGACTTGTTTAGAGGTAAAATTATGTTCTCCTCATGAGCATCTATGCCTCTTTTAATGCATCCCATTATTTTATTTGCCTTTGTAGCAGCTGCCTGACACTGGCCACTAAATATGAGTTTGTCATCCACCCATACACCCAGGTCTTTTTCATTGACGGTTTTGCCCAGAGTTTTAGAATTAAGCACATAATTATACATCTTATTACTTCTACCCAAGTGCATGACCTTACATTTATCCCCATTAAAGCTCATTTGCCATTTATCAGCCCAAGCTTCTAGTTTACATAAATCATCCTGTAATATAAAATTGTCCTCCTCTGTATTGATTACCCTGCAGAGTTTAGTGTCATCTGCAAATATTGAAATTCTACTCTGAATGCCCCCTACAAGGCCATTAATAAATATGTTAAAAAGAAGAGGGCCCAATACTGACCCCTGTGGTACCCCACTGCTAACCGCTACCCAGTCCGAGTGTGCTTCATTAATAACCACCCTTTGTTTCCTATTCCTGAGCCAGCTCTCAACCCACTTACACATATTTTCCCCTATCCCCATTATTCTCATTTTATGTATCAACCTTTTGTGTGGCACCGTATCAAAAGCTTTTGAAAAGTCCATATACACTACATCTACTGGGTTCCTTTGGTCCAGTCCGGAACTTACCTCTTCATACGAGCAAACAAATCAGACAGCAAAGGCAAAGGATACTGAAATTTGACTGTAATTTTATTAAGAAGGCGGTAATCAATACAAGGTCTCAAAGAACCATCCTTCTTGGCCACAAAAAAGAAACCTGCTCCTAACAGTGATGACGACGGGCGAATATGGCCTTTCTCCAAGGATTCCTTTATATAACTCCGCATAGCGGCGTGTTCTGGCACAGATAAATTGAACAATCGGCCCTTAGGAAACTTACTACCAGGAATCAAATTAATTGCACAATCGCAATCCCTATGAGGAGGTAGGGCACTGGCTTTGCGCTCATCAAATACATCCCGATAATCCGACAAAAACTCTGGAACTTCAGAAGGAGTGGAAGACGAAATAGACAAAAATGGAACATCACCATGTACCCCCTGGCAACCCCAGCTGGACACAGACATAGATTTTCAGTCCAATACTGGATTATGAACCTGTAGCCATGGCAACCCCAAAATGACCACATCATGCAGATTATGCAACACCAAAAAGCGGATATCCTCCTGATGTGCAGGAGCCATGCACATGGTCAATTGGGTCCAGTACTGAGGCTTATTCTTGGCCAAAGGCGTAGCATCAATTCCTCTCAATGGAATAGGATACTGCAAGGGCTCCAAGAAAAAACCACAGCGCCTAGCATACTCCAAGTCCATCAAATTCAGGGCAGCGCCTGAATCCACAAATGCCATAACAGAATAGGATGACAAAGAGCAAATCAGAGTAACGGACAATAGAAATTTAGACTGTACCGTACCAATGGTGGCAGACCTAGCGAACCGCTTAGTGCGCTTAGGACAATTGGAGATAGCATGAGTGCAATCACCACAGTAAAAACACAGCCCATTCCGATGTCTGTGTTCTTGCCGTTCAGCTCTGGTCAAAGTTCTATCACATTGCATAGGCTCAGGCCCATGCTCAGATAGTACCGCCAAATGGTGCACAGCTTTACGCTCACGCAAGCGTCGATCGATCTGAATGGCCAAAGACATAGACTCATTCAGACCAGCAGGCATGGGAAATCCCACCATGACATCCTTAAGGGCTTCAGAGAGATCCTTTCTGAAGATTGCTGCCAGGGCACATTCATTCCACTGAGTGAGCACAGACCACTTTCTAAACTTCTGACAATATATCTCCGCTTCCTCCTGACCCTGACACAGAGCCAGCAAGATTTTCTCTGCCTGATCCACTGAATTAGGTTCGTCATAAAGCAATCCAAGCGCCAGGAAAAACGCATCAACATCACGCAATGCCGGATCTCCTGGCACAAGGGAAAATGCCCAGTCTTGAGGGTCACCACGTAACAAAGAAATAATGATTTTCCTGGCGCTTGGATTGCTTTATGACGAACCTAATTCAGTGGATCAGGCAGAGAAAATCTTGTTGGCTCTGTGTCAGGGTCAGGATGAAGCGGAGATATATTGTCAGAAGTTTAGAAAGTGGTCTGTGCTCACTCAGTGGAATGAATGTGCCCTGGCAGCTATCTTCAGAAAGGGTCTCTCTGAAGCCCTTAAGGATGTCATGGTGGGGTTTCCCATGCCTGCTGGTCTGAATGAGTCTATGTCCTTGGCCATTCAGATCGATCGACGCTTGCGTGAGCGTAAAGCTGTGCACCATTTGGCGGTACGATCTGAGCATGGGACTGAGCCTATGCAATGTGATAGGACTTTGACCAGAGCTGAACGGCAAGAACACAGACGTCGGAATGGGCTATGTTTTTACTGTGGTGATTCCACTCATGCTATCTCCGATTGTCCTAAGCGCACCAAGCGGTTCGCTAGGTCTGCCACCATTGGTACGGTACAGTCTAAATTTCTATTGTCTGTTACTCTGATTTGCTCTTTGTCATCCTATTCTGTTATGGCATTTGTGGATTCAGGCGCTGCCCTGAATTTGATGGACTTGGAGTATGCTAGGCGCTGTGGTTTTTTCTTGGAGCCCTTGCAGTATCCTATTCCATTGAGAGGAATTGATGCTACGCCTTTGGCCAAGAATAAGCCTCAGTACTGGACCCAATTGACCATGTGCATGGCTCCTGCACATCAGAAGGATATCCGCTTTCTGGTGTTGCATAATCTGCATGATGTGGTCGTTTTGGGGTTGCCATGGCTACAGGTTCATAATCCAGTATTGGACTGGAAATCTATGTCTGTGTCCAGCTGGGGTTGCCAGGGGGTACATGGTGATGTTCCATTTTTGTCTATTTCGTCTTCCACTCCTTCTGAAGTTCCAGAGTTTTTGTCGGATTATCGGGATGTATTTGATGAGCCCAAAGCCAGTGCCCTACCTCCTCATAGGGATTGCGATTGTGCAATTGATTTGATTCCTGGTAGTAAGTTTCCTAAGGGCCGATTGTTCAATTTATCTGTGCCAGAGCACGCCGCTATGCACAGTTATATAAAGGAGTCCTTGGAGAAAGGCTATATTCACCCGTCGTCATCACCGTTAGGAGCAGGATTCTTTTTTGTGGCCAAGAAGGATGGTTCTTTGAGACCTTGTATTGATTACCGCCATCTTAATAAAATTACAGTTAAATTTCAGTATCCTTTGCCGTTGCTGTCTGATTTGTTTGCTCGTATTAAAGGGGCTAGTTGGTTCACCAAGATAGATCTTCGAGGGGCGTATAATCTTGTGCGTATTAAACAAGGCGATGAATGGAAAACAGCATTTAATATGCCCGAGGGCCATTTTGAGTACCTGGTTATGCCATTCGGGCTTTCCAATGCTCCATCAGTATTTCAGTCCTTTATGCATGACATCTTCCGAGAGTACCTGGACAAATTCCTGATTGTGTATTTGGATGATATTTTGGTCTTTTTGGATGATTGGGAGTCTCATGTGAGGCAGGTCAGGATGGTGTTCCATGTCATTTTTGCGAATTCCTTGTTTGTGAAGGGGTCAAAGTGTCTCTTTGGAGTTCAGAAGGTTTCATTTTTGGGGTTCATTTTTTCCCCTTCTACTATCGAGATGGACCCTGTTAAAGTCCAGGCCATTTACGATTGGACTCAGCCGACATCTGTGAAGAGCCTGCAAAAGTTCCTGGGCTTTGCCAATTTTTATCGGCGCTTCATCGCTAATTTTTCTACTGTTGCTAAACCGTTGACTGATTTGACCAAGAAGGGTGCTGATGTGGTCAATTGGTCTTCTGCAGCTGTAGAGGCTTTTCAGGAGTTGAAGCGTCGTTTTTCTTCTGCCCCTGTGTTGTGCCAGCCAGATGTTTCGCTCCCGTTTCGGGTTGAGGTTGATGCTTCTGAGATTGGAGCAGGGGCTGTTTTGTCGCAAAGAAGTTCTGATGGCTCGGTGATCAAGCCATGTGCTTTCTTTTCTAGAAAGTTTTCGCCTGCTGAGCGTAACTATGATGTTGGTAATCGTGAGTTGTTGGCCATGAAGTGAGCATTCGAGGAGTGGCGTCATTGGCTGGAAGGAGCCAAGCATCGCGTGGTGGTCTTGACAGATCACAAGAATTTGACTTATCTTGAGTCTGCCAAACGGTTGAATCCGAGACAGGCTCGATGGTCATTATTTTTCTCCCGTTTTGATTTTGTGGTTTCGTACCTTCCAGGCTCTTAAAATGTGAAGGCTGATGCCCTATCAAGGAGTTTTGTGCCTGACTCTCCGGGTGTTCCTGAGCCGGCGGGTATTCTCAAAGAGGGGGTAATTTTGTCTGCCATCTCCCCTGATTTGCGGCGGGTGCTGCAAAAATTTCAGGCTGATAGACCTGACCGTTGCCCAGCGGAGAGACTGTTTGTCCCTGATAGATGGACTAGTAGAGTTATCTCTGAGATTCATTGTTCAGTGTTGGCTGGGCATCCTGGAATCTTTGGTACCAGAGATTTGGTGGCTAGATCCTTCTGGTGGCCGTCTTTGTCACGGGATGTGCATTCTTTTGTGCAGTCCTGTGGGACTTGTGGTCGGGCTAAGCCCTGCTGTTCTCGTGCCAGTGGGTTGCTTTTGCCCTTGCCGGTCCCGAAGAGGCCCTGGACGCATATTTCTATGGATTTTATTTCGGATCTCCCCGTCTCTCAAAAGATGTCGGTCATTTGGGTGGTTTGTGATCGCTTTTCTAAGATGGTCCATTTGGTACCTTTGTCTAAATTGCCTTCCTCCTCTGATTTGGTGCCATTATTTTTCCAGCATGTGGTTCGTTTACATGGTATCCCGGAGAACATTGTTTCTGACAGAGGTTCCCAGTTTGTTTCGAGGTTTTGGCGATCCTTTTGTGCTAGGATTGGCATTGATTTGTCTTTTTCCTCGGCTTTCCATCCTCAGACAAATGGCCTAACCGAACGAACTAATCAAACTTTGGAAACATATCTGAGATGCTTTGTTTCTGCTGATCAGGATGATTGGGTGTCCTTTTTGCCGTTGGCTGAGTTCGCCCTTAATAATCGGGCCAGCTCGGCTACTTTGGTTTCGCCGTTTTTCTGCAATTCTGGTTTCCATCCTCGTTTCTCTTCAGGGCAGGTTGAGTCTTTGGACTGTCCTGGTGTAGATACGGTGGTGGATAGGTTGCAGCAGATTTGGACTCATGTGGTGGACAATTTGACATTGTCCCAGGAGAAGGCTCAACGTTTCGCTAACCGCTGGCGCTGTGTGGGTCCCCGACTTCGTGTTGGGGATTTGGTTTGGTTGTCGTCTCGTTATGTTCCTATGAAGGTTTCCTCTCCTAAGTTTAAGCCTCGTTTCATTGGTCCGTATAAGATTTCTGAGGTTATCAATCCTGTGTCATTTCGTTTGGCCCTTCCTGCTTCTTTTGCCATCCATAATGTGTTCCATAGGTCGTTATTGCGGAGATATGTGGCGCCTGTGGTTCCATCCGTTGATCCTCCTGCCCCGTTGTTGGTTGAGGGGGAGTTGGAGTATGTGGTGGAGAAGATTTTGGATTCTCGTGTTTCGAGACGGAAACTCCAGTATCTGGTCAAGTGGAAGGGTTATGGTCAGGAAGATAATTCCTGGGTTTTTGCCTCTGATGTTCATGCTGCCGATCTGGTTCGTGCCTTTCATTTGGCTCATCCTGGTCGGCCTGGGGGCTCTGGTGAGGGTTCGGTGACACCTCCTCAAGGGGGGGGTACTGTTGTGAATTCTGTTGTCGGGCTCCCTCCTGTGGTCATGAATGGTACTTCAGCTGGTTCTGTCCATGAACTTTCTCTGGTGGGTGTTTCTGAGTTTCCTTCCACAGGTGACGAGGTTAATTCGTTAGCTGCCGCTCTATTTAACTCCACTTAGATCTTTGCTCCACGCCCCCTGTCAATGTTCCAGTATTGGTCTAGTTCTCTCCTGGATCGTTCTTGTGACCTGTCTTCCCAACAGAAGCTAAGTTACAGCTTGTATTTCTTTGGTTTGCTATTTTTTCTGTCCAGCTTGCTATTTTTATTGTGTCTTGCTTGCTGGAAGCTCTGGAACGCAGAGGGAGCGCCTCCGCGCCGTGAGTCGGTGCGGAGGGTCTTTTTTGCGCCCTCTGCGTGGTCTTTTTGCAGGTTTTTGTGCTGACCGCAAAGTAATCTTTTCTATCCTCGGTCTGTTCAGTAAGTCGGGCCTCACTTTGCTAAATCTATTTCATCTCTGTGTTTGTATTTTCATCTTTACTCACAGTCATTATATGTGGGGGGCTGCCTTTTCCTTTGGGGAATTTCTCTGAGGCAAGGTAGGCTTTATTTTTTCTATCTTCAGGGCTAGCTAGTTCCTTAGGCTGTGCCGAGTTGCATAGGGAGCGTTAGGCGCAATCCACGGCTATTTCTAGTGTGTTTGATAGGATTAGGGATTGCGGTCAGCAGAGTTCCCACGTCCCAGAGCTCGTCCTTATTATCAGTAACTATCAGGTCATTCCGTGTGCTCTTAACCACCAGGTTCATTATAGTCCTGACCACCAGGTCATAACAGGTGACACTCAAATCCCGAGGGGGGTGGAGGACTCAAACTCTATAAGGAGGCCCTCTTTGATGATATTGAGGACCCACTGGCAATTGGAAATCGCTAGTGTTGAAAAAATCTTGAGAGCCCCCATCCCCACACCACCCTCCCCCCCCACAGCTTCTGAGTTTATCCTGATTCTGCTGCTGGGGAACAAGGATGTTTCTGCTCTTCCCTTGAGGGCTCTTTTCCACTTGAGAGGAAAAAAACGGTCCGATTTAGGGACCAAAAAAATGGAGGTAAGTCATGCGATTGTCATGCGAGTGTCATGCAATTTTTTTTTTTTTAATCGCAACATCCGTATTACATCCGTATTGCTGTCCGATTTTTACGCACCGGTGTCCTATGAAAAGCCGGCAAATCAGTGCTGTGTACAGTAAAATCACACTGACAGATTAGAATAGAAAAGATAGAATAGATATATACACATAGAATAGGTATAGATACATATATATATGTCACTAAGACACCTATATATATATTTATATTTAATGCAGAGATAGATAGCAGAAAAGCCGGTAATTCAATTGCTGGCTTTTGCTATCTCCTTCACAAACCCGACAGGATATGAGACATGGTTTACTTGCAGTAAACCACTTCATATCCCTTATTTTATGACATATTCCTGACTACTAATGTAAGAAGTGTCTTTGTATAAAATTTGGGGGCTCTAGCTGTTAAAATAAAGGTTTAAATCATGGAAAAAAATTGGCGTGGGCTCCCGCCAGAGTGGTAAAGCCAGTGACTGAGGGCAGATATTAATAGCCTAGAGAGGGACCATGGTTATTGCCCTTCCCCCCCCCCCCCATCCCCTGGCTAAAAACATCTGCCCCCAGCCACCCCAGAAAAGGCACTTCTATACCTATTCCATGTGTATATATCTATTCTATGTTTTCTATTCTAACCTGTCAGTGTGATTTTACTGTACACCGCGCTGAATTGCCAGCTTTTCAAAGGACACCGGTGCGTAAAAATCAGACAGCACTCGCATGGTCCGAGTGCTGTGCGATTTTTTTCTCGCACGCATTGACTTACATTGGCGAGTCTCATCCGAGAATCGCAGCAATACACAGAATGCTGCAATTTTTTTCTCAGTCCGATTTCAGCTGAGAAAAAGATCGCAGATGAGATGTCACCCATTGAATAACATTGGTCCGAGTGCAATCTGATTTTTTTTTATCGGATTGCACTCGTCCGTTTTTCTCGCAAGTGGAAAAGAGCCCTTAGTGTAGCTCCATCTTCCCGTCTTTCCCTTACCTCTGGCTTAAGAGTTCTGAGGCATAGAGGGACGAAAAAACTTTTTTCTTAGCAGGTTTCTGCTCTTGAAGGGTTTTCTTTTTGTCTGTCACCTTTTCTAATATATCATCAAGAGCAGGCCTGAAGACATACTCTCCTTTAAAGGGGGTGGAGCATAGCTTAATTTTTGACGTAATATCTCCGCTCCACATTTTAAGCCACAAGGCTCTCCTGACAGAGTTTGACTGGACCATGGATCTGGCAGCTATATGAGCTGATTCTGCTGAGGTATCAACTAGAAATCCATCTTAATTTTTCAGCAACTGAAGGGAATCTAATAATTCCCCTCTTGAGGTCCCTCTTGATATGTGACTCTCCAATAGGTCCATTCATCTAGAGAGGGATCTAGCCACGCATGTCGAGGTTATATTAGTTTTGAGAGAAGAGAAGGTAGTGTCCCAGGATTTTTTCAGGAGACTCTCCACTTTTCTATCCATAGGGTCCTTTAGCTGAGAGGAGTCCTCAAAGGGGAGAGCAGTTTTCTTAGCTACTCTCGCAACTTGAACATCTACTTTAGGAACGTCCCAGGAGACAGAATCACCCTCTAGAAGGAATCTATGTTTTGACTCCGAAGGGATGCTCAGATGTTTTTCCCGAAACTCCCATTCTTGCGAGATCATGTCTATGATATTCTCATGAACCGGGAACCCTATTTATCTCTCTGCTTTCAAGCCCCCAAACATCTGATCTTGTACTGTTTGGGGATCCTGTTCCTCCTCAAGGCCCAAAGTGTTACGGACCGCAGTTACTAATTCCTCCATGTACTCTGTAGGGAAGAAGTATTTTCTAGCTTCTGTGCTGTAAGATGATGATTCTTCCCATCTCCCTGAGGCCGACATGTAAGAGCCCTCAGAATCTGAATCAGAGTCCACAACCTGCATCTTCCTTTTCTTAAGTATAGATGGTCCCGGAGAAGGAGTAGGAAGGGGTGCAAAGGTAGCAAAGAAGGACTGGACCTCCTGCTTCACTAGGGTACAGATTTCTTCTAGGAGTGAGGGATGTTCAGCCCTAAACACCCTGTCCATACACTCCTGACATAACTTCTTTTCCCATCGGGATGGAAGTTTCTTAGAGTAGAAGGCACACTTAAGAATTTTCCTTGCTGTGTTTTTATGGATAAATTTGTCTCCCTATGGATGAGAGGGGAGAGTAGTATAACTAAGGGAACCCACTAATACAAAAAACAGGGCCTGGATTAGGACCCCCCCATTTCCAGTACTTACTGGGGCTGGGGCAACACTGAGTTCTACAGAATCAGTGCCAGAGGCAGAAGCACCCTCCATAGTGTAGAGGATAAGCCTTACCTAAGGGTGTATTCTGGCTGGTTTACATAAGAATAAACCCTGCCCACAGTGCCACAATCATTCCCCATCCTCCTCCCTGGGTCCATAGCAGGCTTCCGCTGACTTCCACGTGCTCTGCACGCTGTTCAGAGGTCCAGAGGACAAAAGAGGGCCGAAACCCAGAAGTAAATGTGTTCCAGCGGTGGAACGCAAGACTCGGAAGTGACACGCGCCCTGTGATAACATCACTTCCGGTTCACCGAACAGCGTGTGCACGGGAGGAGGAAGACCGGAGAGCTCAGGGAGGTCTCCGGCATGGGGTCCCCGGTCCGCTTTACCATCACGGGGGCACAGGAGGGCCAGGGGAGGGTCCCAGAATCCACACAAGAGCAGAATGGAGGAGGGAAGCAGAGCCCCGACCACCACTGCCCGGCTATACAAATACCAGGTAACTGCAGTCGCCGGCCATGCAGCATAGTGGAACCTCTCCATGCCCCATGGGGGACAGGAAAGACACTGGCATGTGGATGTGCAGCGCTCCAGAGACCTGGTCGTTGCAGTATGGCCCCAAGGCGAGTAGCGGTACGTCCGATGGCACTAAAGAGTTCTCCTGACCAGGTATCACCAGAACACATTACACTTCACACTCCGGCCACTAGAGGGAGCAAAAGGCTTTATTTATTGGGCCACTCCTCACACTGGTAAAACTAGGGGCTGGGGAGGAAGTTAGTCAGAAGCTGACTGGGTTGGAACCAGGCAACATCCCGTGGCAGGGGGTGTTGTGGGGAGAAGACAAAGGGGGGTCCCTGTCAGGCGTGGGAACCTGGCAGGTGCCTAGCGACAGAACAGAACGTTACGGAACGGCGCCTGCACACCTTGCGGCGGTATCCTAAGGAAGAGACAACAGGGGAAGAATATTGTGGAACAGTGTAAACGAGATCAGCACAAAAGAGAGCCAGTAAGAGTCGTGCCGAGAGAGGAAGGCAACATCTTACTGAGGCGCGTAGTCGGTGGCCGGATCACCATAGGAGTAACTGACTTCAGGCCTTACTTCAAATTCCGCTGGACAGTTGATTATAGGTTGGCTGTCTACCTTTTACACCTACGAAGACATAGGGGGCAACATTGGGAGAGGGGCGTCTCTAGGGTCCCGGAAGACCTCCAAGCCTTCCCGTCAAACGGGTGGCGTCCTAGCCATACTTTATCTGGGGGACGTTAAAAACTAGCAACATCTGGAACCAAAGAACGAGAGAGAGAGAGAAAGCTGTAGAGAACGAACAAAAGAGAACAGCAGTTGTGAGGACTATTCCGAATGCTCAGCAGGGTAGGACTACAACACACAGGCGCTATTGGTAGGCAACGATTTCCATCTGCAAAGGAAACTCTGGATGTGCCCTTCGGACCGGCCGGTCTCTGATAGCCCGGTTGAACGTGCTCTGGACTGAGTGTGCTGAAGCCTTCAGTAAAAGGTAAAGAGACTGCAACCCTGTGTCCTCGTTATTGCCTGCACCTCATACCATCACCATCCACCTTACTGGGAAGCCCTGGGGACATACTTCACCTGTGGGAAGGTATACCATCCAGCTGCCATTCCATCTCCCCAGCGGACCCCACAGCAGCGTCGGTCGCCCTGACCGAACACCACAGGTGGCGTCACGAACTACTGACAGACTGTACTACCATTTCCATTGGACGCCCCTTAGCAGGGTCACGACCGGGTCCAGCCACCGTGACAACCGCAGAACAGAAGGAGAAGGGACGAGTACCGAGTGACTTGTGGCCCTGTGTCTGGGGGCGCTCCAACTTGGCGTCACAAACAGGATCATACTTAAGCCTGAAGAATTGGGTCATGTGTGCCTAGGAATTGTGATTGAAATGTGTTGGACTGTGATTATTGGCAAGGACTGTGTATTGCTATCTACCAAAAGATTCCCGCCAAAACCGCCGCCATTGTAGCACCACGAGGAGCGCAGGAGAAGAAGAAGGGCGTGGAAGTGGGTGTGAAAAAACTGAAGAGCGCGAACGATAATGGCCGCCCAGTCTAAGTATTGTTTTGTCCTGAGGGCGGGCCCGTCAGCTGCGGAGGTCCGCCTTCTGATCCTCTACGGAGGGTGGGGACAGTGGGGACAGAGCCGCCCCCGCAAGAGAGGCCGAGAAGAAGACACAGAGGAAGGGACAAAGATGGCGACTCCCAGGCGACTGCATGGAGACGACTCGGCCAGGCGCAGGCCTGTATCGCCCGCAGCGACCCCGGAGTCGCCGCCGCTGCGGGACCTCACTGCCGTGCAGCTGCCCGAAGGGAAGCCCGGAGGCCGGATGCCTGAGGCTCGGCGGCTGGCACGCTATCTGGAGGCCCGTGTCCGAGTGAGTTCCCGGTTGGGCCACCCGACGGAGATTCGTCTGTCCCCTGTGTCTCCTCCTCTACCCGCTCCGGCTGCATCGGAACTTTGCACCCGACCAGGGAGTTGCGCCCCGCAGGAGCAGGACTTAAGAATCTAGCCGGTGACGGAGCACCAGCGACGTCTAGTGGCGGCTTGGAGGAAACAAGACCTCACGGCAGAGGAGAAGGTCCCGCCGTCGCACTGGGGAGTGGTGGTCTTCTACAACCCCAGGGAGGAGATGGGGGTGATTCAAGAGATCGGAGAACCCCTGCAGGTCCGTGTGGATCGGAAGGAAGTGGAGCCCCGCTATGGGACGAGGGAGGAGACTCGTGAACTGAGACCAGGCGATGCGGTGACATATACCCGATGGCGGAGAGAAGCCGGCTGGGTGGCCAGAGGTGTCCAGTTGTGCGCAGCACTACAGGTAGAAGCTGGAGCTCCAGAGGAAGGAGCCCCTGTGCCTGATCACCAAGTGAGCCCGGTCCCGCGAACAACTGCGGATGCCACCCGTGCCCAGCGGAAAGGTGTGGTCTGTGAGGTAAGGCCACAACCTCCACAACACTAAACCTCGAAAACCCGATTTGTAAATAGTTAACTGTTTCCTGCTGCTACCTTCAAACCCGTCCAGGGTTAACTCCTAGGGATCCCTTTGTTGACCCGGGATCCCTATTGTTTTCTATTGTTTGTTTCTTCTACTGTTCATCATTGTTTTAAAGACTGCCAAATCATGGACGGTGAATGATTCACAAACTGGCCTTGTAAATAGTTGCACCTTCTTAAAGGTGCTCCCTACTGGTTTTATAAGTCGAAGAAGACTTTGCGAAGACTTTGCGAAGACTTGCTGCAGAAGGACTTGATTGCTGTGAACTTGCTGAAAGAGAGTCTGCACCAGAGACTTGGGTCCCTCTTAAAGGGAATGTTTGATGATTGTTTTACTAAACCGTTAATAATGTTGAAGGATTTAGAAAGTTTTGATAATGTTAATAAAGATTGAGGACAGAAAAGTCTGAAGTGAACCCGTAAGGGGTTAGAGAGAGAGTCCTCCTGAGAAGCGTAGAAAGATGGTCGGCACAATGGCAGTAGGCTCAGCCAAGGAGCTAGGAGGTCCTGCATTGGTGAAGTGAGAATGGAAAGGAAAGTTGAATTGTTATAGTACTTGATAGTAGGCCTTTAGTGGGTTCAGCTTATACGCCCTTAAAGGAAGAGTTAGTTTAACGTTCGAAAATTTTGCACTTAGTAGAATACCCGGCTGGGTACAGAGAGTTATTTATAGATATAATGTTATTTAAAAATATTTTACTGTTATTTTTGTTTGTAACGTTCAAAGTGTCCTTACCTCCCATAATCCCTTTATCCCTTTTCTATTTATTTGTTCTTAGCATCTAAAATTTTGTATGTCTTTCACTGCATTGTATTGTTGTTCTTCTTCCCAGTCCAGGAGTACTGGATTTAACCGGGGGGGAGTGCAGCGCCCCAGAGACCTGGTCATTGCAGTATGGCCCCAAGGCGAGTAGCGGTACGTCCGATGGCACTAAAGAGTTCTCCTGACCAGGTATCACCAGAACATATTACACTTCACACTCCGGCCACTACGGGGAGCAAAAGGCTTTATTTATTGGGCCACTCCTCACACTGGTAAAACTAGGGGCTGGGGAGGAAGTTAGTCAGAAGCTGACTGGGTTGGAACCAGGCAACATCCCGTGGCAGGGGGTGTTGCGGGGAGAAGACACAGGGGGGTCCCTGTCAGGCGTGGGAACCTGGCAGGTGCCTAGCGACAGAACAGAACGTTACGGAACCGTGCCTGCACACCTTGCGGCGGTATCCTAAGGAAGAGACAACAGGGGAAGAATATTGTGGAACAGTGTAAACGAGATCAGCACAAAGGAGAGCCAGTAAGAGTCGTGCCGAGAGAGGAAGGCAACATCTTACTGAGGCGCGTAGTCGGTGGCCGGATCACCATAGGAGTAACTGACTCCAGGCCTTACTTCAAATTCCGCTCGACAGTTGATTATAGGTTGGCTGTCTACCTTTTACACCTACGAAGACATAAGGGGCAACATTGGGAGAGGGGCGTCTCTAGGGTCCCGGAAGACCTCCAAGCCTTCCCGTCAAACGGGTGGCGTCCTAGCCATACTTTATCTGGGGGACGTTAGAAACTAGCAACATCTGGAACCAAAGAACGAGAGAGAGAGAGAAAGCTGCAGAGAACGAACGAAAGAGAACAGCAGTTGTGAGGACTATTCCGAATGCTCAGCAGGGTAGGACTACAACACACAGGCGCTATTGGTAGGCAAAGATTTCCATCTGCAAAGGAAAGTCTGGATGTGCCCATCGGACCGGCCGGTCTCTGATAGCCCGGTTGAACGTGCTCTGGACTGAGTGTACTAAAGCCTTCAGTAAAAGGTAAAGAGACTGCAACCCTGTGTCCTCGTTATTGCCTGCACCTCACACTATCACCATCCACCTTACTGGGAAGCCCTGGGGACATACTTCACCTGTGGGAAGGTATACCATCCAGCTGCCATTCCATCACCCCAGCGGACCCCACAGCAGCGTCGGTCGCCCTGACCGAACACCACAGGTGGCGTCACGAACTACTGACAGACTGTACTACCATTTCCATTGGACGCCCCTTAACAGGGTCACGACCGGGTCCAGCCACCGTGACAACCGCAGAACAGAAGGAGAAGGGACCGGTACCGAGTGACTTGTGGCCCTGTGTCTGGGGGCGCTCCAGATGGAGGCAGGGCCTTTTAACCTCTGTGTGCTTTCTGTCCCCCATTAGGGCGTGGAGACAACCTCCTATGCTGTCATGGAAGGTGACTAGAGAAAACTTTGTAATATATCTTATCAGAGAAATCTGCTTCTTTCTTAAGTGAAGTCAACCGTGCAGCAGAAACCAAAGTAGGTAAACACAGTGTACACAGGAGGAGAAAACTAACAATCTAGAAAAACAATCCAAATACACAGGTATGTGTCTTAATAGGCCTTAAAACGCCTAAAGAGATTATGTCATATGCTGGTAAACCTGCAAAGCCTAAAGGTACCGTCACACTAGACGATATCGCTAGTGATCCGTGACGTTGCAGCGTCCTCGCTAGCGATATCGTCCAGTGTGACAGGCAGCAGCGATCAGGCCCCTGCTGTGCTGTTGCTGGTCGGGGAAGAAAGTCCAGAACTTTATTTCGTCGCTGGATCTCCCGTGGACATCGCTGGATCGGCGTGTGTGACACCGATCCAGCGATGTCTTCACTGGTAACCAGGGTAAACATCGGGTAACTAAGCGCAGGGCCGCGCTTAGTAACCCGATGTTTACCCTGGTTACCATCCTAAAAGTAAAAAAAACAAACACTACATACTTACCTACAGCCGTCTGTCCTCCAGCGCTGTGCTCTGCACTCCTCCTGCACTGGCTGTGAGCGTCGGTCAGCTGGAAAGCAGAGCGGTGACGTCACCGCTCTGCTTTCCGGCCGCTGTGCTCACACAGACAGTACAGGAGGAGTGCAGAGCACAGCGCTGGAGGACAGACGGCTGTAGGTAAGTATGTAGTGGTTGTTTTTTTTACTTTTAGGATGGTAACCAGGGTAAACATCGGGTTACTAAGCGCGGCCCTGCGCTTAGTTACCCGATGTTTACCCTGGTTACCGGCATCGTTGGTCGCTGGAGAGCGGTCTGTGTGACAGCTCTCCAGCGACCAAACAGCGATGCTGCAGCGATCCGGATCGTTGTCGGTATCGCTTCAGCGTCGCTAAGTGTGACGGTACCTTAACATGGAACACAACAAAGCAGTGGACCGAGGTGAGAAAAGGAAAGCTCAGGTCCTAGACAGGAGTGTAACTGTACACCCTCTTTTAACCCCTCCAAGATGAGCCCATAACCACAGGAACAGGACCCTTAGTGTGAAATCTTCTGAGCAAGATTAGAGCATTTATGTTATTTTTTGGCACCCAACATCTCTCCTCAGGACCAAATCCCTTATAGTCTATCAAGTAGGAGAGATGACCACAAACCTTCTTTTACAGTCCAGAATTTGGTTAATCTCATACTCCTTGTCAGTATCAGAAACAGAAGCAGGGAAAGTATTGACCATAGGAGAGAAGCTTTAAAGGACCAGAGGACATAGTAGAGAAACATGAAAGTCATTAGGGATTTTCAGAGTAGGACATAGGTTAAGATGAAAGGTGACTAGGTTTATTTATTCAATAATTTGAGATGGGCCAATGAACTTGAGTGCCAGTGTTGTGCAAGAAGTCTTCAAACTGATGTTTTTAGTGAAGAGGCACACCTAATCTCCGGGAGCGATGTTGGGAACAGGTCAGTGGCGTCTATCAGCGCTCTTCATAGCTCTTGCTGTGGCTGCATATAAATTAGCTTGTACCTCAGTCCAGATGTTATGGATGTCCTTATAGACACTGTTCACAGCAGGAAGTAGGCTTTTAGCTGGAATAAACTGAGGGAAACCAGTTTCTAGGATGAACACTATAGCAAATATAGATTTCCTAGAAGAATTTGTATGGGCCAAATCGTCCTTAGGAAGCAGGTCTAACTAACTATCAGCATGGGTTTATGAGAAATCGCTCCTGTCAAACCAATCTAATCAGTTTTTATGAAGAGGTAAGCTATAGACTGGACCACGGTGAGTCATTGGACGTGGTATATCTCGATTTTTCCAAAGCGTTTGATACCGTGCCGCACAAGAGGTTGGTACACAAAATGAGAATGCTTGGTCTGGGGGAAAATGTGTGTAAATGGGTTAGTAACTGGCTTAGTGATAGAAAGCAGAGGGTGGTTATAAATGGTATAGTCTCTAACTGGGTCGCTGTGACCAGTGGGGTACCGCAGGGGTCAGTATTGGGACCTGTTCTCTTCAACATATTCATTAATGATCTGGTAGAAGGTTTACACAGTAAAATATCGATATTTGCAGATGATACAAAACTATGTAAAGCAGTTAATACAAGAGAAGATAGTATTCTGCTACAGATGGATCTGGATAAGTTGGAAACTTGGGCTGAAAGGTGGCAGATGAGGTTTAACAATGATAAATGTAAGGTTATACACATGGGAAGAGGGAATCAATATCACCATTACACACTGAACGGGAAACCACTGGGTAAATCTGACAGGGAGAAGGACTTGGGGATCCTAGTTAATGATAAACTTACCTGGAGCAGCCAGTGCCAGGCAGCAGCTGCCAAGGCAAACAGGATCATGGGGTGCATTAAAAGAGGTCTGGATACACATGATGAGAGCATTATACTGCCTCTGTACAAATCCCTAGTTAGACCGCACATGGAGTACTGTGTCCAGTTTTGGGCACCGGTGCTCAGGAAGGATATAATGGAACTAGAGAGAGTACAAAGGAGGGCAACAAAATTAATAAAGGGGATGGGAGAACTACAATACCCAGATAGATTAGCGAAATTAGGATTATTTAGTCTAGAAAAAAGACGACTGAGGGGCGATCTAATAACCATGTATAAGTATATAAGGGGACAATACAAATATCTCGCTGAGGATCTGTTTATACCAAGGAAGGTGACGGGCACAAGGGGGCATTCTTTGCGTCTGGAGGAGAGAAGGTTTTTCCACCAACATAGAAGAGGATTCTTTACTGTTAGGGCAGTGAGAATCTGGAATTGCTTGCCTGAGGAGGTGGTGATGGCGAACTCAGTCGAGGGGTTCAAGAGAGGCCTGGATGTCTTCCTGGAGCAGAACAATATTATATCATACAATTATTAGGTTCTGTAGAAGGACGTAGATCTGGGTATTTATTATGATGGAATATAGGCTGAACTGGATGGACAAATGTCTTTTTTCGGCCTTACTAACTATGTTACTATGTTACTATGTTAATTATCTTGGTGGGATTTGGAGAATATTTCTAAATGCTGTTCCATGGACTGTTTAATTCTTTCTGTCCATTGGGGGTGATAGCCTGAGGAAAAATACAGAGAATTTTTTAAGTTCTTGGAGAGCGCCCTCCACAACTTGGAAACAAAACTGCACACCGAGGTCAGAGACAATATTATTTGGAAACTGGAAAATATCTTTAAAAAGTGCTTGGACCAACTATGGAAGAGATGACTAGGCCACATCAGAGGGACCTTTGTGCAATCCATCACTTCCAGTGTAGACATATGGTACAAAGTGGGGACAGGGGTTGTGGTTCAGGGAATGATGGTGGCTAATGTGACGAGTGTGCCAAGTCACCCATTAATCTGAGACTTGCGGCCTAGAGGGTAGCATCATTGACCCCCCTTTAATGTCTGTGTGACGTTTTGCTTTGCTTAGAGAGCAATGACGGTAACAGGCCTGGTAGTGATAGTGACGTTCTTTTGGCTAGGGTAATAAGACTAAGACCTCACTGACGATAACAGTCTAATGGTAATAATAGAACGATAGTGTGTAAATAGCGTTGTGTCAATATGCTGTTCATCTGAATTACTGCATTCTTCTTGTAACATAACTTTTTCATTTTTCACCATTTTCATTATCTCCTGATATTGTGCTGAAGGCCCTCCTTTAATTGTGTTAATTGAATAAATAGTTGTTGGTTTAAGGACTCATCGTCTGCACTGTTGCATCCGTGTACCTGTTTATGTGCGCACACTGAGGGAAGGATGCTACTAACTCCTTGATGTTTTGTCTCTATTTGTGCCATAAATAGAAATGTGAGATAATTTTAAAAGTTCGTTTAACTCCCGGGTGACCAGAGAGGTGAATGTGGAGCGCCCGCCAGGGCCATGGGGATACTTGGTATTGGGCCTGTTCTTAAAGGGATGTGTCATGGCAGCAGGGACCCGGTCGGTGGCCTTGGGTCTCCAATGAAAAATGATGACTAAAGGGGAAATAAAGTTTATAAGAGATGATTCTTGGCGCCACCTTGGCACTCGGCTAGGCATGACCAACCCTGCTTAAAGAGACCACTGGCGCTGATGGTGATGTAGGAGAGTTAATACAGCTCTCCACAGGTGAAGTGTAGTCCCAGGACATTTATATTATTAAAGATGGTGATGATGGATGTAGTTCAGGGTGAATGGCGCAGTATATAACTCCGAGGACACAGCAAGGTGCAGTTTCCACACTTTGACTCACGGTTTGAAGTGCAGGCCGGGCACTAGATACAGATGACAATGGAGGTCGGGGTGCCTGGAAGCAACTAGGATCCACTAAGCCAGTTGGGTTTTGAGGTCTCCTTATTGCGCTGTCCTATGAGGTTCTTGCAGCCTAAAGCTATGCTCAGTCCTCTGTTCCTTATTGTTCTGAGCTACTTGCCCATATGGCAGGCAGCTTGAGCCAATTGCAGGTGTCTCTCCTTTATGGCGGCTCCGGGCTCTGGTCTGCTGTGCCTTTGGGTGTCTGCTTGCAAGGAGACCTGCAATCCCCTGCCCCCCAGATTTAGCTGCTGGGACTATTGTACTCTTCAGCCACAGACTCTGGCATCCGGCTTCTAGTGCTGGACTCTGGGGTGAGCTTGATCACAGCTCCACTCCCCAGCTTCTCTTTTACTTCTCCTCTCTCCTCTGTTCCAGACACAGACTGACTGACCCCTTCTCCAGGCCAGAACTAATAGAGAAGCTCCCCTGAAACCGGGTTTAGAGCTCCCCATTCTGGTCCGGAGTCAGGAAAGTGTTGGATGTAAGTGTTATCTGGTCAGGGAAACCCTCCTTGCTTCCAGGCATGTCATCACCCCCCGTGAGAGAGGCAATGCCACTGTGGCAACCGGACTCCTGGGGTGCCACAAATGAACCCAGGATTAAACCTTCTGGCGGAGTGCCTTTGAAACCAGAGAATGTTCCTAAGACCTCCTTCACACATCCTGGTGATTCCTGTACATAAAAAATCAGTACTGGTGAAATCCATGGTCCGTGTCCGTGTGCCATTTGTATGTATGTATGTGACATCTGTGTTACATAAGTGTGGTCTGTGTGTCCATGTTTCACATCCATGTGCCGTTTGTGTGACATGTACCAGTGCCTGGAAAAGCAGTACAGTTCGTGTTGATCCCATACGTCCCATCATTGTCACCTGGTTACATGGAGATCAGCGCGACCAGGAGACAATGATGGGAGTTGCATGCAGCATCAGCTGGGTAGCTCCTGTGTTAAATAAAGAATTAAATAAAAAATACTCACATTTTCATAATAAGCAGAGGTAAAGCCCATGGTTAGGGGATGATTTTAATAATGTCAGTTTTCTCTCTGCAGGTTATGAAAATTGCACGAGTGCCCATGCAGTTTTTTAAAATAATTCTTTTTTACACACAAGTTACACAGCTGCTGCCGAGTACAACTCCCATCATTGTCTCCTGATCACACTGATCTCAGCAGCATCAACAGCCGTCCGACACAAGGGAACAGGGCAAACTGTACCACTTGTTCCCAGACCCCGGTACGTGTCACTCTGATGACAGACGGATTTCAGGTCCAGCATACAATGGGTGTGCGTATGTCTGGATTTGTCATCCTTAAAAACGGACTGCATACGGACATAAAAAATGGATGTGTGAAGAAGGCCTTAGGTGGTGAACAGGAGGAAGAAGAGATAGCAGAAACAATATGTTCAAGTTTAATTATAATCAAAATTACATATAAGGGAGGATCATCAGCAGTATCAGACAGATCAAAGGACTTAGATAGAGCATCAGCCCTTTGTTTTTTTCTCAGCTGGGCAATAGCTGAGGGTGAAATCAAATTGTGAGATAAAGAGCAACCATGGAGCTTGGTGAGGATTCAGTCTATGAGCAGACTGTAAATAGTCCAGTTTTTTTGTGGTAGGTAAAGATATTCACCGGGAAATTAGCTCCTTCAAGAAGATGTTGCCATTTCTCAAATCTTATGACTAAGAGTTTACAGTCACCAATGAAATAATTTCACTTTGCTGGAGATTCTGGTTTGGCTTCTATCCTAAGTCATGTGACAAGGCTCGTTAAAGGGTCGGCATTAACTGTTAGGATTGCTACTTCCAGTAGGTGGCACTAGCGTTCTAGTCCTCTTCCTCTCTGAAGAGGCAATTTGCATATTTCCCAGAGGAGAATTGCGGCTTTAAGTCTCCTCATCTTGACATGCTTAAAGGGAGTCTGTCACCCCCAAAATCGTATATGAGCTGCGGCCACATTCTGTAATGCTGTAGATAAGCCCCCGATGTAACCTGAAAGATGAGAAATAAAGGCTATATTATACTCACCCAGGGGCGGGTGACCTTTCCCAGCACCTGCACACTGCAGTACTTTGCTCTGCCCTCAACAGGGAAGACAAAGTACGCCTGCACTGGAGACGCGGCAGTAAGACAAGAAGAGGACGTCATCTGACGAAGATAGGAGGTGCTGGACGGGACCGCGACGCTAATCGGACCCGGTCCTCAGCGGGACCGCCCCTGGGTGAGTATAATCTAACTTTTATTTCTCATCTTTCAGGATACATCAGAGGCTTATCTACAGCATTACAGAATGGTGTAGATAAGCCCCTGATGCCGGTGGCCGCAGCCCATATACGACTTTAGGGGTGACAGATTCCCTTTAACGTGTCACTCTCCACAAGGAGAAACAATACTTCTTGGATCCCGGACTTTGCTGGGGAAAATTTCTTGGAGAAGAATCCACCGGGGTGATTTCTGGCTCTAGATGAATTTTGCAATATAACAGATCCCACAGTGATAGAATTAAAAACACCTAAAATTTACCTAGGATGTCATGGGGGTCACGAAGGACTGCACTTGAACCAGAGACTACAACCAGACCACCATCAGGTAATTCCTTTGCTGCGATCCACATTCCCTCTCCCTATATAACACTTTGAAGTTTATATTCCCCTCCTATGACTGCTTTATATATTTAGGGTGAATTGATATGCTGCTCTAATTATTTACCATATACTGCAAATTCAATACTGTCACCTGTATATATATGGCCTATGGTGAATTCTAAAGGGATTACTATATTTTTGAACTTCAATTATCCATTTACCATTTTAATTTTTGGGGGTCCACCTATATTGAATTAACGATTTCTATGTACAGCTTGCATGCTCTTTTAATTCAATCATTGTACCTGTGCGGGCAATCTTTTGCCACCCACTGTTTAGTAAAGGTGATTTACTCACTACCTTTGTCCCATAACCATTTTTTCCAATCCATAACTAGCGGTTTCTTTGGTTTTGCACGTTACGGATAGTATGCCATTCAACCTTTTTAGGACGTACACGCTATTATGTATATTATTTATTTATACACACACTTTGTTAATTTTATATAAGTTGTTACGCCTCTCCGATCCTCCCAAGACCTCCTTCACTCCTCCACACTTATTCGCTCCTCATCCAACCGCCTCAAAGACTTCTCCCGAATATCCCCATCCTCTGGAATTCTCTGCCCCAACACGTCCAACTATCAACCACATTCAGATCCTTCAGACGGAACCTGAAAACCCACCTCTTCAGGAAAGCCTACAGCCTGCACTGACCCCGCTGCCTCCTCACCACTACCGAAGCTACCGCCTCACCAACACCAGAGCTCCTGCAACCCTCAACCTATTGTGTCCATCCCTGCCATCCTGTAGAATGTAAGCCCGCAAGGGCAGGGTCCTCGCCCCTCTGTATCAGTCTGTCATTGTTAGCTTGTTTACTGTAAGTGATATCTGTAACTTGTGTGTAACCCCTTCTCATGTACAGCACCATGGAATCAATGGTGCTATATAAATAAATAATAATAATCCTTTTTGTTTTCTCTTTAATGTAGGCAGACATTGCCTCGGTCTCTGGGAGAGATATAGGATAATCACTCCCTATGGGTGATTCCGTAACTGGAAGTAGGGGAATGTAGCAATCATACGTCTGATGTGGAGGTAGTGTCTCGGCCATCTTCTTGCAGAAGACACTATGAAGTTCTGATAGGGCACAGGCAAATTGGGTACAGTCAATACAGGGTAGAGTTTCAGAGAGAAGGTGGCTGTAGCAGAGCTTTGAGGCAATTATGAAAAAGAAAATGAACCCAATTGGGCAGTCTGGTCATTCAACCAGTCAGTGACTCCTGCATGAAGCCATGGCCACAGAAGTCCAAAAAGCACTGAGGCATCAGAAAGTGGCAAAATCAAAAAAGAAATGTCCTCAACGAATAGTGCACCAATTATTATTATTCTTTATTATTAGAGCGCTAATTATTTCATGGCGCTTTACATGTCAAAATTTATGCATAATAAAAAACAAGTACTCCAAGTACTCCAAAGACATACTGATAGGGAATTTAGACTGTGAGCCCCAACGGGGACAGTGATGATAATGTGTGCAAACTGTAAAGCGCTGCGTAATATGTTAGCGCTATATAAAAATAAAAATAAAGATTATTATTAAGTACAATAATCTTGAACAAAACGACTCACCAACTGGTACAGGAGGAGAGAGGACCCTGCCCACAAGGGCTTAAAGTCTACAAGGGATGGGTGAGGATACAGTAGGTGAGGGTAGAGGTGGTCATGCAGCAGTATGATGGAACAAGGGTTTTTGCAAGTTGTAGATTTGTCGGAAGAGGCAGGTCTTCAGGTTCTTTTTTGAAGGTTAACACAGTAGGTGAGAGTCTGATATGTTGAGGTAGAGAGTTCCAGAGTAGATGGGATGCATGGGAAAAATCTTGTATGCGATTGTAGGAAGAGGAGATAAGGGGGGGGGGTAGAGAAGGAAATCTTGTGATCTTGTGAGTATCGGAGGTTGCGTGCAGGTAAGTACTGGTAGACTAGTTCATAGATGTGTAGAGGAGAAGGGTTGTGGATGGCTTTGCATGTCATGGTTAGGGTTTTGAACTGGAGTTTGTGGGTAATGGGGGCAAGTAAAGGGATTAACAGAGAGGAGAGGCCGGGGAATAGTGGGGGGACAGGTGGATTAGTCGGGCAGCAGAGTTTAGGACAGATTGAAGGGGTGGAAGACTGTTAGAGGGGAGGCCACAAATCAGGAAGTTGCAGTAGTCGAGGCGGGAGATGATGAGGACATGTATTAATGTTTTTGCAGATTCTTGATTAAGAACTGTGCAGATCCAGAAAATAACTTTGAGTTGGAGTCAGCAGGAAGTGGAAAGGGCTTGGATATGTGGTTTGAAAGATAGATGAACTTGCAGGATTGAGAAGAGTGAGCAGTCATCGATTTTGATGGATAGGTCTGTTGGAAGGGTTGTGTGAGATGGTGGAAAGATGATGAATTATGTTTTATCCATGTTAAGTTTTAGAAATCTATCAGAGAAGAAAGGTGAAATAGGGGACAGACATGGTGGAATTCTGGTTAGTAAGGAGGTGATACTAACGTGGGACTCTATGAACTGTCCCAGGCCGAAGGTGGAAGGTGTAGATGGAGAAGAACAGAGGTCCTAAAGCTGAACATTGGGGGGACACAGACAGATAAGGAAATGGATGAGGAAGAGGTATATGAGTGGAAGACACTGACTGTCGGGTCTGTTAGGTATGACGAAATCCAAGATAGGGCCAAGTCTGTGATGTCAAGAGATGAAAGAATCTGTAGTATGAGGGTATGGTGCACTGTGTCGAAGTAGAGAACAGGTCCAGGAGGAGGAGAAAAGAGTATTGTCCTTTAGATTTGGCAGTTAGTAGGTCATTGGTGACTATAGTCATGGCTATTTCAGTGGAATAATGTGGTCGGAAGCCAGATTACAAGCGGTCAAAGAGGGAGCAAGAGGAGATGTGGGAGGACAGTTCAAGATGGAAGTGATGTTCCAGTAGTTTTGAGGCATAGGAGAGAAGTGATATGGGGCGATAGCTAGACACAGAGAATGGGCCAAGGGAGGGGTTTTTGAGGATGGATGTGATCGAGGCATGTTTGAAGCAAGAGGGGAAGACACCAGTTGTTAGTGACAAGTTGAAGAGATGGCTTAGGGTTGGGATGAAGACAGAGGTTTGGAATGAGGTGGGATGGGATTGGGTCCAGTGCACAGGTGGTAAGATGTGATATGGATAGTAG
Source organism: Ranitomeya imitator (assembly GCF_032444005.1). Taxonomy (NCBI): domain Eukaryota; kingdom Metazoa; phylum Chordata; class Amphibia; order Anura; family Dendrobatidae; genus Ranitomeya; species Ranitomeya imitator. The sequence goes on from NC_091282.1 coordinate 663,956,676, forward strand.
AGGAAAGTTGATCTTCCGTAATGGCAGAGAAGCTGGTTTTGGAGCAGGAGGGCTGAGTAGTTTTGACCAAGGGCTGTGGGGACTGTAGGCCAAAGCTTTGTCTGATGTTATCAATCTTCTGCCTGAAGAATGAGGTAAAGTCTTCAGCTGAGATGAGAGGAGAGGGAGGAGGTGCTGGGTGACAGAGGAGAGAATTGAAAGTGTTGAATAGCAGTTTAGGGTTGTTAGACAGGGAGTATATGAAAGATGAGAAGTAGGTTTGTTATACTGCAGTGAGTGTGGACTTGAACGTAGTGAGGGACTGTTTGATTGTGATGAAGTACTTGTTGGAGTGAGATCTTTTCCATCTCTGCTCAGCAACCCTGGAAGCCTGGAAGCCCACCACGATTCTGGTGTTCCAGGGTTGACAGTTGATTGTGAGAGCTTTGGTATGTGTGAGGGAGGGCAACTGATTCGAAAGCTGCAGGTGATGTGGTGTTATATAAAGCAGCAGCAGCACCTGCATTGTATAAGATACAATATGTTTTCAAGAGGTAGACGGGATTCAAAGAGTGAATCAAAAATATTTTTTAGCCTTTTGGCCAGAAAGAAGTCCATGAAATTCTCTGCTATTCCCGAATCAATAATTTTTTTTTCCTGTGAACCCAGAGGAACCAAAGGTAATAGACATATGCAGGAGTATTTTATCTTTAGTGGAGGACAGAGTTACTCCTAGGGCGATAACTCCCTCCTCACCTAGGGGCTGGAGTTTCCCCATTTGGCCTTTATTTTGGAACTGTCTGTGCTAGAGTGATCCCGTTCATCACACTATAAACAGACTCATTGTGAAAGTCGATGGGATCTTTCACCTGGTAACAATCTCTGCTGACCGATTGCGGCTGGTCTGGGAGGCGATTTTAAAGATGCTTTTGGAGGAGGCACAAGAATACAGACTTTTTTTCCTAGATAGTTCTGTAAAACATTAGTCCACGTGAGCAGAGATGACCAAGTCTCAATTTTCAAATCTTACCAGTGTCACTTTATGTGGTAATTACTCTGGAATGTTTCAATATGTCTAGGTGATTCTGAGAATATTTTTTCATGAAATATTTTACTTTATGTAAATTTAAGAGAACATGCTTTTAGTTTTTTGTGAAAATATTTAAAATTTGATGAACATGTCAAAAAAATTAGTAATTTTTTTATTTTGAATGTTTATATCCTTAAACCAGATGTTCCACCACACAAAATAGTTACTAAATAAGTTTCCATATGTTTACTTTATGTCAACATCATTTTTCAAAAGTCCTTTTATTTCATTATGATTTTAGAAGAGTTAAAATTTAGCAGCGATTTTTCATTTTTTCAAGGACTGAGACAGGGAGATTGTCCAGAAAGACTGCATCTTGTGAGTATGTGAAAGCGGACTCTGCTGTGACTGGAGAGGTGCAACCTGACGCCCATGCAGAGACAGTGACCTGTGCAGAGACAGTGACCCATGCAATGACAGTGGCCCGTGCAGAGACAGTGGCCCCCTAGTACCCACGGTATTAGTGCAGAGCCCCTGATTCCTGTTGGGAGACCCAATAATAGACTGAGCATCGCTCTCCCGGGATAGGCTGCACTGTTGAAGCAAAAGACTCAGAGCATAGGGAACCCCGTTTGCCTAGCATCCCCTCTGCTCACCATAGTAACCCCTTAAACCTCAAGTTGCGGGTTCCTAGAAACTACACAGCCCATGGATAGCAGAGGGATGACAAGTGCTGCTGTTTTTCGGAGCCTACGTTGGAGAAGACGACCCTGCAAGCAAGTCCTCATCAGACTGATAAGTGTTTTCCCAAGAGATTCCGTTTACTACTGTTATACTGTTTGACTGTCTGGGAACTTATACTACTTCCCATATATTTTGCACCGTTATTTTATCAGTTTATATTCTACTGTTTTCTCCCTGCGAGGAGAATATTGCCCCTGTTAATAAACCCCCCTTAACAGTTGGTCTGACTGTTCCGTGGTGACATACTCTACCCTGTACCCTATTACACTATTATACTCACCCAGGGGCATTTCCGCTGCGGTCCGGTCCAATGGGCGTCACGGTCTAGTCCGGTGCCTCCACTCTTCATAGGATGATGTCCTCTTCTTGTCTTCATGCTGCGGCTCCGACGCAGGCGTACCTTGCCTGCCCTGTTGAGGCCTCTCTGACCTTTCCCAGCATCTGCGCACTGCAGTACTTTGCTCTGCCCTCAACAGGGCAGATAAAGTACGCCTGTGCTGGAGCTGCGGCGTGAAGACAAGGAGAGGATGTGATCGTAAGAAGATGGGAGGCCCCAGACCGCGACGCCCACCGAAACGGGACCGCCCCTGGGTGAGTATAATCTAACCTCTTTTTCTCATCTTTCAGGTTACATCGGGGGCTTATCTACAGCATTCCAGAATGCTGTAGATATGCCCCTGATGCCGGTGGGCTTAGCTCAACTTCCATTTTGGGGGTGACAGGTTCCCTTTAATGCAAATGCTGCATTTTTAGTGGCGAAATGGGTTTTTGTAATTTTTTTGTGATCATTTGTGTGGCTCCTTTTTGCATATTTTACTCTGATTTTTTTTTATCTTTTTCACTCAGTCCCACTGTGGGACATGAATATTTTTTACTTTGATTATTGGTCTCATGCTTTGCAGCACTTGTGTACAGCAGTGCCGGAGACCTGTCAGTTGTGCTCTGACTCAGCCTGATAGACCCCGCTTATAGCAGGATCTAACAGACCACCGTACCTTGAGGTCATTAGATGACATCAAGATGCAATGACAACCACCCATTACGATCACTGTGGGAGTCGATGGAGTTTTATGTCCCTTTTAACTACTTAGATGCCACTGTCACAATTGTCAGTGGCATCTGTGTGGTTAATCAACCCCGATCAGTTCTATAACTGGATGCGGGGAGGAGACCACGGACCTGGGACAGGTGCCCAACAATTACTAAGATAAAACTTGACAGTTGGAGCTCAAAACATTCTATGTGAAGGGGCGGAGCTAGAGGCTGCACAGACATTCTGCTGCCATTTCTCCTGAAATGGCAGTTACACTTTGAACCTGAGAATTCAATTGTTGGTTGCTGTGGACAACAAGGCCAATTTTTCATATATGGGAGGTGCATTGCTCCCAATGACCTAATTGTGGAAGAAGTTAGCATAAATATTTTCTGTCCCCAGGGATAAAAATAATAGGCTTCTTAGCTTTAGAAACACTACATAAAACATTTAAATAGGTCAGGTCAGGAGAAAGTACATGTTCATCTGCTGGAAGATTGTGAAATGTATTACATGCTTATTCTATGCTCATAGGCGAAGCTGCTCGATTTTATATAATATCCTTCCCTAACCTCACCATGTTCTTCTAGTAGTCTATAAATCATGTTAAGGAAAAATTCAGCAGTTCCTTCTCACTTCAGTATTTATTTACCCGACATCAGAAATATTACCATTCAATCGCGAGCCTGGAAAGACGTCAGAAGTTTTAATATTTTATGAATTATTACACTCACAGTTACAAATATTCACAAGCCCATGTATTTATTTTACCTTTCCTAATTGCCCGTGTAGGAAAACTCTAAATAGTTCTTCTAGGCAGCCATAGAGATGACCTTACTCTCCGAAATCTAATTTATTGGTTCCACTGTTACTATGGAAGTCCCTAATAAACAAAAATAAACCAAAAAGAAGACCCCCAGGGGCCTGGTGACAGAATCTTGGTCAGTAAAGGATTCTGCCCAAGATGAGTTGGAAACAATTTTCTAATTACGGTATATATTTTTTGTACAATTTTTGTTTAGTTCTGTTATATTTTTTGCCCGTGTGCTTGTTGGTTTTCATTTTCTCAATGACGTCTGCAGAGCTTACGTTGCTTCTCTCTTGTATATTGTTTGCATTGGTGATATTGCCTTCTATCTCTATTTATATATTTCCTGTTCATACTTTACTGTACATTTTTTTGTTGTATTTTTGCTTGATAATGTAATTTATACATAATTATTTTTCAAGATTTTTGGCATGGGCAACACTATATTATTACCCTAATTACCTGTGCTACAGTTGAGGCAGATTTGGGGGATATATTTAGGCAAGAATTTTCAGTGGCTGGTACAGAATATATGGGGGCATCTGTGGGTGCCACTTATTGAGCATATATGGCACAGACTACTATAGGGGCAGAGTAGAAGTTAGATATTGGATTCACGCTACCCTCGACAGGTGTTAGATTCTTCACTTCTGTGCCTGTCACTCTCTTAAGCTACAATCATATCTGTCAGAGGCCACAGCCTGAAATAGGCTACCTCAGACAGACTTGGCACAAGCTACCACATCTAGCAGATTCCAGAGGAACCTCTTCCTTTACCCCTGTATAGGAATTTGATCTAATAATGGGGTCCACTGGATTTCTTCCATGGAAGGGCAGCTGGCGACAGGAGCAAACCAAAGGCAAGAAGGGTTGTCATGCAGGGTCAGGGCCATGAGGTAACATCAGCAACAAAATTGGAAAGCAAGCGAATGGTCAAAATTCAGGCTGAGGTCAGAAAACGGGTGGAATCAAGAAGGCAACACAAGAGTAAGGCACTAGAGCTGTAAACCAGGTAAGCAGAACTCATTAACTGACAGTGGCAGACAGAGACCAGGGAATCTGTCAGCGGGTTTTTGCTACCTCATCTGAGAGTGGTCTGATGTAGGAAAAAAGACCCTGAATCCATCTATGTATCACTTAGTTTACTGGGTGCAGCAATTGTGACTCAGATTTTAGCATAAAACAGAGCTGAAAAAGTTAACCCCGCCCCCACCAGGCTCTCTCTGTATATTGTATATAGACAGCTGCTTATCAGAGAAGGAGGCATGGTCAGTCCAGCAAAGGCGTGCCAGCTAGTCAGGGCAATAATAATCACCATGTGAGAAAACCTTCATTTTAAGTAAACAGTACAAAGCTTGACAAGTGACACATCATTGAAATTGGTGTTATAGCGTCTAACTCCTACTGTCTTAAGATTACATAGCAAAATCCTACTGATAGATTCCATTTAAATAGCAGAGTAATCAAAAACAATTAACCCCATAGATTCATGATCTAGCGACACCAAAAAGTGCCAGGAATAAAACAGGACTGGTGCTTTCTCACATCACCTGCAACAAAGGAGAGGCACCGCCTAGCCGCGGAAGCAGATGGGATAGCAACAATCACAGATTTTACAGCTACGACGTTATGACAACAGTGCGCCACACATCTCATGGCATTGTGTAAGTGAAGACCAGCTGCCATTGAAGAACAAACTGGTTGCTGGACCAGGACACAATTCCAATTGCTCATACGATACGATACGATACGATACACTTTATTGATCCCGTGGGAAATTATGGTATCACAGCAGCACAACTTAAATCATAAAAATCATCTATAAGGTTTACTTTTAAGAACCTACTAAATGTGAGGAATGGGGCTCAGAGTGACTTCCATTTGCTTTTCTGTTCTGTTGAGCGAGTGGATGGAGAACAATTTTAGCTATTCTATATTTCCAAATGTTGGGAGGCTAGGTAAGCTATAGAATGATAGGCATGAAAATATAAACTGTGTTTCTAGTGTAGTGTTGTTAAAGGGAGCCTGTAGTTTTACACCCTATAAACCCTGCCCATCACCTTCTAAGCATGTAAATAGGGTTCCGACAACCCCTTCTTGCCTTCATAGGTGCCCTACATACCTCCTAAAAAGGATTTTATTCATGATACAGTACAGACCAAAGTTTGGACACACCTTCTCATTGAAAAAAAATTCTGTATTTTCATGACTAAGAAAATTGTACATTCACACTGAAGGCATCAAAACTATGAATTGACACATGTGGAATTATATACTTAACAAAAAAGTGTGAGACAACTGAAATTATGTCTTATATTCTAGGTTCTTCAAAGTAGCCACATTTTGCTTTGATGACTGCTTTGCACACTCTTGGCATTCTCTTGATGAGCTTCAAGAGGTCCTCACTGGGAATGGTCTTCCAGCAATCTTGAAGGAGTTCCCAGAGATGCTTAGCACTTGTTGGTCCTTTTGCCTTCACTCTGCGGTCCGGCTCACCCCAAACCATCTCGATTGGGCTCAGGTCTGGTGACTCTGGTCAAATAGCCCTTACACAGCCTGGAGGTGTGTTTGGGGTCATTGTACTGATGAAAAATAAATGATGGTCCAGCTACATGCAAACCGGGTGAAATAGCATGCCGCTGCAAGATGCTGTGGTAGCCATGCTGGTTCAGTATGCCTTCAATTTTGAATAAATCCCCAACAGTGTCACTAGCAAAGCACCCCCACACCATCACACCTCCTCCTCCATGCTTCACAGGGGGAACCAGGCATGTAGATTCCATCCATTCACCTTTTCTGCATCGCACAAAGACACGGTGGTTGGAATCAAATATCTCATATTTGGACTCATTAGACTAAAGCACAGATTTCCATTGGTCTAATGTCCATTCCTTGTGTTCTTTAGCCCAAACAAGTCTCTTCTGCTTGTTGCCTGTCCTTAGCAGTGGTTTCCTAGCAGCTATTTTACTATGAAGGCCTGCTGCACAAAGTCTCCTCTTATCAGTTGTTGTAGAGATGTGTCTGCTGCTAGAACTTTGTGTGGCATTGACCTGGTCTCTAATCTGAGCTGCTGTTAACCAGCGATTTCTGAGGCTGGTGACTCGGATAAACTTATCCTCAGAAGCAGAGGTGACTCTTGGTCTTCCTTTCCTGGGGCGGTCCTCATGTGAGCCAGTTTTTTTGTAGCGCTTGATGGTTTTTGCCACTGCACTTGGGGACACTTTCAAAGTTTTCCCAATTTTTCGGACTGACTGACCTTCATTCCTTAAAGTAATGATGGCCACTCGTTTTTCTTTACTTAGCTGCTTTTTTCTTGCCATGATACAAATTCTAACAGTCTATTCAGTAGGAATATCAGCTGTGTATCCACCAGACTTCTGCACAACACAACTGATGGTCCCAACCCCATTTATAAGGCAAGAAATCCCACTTATTAAACCTGACAGGGCACACCTGTGAAGTGAAAACCATTCCCGGTGACTACCTCTTGAAGCTCATGAAGAGAATGCCAAGAGTGTGCAAAGCAGTCATCAAAGCAAAAGGTGGCTACTTTGAAGAACCCAGAATATAAGACATAATTTCAGTTGTTTCACACTTTTTTGTTAAGTACCGTATATACTCGAGTATAAGCCGACCCGAGTATAAGCCCACCCCCCTAATTTTGCCACAAAAAACTGGGAAAACTTATTGACTCGAGTATAAGCCTAGGGTAGGAAATGCAGCAGCTACCAGTGAATTTCAAAAATAAAAATAGACGCTCCATACCGTTCATTATTGCCCCATAAGATGCTCCATATAAAGCTGTGCCACATATAATGCTCCATACTGTTCATTATTGCCCCATAGATGTGCCATATAAAGCTGTGCCATATAGTGCTCTGCACCGTTCATCATTGCCCCATAGATGTGCCATATAAAACTGTGCCATATAGTGCTCTGCACCGTTCATTATTGCCCCATAGATGTGCCATATAAAACTGTGCAATATAGTGCTCTGCGCCGTTCATTCTTGCCCCATAGCTGTGCCATATAGTGCTCTGTGCCGTTCATTATTGCCTCATAGCTGTGCCATATAGTGCTCTGCACCGTTCATTATTGCCCCATAGCTGTGCCATATAGTGCTCTGCACCGTTCATTATTGCCCCATAGCTGTGCCATATAGTGCTCTGCGCCGTTCATTATTGCCCCATAGCTGTGCCATATAGTGCTCTGCGCCGTTCAGTATTGCCTCATAGCTGTGCCATATAGTGCTCTGCATCGTTCATTATTGCCCCATAGCTGTGCCATATAGTGCTCTGCGCCGTTCAGTATTGCCCCATAGCTGTGCCATATAGTGCTCTGCGCCGTTCATTATTACCCCATAGCTGCCATATAGTGCTCTGCGCCGTTCATTATTGCCCCATAGCTGCCATATAGTGCTCTGCGCCGTTCATTATTGCCCCATAGCTGCCATATAGTGCTCTGCGCCGTTCAGTATTGCCCCATAGCTGCCATATAGTGCTCTGCACCGTTCAGTATTGCCCCATAGCTGCCATATAGTGCTCTGCACCGTTCAGTATTGCCCCATAGCTGCCATATAGTGCTCTGCACCGTTCAGTATTGCCCCATAGATGCCATATAGTGCTCTGCACTGTTCAGTATTGCCCCATAGCTGCCATATAGTGCTCTGCGCCGTTCATTATTGCCCCATAGCTGCCATATAGTGCTCTGCGCCGTTCAGTATTGCCCCATAGCTGCCATATAGTGCTCTGCACCGTTCAGTATTGCCCCATAGCTGCCATATAGTGCTCTGCACCGTTCAGTATTGCCCCATAGCTGGCATATAGTGCTCTGCACCGTTCAGTATTGCCCCATAGATGCCATATAGTGCTCTGCACCGTTCAGTATTGCCCCATAGCTGCCATATAGTGCTCTGCGCCGTTCATTATTGCCCCATAGCTGCCATATAGTGCTCTGCGCCGTTCAGTATTTCCCCATAGCTGTGCCATAGAAAGCTGTGCCATTGCTGCTGCTGCAATAAAAAAAAAAAGCCATACTCACCTCTCTTGCTTGCAGCTCCCAGCGTCCGGTCCCGGCGTCTCTCCGCACTGACTGATCAGGCAGAGGGCGCCACGCACACTATATGCATCATCGCGCCCTCTGACCTGCACAGTCAGAGCGGAGAGACGCCGGGAAGATGGAGCGGCGCCCGGCGTGTGGAACGAGGACAGGTGAATATGCTATACTTACCTGCTCCCGGTGACCCGCTCCCTCTGCCTGTCACACGGTCTTCGGTGCCGCAGCCTCTTCCTCTATCAGCGGTCACCGACACCGCTGATTAGAGAAATGAATATGCGGCTCCACCCCTATGGGAGGTGGAGCCGCGTATTCATTTCTCTAATGAGTGGTCCCACGTGACCGCTGAAGAGGAGAAGAACTGCAGCACCGGAGACAGTGTGACAGGCAGGGGTAGCGTCAGGAGCGCCGGGACTAGGTGAGTATGCCTCAGCACCCTCTCCCCCTCACCCGCCGACCCTGCCGCCCACCGTGACTCAAGTATAAGCCGAGAGGGGCACTTTCAGCCCAAAAATTTGGGCTGAAAATCTCGCCTTATACTCGAGTATATACGGTATATAATTCCACATGTGTTAATTCATAGTTTTGATGCCTTCAGTGTGAACGTACAATTTTCATAGTCATGAAAATACAGAAAAATCTTTAAATCAGAACGTGTGTCCAAACTTTTGGTCTGTACTGTATGTGCTGCATGCAAATTGTGCGTTTTGATCCCATGGTGTCTCCGGACCACGCGGCACCTCCTCAGTCCCAGAAAACACTGCCTCTTATAACTTGATGGAAGTGGATGACATCTCCTATGTCACCCACACAATGGTAGAAGTCTTGCTTCTGTGCAATTTAATTAGATACCTACACAGGCATGATCAGAATTTAAAAGGCGATAGGTCACCTTTAAAATATTAATTAGAATAGCGAAAAGTCATTGCCTTCCAGAACACAAGCATGGGCATTCATTGCTGGCATATCTTATTCCAGGTGACAGATGTTAGGGTTAAGAAACAGTTTAACCAAACACCTCTGTCTTCATATCACTGATCCAATGTGATCATGCATTTAGTAAGCCAGCACATTCCAGAACGCAGGTGCAGCATGAGAGGAGTCTTAGTGAAAATGCTACTATGAAGGGTAAAATTCATAGCTCATTAGTATAATAAAGGGTGTAATATCGTAGACATCAACGGGTAAAAAAACCTTGTGGACTGAAGATTTGTAGAACCACTTATTTAGGATTAAACAGGAGTACGACGCTGAGGAATACATTACAAGACTTCAAGAATAAGATTGGAAGATAAACTTGGCAGCTGCCTTGACGATTCTGAAAATCTTTTATAGGAAAATGCAAGAAGAGCCAGAGAACTAAACTGATTTCATAAATCATTATTCGAAGGAATTTTACAATATAAAAATAATAGTAAAAGTTTGTGAATGATGTTATGTAATAACTCCGATGTCGTACGTGATGTTCGACAGAAACACATCTCTGTTTTCTATTATGACTTATATTAATGTATAGTAGCGGACAGAAATTTTCTTTACATCCAACTGAAATGTCATCCTTTTATTCCTTACAGATGGTTGTGTATTGTGGTTATATTTATACTTTATAGAACAACAGTACCAGATGGAAGCCATTGATTCCCGGAATACCTTATTGTGCACTGTTGCTTCAAAGTCCATGGATGGTCCAAATTCTGGGAAGAGGGGAAGTGGATGGGCTGCCGGTAACGCATTTACCCCCACTGAAGGATGTATGACAAGAGTGAAACATGACTGAGAGGGCTAAAGATGGCAATGTATCACTTTAATGACTTACATAATGCATTACTTACACTGTCTCTAAAGACATATTGCTATTGTTCAGCAGCAATGGTATGATAAAGAAGTGATATATGACATCTATTTAATACCTGACTTCCTAATAATTTGTTATTTTCTTAAAGGGAATCTGTCACCAGATTATTGCTACCTAGTCTGAAAGAAGAATAATGTAGGAGCAATACTCTGATTCCAATTATGTATCACTTACTGGGCTGGTTAGTGTACTCTTTATACAATCATTGTTTTATCAGCAGGAGATAATTACTATAGGACTTGTACAGTTGCTGCCAGGTAATCCAACCACGCCCCCACCACTGATTGGCAGCTTTCTGCGCATGCACATTAAACACAGAAATCTGCCAATCAGGGATGTGGGCGGGGTTATACAGGGCTCAGCATTCAGAGAACTGGTAGCTCTACAGCAGATAAAACAGTTTTCAATCAAAAGTACAGCGCCCAGTAAAGGATATCATACATTTTATCTGCCCATACGTCATGCTGCTCTCTGATTTGGTATCAAACACCTGGTGACAGGTTCCCTTTAAAGAGTTCATCTCACCAAGATAACCCATCCTTAACCTCTTAGTAACCAGGCCTGAACAGGTCTTAATGACTGGCCTTTTTTGTTTTTGTTTGTGCCTCTCCTCTTTTCAGCAGTCATAATTCTCTAGGTCATTGTGGTCATGTGGATTTGTATTATGTGTAGGTTTTTTAGGCGCTGCTTTTTTTATGCATGTAATAAAATGTATTTCATGTAAAGACAAAATAGACTTGTTTCGTATTTTTATTTTTTACAAAAAATCCGATCTATACAAATAGAAAGTAATTACCCAGAAGAGAAAAATGTCATAAAGAGAAAAAAAATGAAAAACGTCAAAACTGCCATTTATCAGTCATCGCAACTCTCCCAAAAAAGGTAATAAAATATTACCAAGACATCCTATGTACCCCAAAATAATACCAATAAAAACAAAAGGAATCCCTACAAAAAACAAGCCGTCAACAACTCCACTGGTGAAAAAATATAAAGTTGTAAATCTCAGAACAGCAAACAACACAAACCCCTTTTTTTTCAAGTTCTCAATCTGCAAAAATATAAAACGAAACCACACAAGATAAATATCACCATAACTGTCCTAACCTGGAGAATTACGCTGCCAGATCATTTTTACCGCAGAATGCATCCATTGCTACTGTAGTAACTTTTTTGGCTTGTCTCACCCTGGCTTCTCCTCAGCTCCGCCCAAAAACTGGTGTAAAAACTCCAAAAGTTATCAAATTTTTGCATTGAAAAACATTTGCAATTATTCATGGTGTTTTCCGATGACGTAAACACTTTGATGAATCGGCCCCTCTATTAGCTTTTAGTCCTGTAACCTCGGTGTGATGTGTTTGTGTTACCTTCATCTTTTAGCGTTTTATTTTTTATTTTTTGTATTTCCTTTTTTTTTTACTGCAGTCATAAAAAGTTTTCACTTTAAATTGTCTAAAGATCTTAGCAACATGGATAATAGTTGTTGAAACCAAGTGCATGCAGATATACAGTGGGTACAGAAAATATTCAGACCCCTTTACATTTTTCACTCTTTGATTCATTGCAGCCATTTGGTAAATTCAAAAAAGTTCTTTTTTTTCACATTAATTTACACTCTGCACCCCATCACCAAAAAATAGAAATGTAGACATTTTTTCAAATGTAATAAAAAAAGAAAAACTGAAATAACACAAGGTCATAAGTATTCAAACCTTTTTCTCAGACCCTCATATTTAACTCACGTGTTGTCCATTTCCTTGTGACCCTCCTTGAGATGATTCTACTCCTTCATTGGAGTCCAGCTGTGTTTAATTAAACTGATAGGACTTGATTTGGAAAGGTATACACCTGTCTATATAAGACCTCACAGCTGACAGTGCATGTCAGACCAAATGAGAATTGTGAGGTCAAAGGAACTGGCCAAGGAGCTCAGAGGCAGAACTGTGGCAAGGCACAGATCTGGCCAAGGTTACAACAGAATTTCTGCAGTATTCAAGGTTCCTAGGAGCACAGTGGCCTCCATAATCCTTAAATGGAAAAAGTTTGGGACCACCAGAAGTCTTCCTAGACCTGGCGTCCAGCCAAACTGAGCAATCGTGGGAGAATAGCCTTGGTGAGAGAGGTAAAGAAGAACCCCAAAATCATTGTGGCTGAGCTCCAGAGATTCAGTAGGGAGATGGGAGAAAGTTCCACAAAGTCAACTATCACTGCAGCCTTCCACTAGTCGGCCCTTTATGGCAGAGTGGCCCGATGGAAGCCTCTCCTCAGTGCAAGACATATGAAAGCCCGCATAGAGTCTGCTAAAAAACACATGAAGGACTTCCAGGCTATGAGGAATAAGATTCTCTGGTCTGATGAAACGAAGATAGATCTTTGTGGTGGTAATTCTAAGCGGTATGTGTGGAGAAAACCAGGCACTGCTCATCACCTGCCCAATACAATCCCAACAGTGAAACACGGTGGTGGCAGCATCATGCTTGGACGACTGGTTGTCATTGAAGGAAACATGAATGCGGCCAAGTACAGAGATATCCTGGATGAAAACCTCTTCCAGAGTGCTCTGGACCTCAGACTTGGCCGAAGGTTCACCTTCCAACAAGACAATGACCCTAAGCACACAGCTAAAATAACAAAGGAGTGGCTTCAGAACAACTCTGTGACCATTCTTCACTGGCCCAGTCAGAAACCAATTGAGCATCTCTGGAGAGACCTGAAAATGGCTGCCCACCAACGTTCACCATCCAACCTGACGGAACTGGAGAGGATCTGCAAGGAAGAATGGCAGAGGATCCCTAAATCCAGGTGTGAAAAACTTGTTGCATCATTCCCAAGAAGACTCAGGGCTGTACTAGCTCAAAAGTGTGCTTCTACTCAATACTGAGCAAAGGGTCTGAATACTTATGACCATGTGATATTTCAGTTTTTCTTTTTAATAATTTTGCAAAAATTACTACATTTCTGTTTTTTTCAGTCAAGATGGGGTGCAGAGAGTACATTAATGAGAAAAAATGAACTTTTTTTAAATTTACCAAATGGCTGCAATGAAACAAAGAGTGAAAATTTTAAAGGGGTCTGAATACCTTCCGAACCCACTGTAGTATGACCTAAAGTCCCACCATGATATATGGAAAGCATCATGAAGCTAGAACTTAAATTGCAGAATTGCTAAATATTCTTTCAGTCTCTCAGATTTTATCAACATTATTATTTTTTTTGTTTTAAAAAAAGGACACTATTTTTAACAGAAGCACAATCAGGAACATTTATTAACACTTGCATACCACCAACAAACTGTCCTTGTGGTGGCCCACATCAATGGAGGTACAGTATACCCAAACGCTATTGATCTATGCTGGAGTAGACCCAAAAATTACAAAAGGAGTTAAAAAAAAACAGCTCTAGCGAAAAAATAAATAAATAAAAAGATGTATTACATTTATACAGTATATAAAAGAGGAAATCAACTTTATTCCGACATTCTTTCTCATGTCACCAGACTCTTAGTGTCCATCATAGCTGTTAAATATAGCATCCCTATCACAAGCAGACAAAGCGTATTCACTCAATATCTTCTAACAAATGGAAAAAAGGGAACTGATATCCTACGAAAAGTCAGACAGAAGGTGACTTAACGTCTGCATGAGATGGGGGAACGTGCAAGATAAAGGCTGACATTGGCACAGCATGCCTCAGTATAGCCACATGTATTGTTATATGTAGGCATCATATTGTTTCCAGTGTGACTGTTCTGATTATTTTACGCCAAAAAAATAGATGATATAGTCAATAACTACTGGGTAATTGTAGCCGATTTTGCCCCAAAAGAGTAATGTTCTTTCTGACCCCACAAAGACAAATATGTTTCCTGGATCAATCAAACATCCTTCAAAAATATGAAAATGATTGTTACCTTGAGGCAAAGCCTATTTGTTAGAGGGGTCCTATGTTTATGGGGTGATCTCAACATGTCGCTCTGCTGGGACCGTGAATGGTCAGATATAAGTGAAATCTGACAGTAAAAAGATGAATTTCCCTGGAGCACTACCACAATGTCCAGTGTAATTCTCACACTTTTGGTCTCTTTACGTAATCATTAGCAGCTGTGGTCTTTTCTCTTTCTGTGGGCAGATATCAGCATAGATATCAGGCATCTATCTCACAAATTATTTATCTATCTATTATTTATCTATTATCTATCTATCTATCTACAGTGGGAAAAGTAAGTATTTGATACTCTGCCGATTTTGTAAGTTTTCCCACCTACAAACAATGGAGAGGTGTGTAATTTTTATTGCGTGTACACTTAAACTGTGAGAGACAGAATCTTAAAATAAAAAACTGAAAATCTCATTGTATGATTTTTACAAAGTTAATTTTCATTTTATTGCATGAAATAAGTATTTGATACAATAGAAAAACAGAACTTAATATTGGTACAGAAGCCTTTGTTTGTAATTACAGAGGTCAGACATTTTCTGTAGTTCTTGACCACGTTTGCACACACCTAAGCAGGGATTTTGGCCCACTCCTCCATACAGATCTTCTCCAGATCTCTCAGGTTTTGTGGTGGTCACAGGGTAACATTGAGTTTCAGCTCCCTCCAAAGATTTTCTATTGGGTTCAGGTCTGGAGTCCGAGTACGTCACTCCAGGACCTTGAAATGCTTCTTAGGCTGCCGTCACACTAGCATAATTTGTTCAGTATTTTACATCAGTATTTGTAAGCCAAAACCAGGAGTGGGTGCTAAATACAGAAGTGGTGCATATGTTTCTATTATACTTTTCCTCTATTTGTTCCACTCCTGGTTTTGGCTTACAAATACTGATGTAAAATACTGAACAAATACTGCTAGTGTGACGGCAGCCTTATGGAGACACTCCTTAGTTGCCCTGGCTATGTGGTTCGGGTTATTGTCATGCTGGAAGACCCAGCCACGATCCATCTTCAATGCTCTTACTGAGGAAAGGAGGTTGATGGCCAAAATCTCAACTCCATCCATCCTCCCTTCAATATGGTTAAGTCGTTCTGTTCCATTTGCAGAAAAGCACCCCCAAAGTTTGATGTTTTCCTCACCATGCTTCACAGTTGGGACCGTGTTCTTCTTGGGGTTGTACTAGTCCTTCAATTTCCTCCAAACATGGCGAGTGGATTTGATTCCAAAAAGTTCTATTTTGGTCTCATCTCACTACATGACCTTCTTCTATGCCTCCCCTGGATCATCCATATGGTCATTGGCAACATTCAAATTGGCCTGGACATGTGCTGGGGTGAGCAGGGGGACCTTGTGTGCCCTGCAGGATTTGTAATGTGTTGCTAGAAATAATTAGTGATGAGCGAATTTACGCGTTGCTCGGGTTTTCCAGAGCACGCTCTGGTGGTCTCTGAGTATTTGTGACTGCTCGCAGATTTAGTTTTTGCTTGATTTACGGCTGCTATCTAGCCTGAGTACATGTGGGGATTTCTTAGCAACCAGGCAACCCCCACATGTACTCAGGTTGTAAATCATGCAGCTGAGTCAACAAAAATTAAATCTCCGAGCAGTCACAAATACTTGGAGACCACCCCAGCGTGCTAGGGAAAACCCGAGCAACGAGTATATTCGCTCATCACTAGAAATAATGCTTGAGACTGTGGTCCCAACTCCCTTCAGTTCATTGACCAGGTCCTCTTGTGTAGTTCTGGGCTGATTCCTGACCTTTCTCAGAATCATCGTTATAAACGAGGTGAGATCTTGCATGGAGCTCCAGACTGAGGAAGATTTACAGTCATCTTGTGTTTCTTCAATTTTTTAATAATTGTGCCAACAGTTATTACCTTCTCACCAAGCTGCTTGCCTATTGTCCTGTAGCCCATCCCAGCCTTGTACAGGTCTACAATATTGTCCCTGGTGTCCTTAGACAGATCTTTGGTCTTGGCCATGGTGGAGAGGTTGGAGTGTGATTGAGTGTGTGAGCAAGTGTCTTTTATACAGGTAACAAGATCAAACAGGTGTAATTAATACAGGTAATGAGTGCAGAGTAGGAGGCTTCTTAAAGAAAAACTATCAGGTCTGTGAGAGCCAAAATTCTTGCTGGTTGGTCGGTGATCAAATACCTATTTCATGCAATAAAATGCAATGTAATTATTTAAAAATAATACAATGTGATTTTCTGGATTTCTAGATTCTGTCTCAGTAGAATCAGTTGAAGTGTACTTACAATAAAAGTTACTGACCTCTCCACTCTTTGTAGGTGGTAACACTTGCAAAATCTATAATCTATGTATTATCTCTCTATTATCTAACTATCTATCCATCACTTGAGAAAGGCTCATAGTAGCCGAAGCATTGCCACGCCACCAGGGCTATTAAAAGTCCTCTTTTTGCACCTTACTGCAGTGCAGAGTATCAGATCAGCGATCTAAGGTAATATAGTAATGTCCCATACTGGGGCAATGACTAAAAATGAAAAAAAAGGTCACAAAGTGTATTAATATATTTTTTTTAAATCACCAAATAAAGAAAAAAAATGTTTCCAATAAATACATTTATTTCTGTAAATAAAAAACCCCATAAAAGTACACATATTTGATATCATCGCATCATAAAGACCCGCTCTATAAAGACCCGCTCTATAAAACTGTCCCAGTATTAACCCCTTCAGTGAGCACCGTATAAAAATAAAATAAAAAACAAAGCAAATAACAATGCTTTATCATACCATCGAAAAAAAAGTGCAATAAAACGCAATCAAAAAGACAGATGTAAATAAAAATGGTAATGCTAAAAATGTCATCTTGTCCCACAAAAAATATGCCACTATACAGCTGCATCAGCAGAAAAATAAAAAAGTTATAGCTCTCAAAATAAAGCTATGCAAAAATATATTTGTTCTTTAAAATAGCCTTTATTGTGTTTTACACAATAAAACATAAAAAAAATTAATGAGGTATCGCTGTAATCGAACCGACCCGAAGAATAAAGTTGCCTTATCAATTTTACCACACGCAGAACAGCATAAAGAAAACAAACAAAAAGCAATTCCTGAATTGCTGTTTTTTGTTCATTCTGTCTCGCAAAAATCAGAATAGAAAGCGATCAAAAAATGTCATGTGCCCGTAAATGGTACCAATAAAAATGTCAGCTCGTCCAGCAAAAAACCAAGCCATAACATGACTCTGTGGGCCAAAACATGAAAAAATTATAACTTTCATATAGTGATGCAAAAACTAGTTTTCACAATAAAAAAGCGTCTTTTAGTGTGTGACAGCAGCCAAACATAAAAGCACAATATAAATCTGGTATCGCTGTAATCACGCCGACCCGAAGAGTAAAGTCGCCTAATCACTTATACCGCACAAGGAATGCCATAAAAATAAATAAAACCAATTCCTCACATGCTGCTGATTTTTCCATTCTGCCTCCCAAAGATCGCAGTAAGGCTCGGCGCACATTTCTCCTGTGCTCTGCGCTGAGTACTTACATTGGGGTGTCCGTGCAAAACTCTCAAATACGTGATTCAGACAGTTCCCCCGGCATAAAAGTCATTATAATGAGGCAGATGTTGGCACTGTAGACGCCATAGGACCTGTAATCCGGTGATGTCCGTCTTTTTAGGATTGCATAAAAGTGCAGTCTTCCACAGTTTTGTGCACTTCTGAAAAGAAGGACACTGCTGAACAGAGGCCAGACGGAGTCCAGAGTAAAACTGCTGCTTCATTATAGTGAGTGGATTCCTCAGGGGTTTCATCTGTCACATCACTCGGAGATTTAGATGGAAACCCCAAAGTAAGTACTCAGCTCAGAGTGCCGGATAAATATGATCCCAAACGCTATGTAAAATGTTCCCAATAAAAGCTTCAACTCAATCCACAAAAAAAGCAAGCCCTCACTCAGGTCCATCATCTACCAATGGAAATATAGGGGGCTTCCACGTTACGGGTAGCACAAAGGCTCTGGAAAAGCTAAAAGGCTCCTCGCTCTCCAAAAGAAATTCAGCAAATTCTCAGCTCCCAAATCCAAATGCTCCCCCTTCCTTCTGAGCCCCAGCATGCCTAAACCACATATAGTGGCCACATGTTTGGCATTTCTGTAGTGATGAGAGCCCGCCTAATTTACAGGTGCGTGTCTCCAGAAGCATGAGCTAGGCATACTTGTGATGGTGTGATATGCTATGTGGGTATCATTTTGTGTATATTTCTATTTTACTTATTTTCATGGTGTTCTCTTGTAGAAGGAGTTATTTGTTAATTGATGAATGGCTGTTGCTGCAATCTGATATCAGCCCCCACAGTACTATATAGTTTGCTAATATGCTAATGACATGTTGACCTAGCTTGTTGAAACAATGAGCCCCTGAGACCTTCCCTGTTGTGATAGGCAATTCAGTATCACAATGGACATAGCGGTCAGAGCACATACAGTGATCTGACAGTAACCCAAAATAATAGAACGAGCTCTGAGACGTGGGAACTCTGCAGACCGCAATCCCTAATCCTCTCCAAACAACACTAGAGGCAGCCGTGGATTGCGCCTAACTCTGCCTATGCAACTCGGCACAGCCTGAGAAACTAACTAGCCTGAAGATAGAAAATAAGCCTACCTTGCCTCAGAGAAATACCCCAAAGGAAAAGGCAGCCCCCCACATATAATGACTGTGAGTTAAGATGAAAAGACAAACGTAGGGATGAAATAGATTCAGCAAAGTGAGGCCCGACTTTCTTAACAGAGCGAGGATAGGAAAGATAACTTTGCGGTCTACACAAAACCCTAAAGAAAACCACGCAAAGGGGGCAAAAAGACCCTCCGTACCGAACTAACGGCACGGAGGTACACCCTTTGCGTCCCAGAGCTTCCAGCAAAACAATAGACAAGCTGGACAGAAAAAATAGCAAACAAATAGCAAAGAAGAACTTAGCTATGCAGAGCAGCAGGCCACAGGAATGATCCAGGGAAAAACAAGTCCAACACTGGAACATTGACAGGAAGCATGGATCAAAGCATTAGGTGGAGTTAAGTAGAGAAGCACCTAACGACCTCATCAGATCACCTGAGGGAGGAAACTCAGAAGCCGCAGTACCACTTTCCTCCACAAACGGAAGCTCCCAGAGAGAATCAGCCGAAGTACCACTTGTGACCACAGGAGGGAGCTCTGCCACAGAATTCACAACAGTACCCCCCCCCTTGAGGAGGGGTCACCGAACCCTCACCAGAGCCCCCAGGCCGACCAGGATGAGCCACATGAAAGGCACGAACAAGATCGGGAGCATGGACATCAGAGGCAAAAACCCAGGAATTATCTTCCTGAGCATAACCCTTCCATTTAACCAGATACTGGAGTTTCCGTCTTGAAACACGAGAATCCAAAATCTTCTCCACAATATACTCCAATTCCCCCTCCACCAAAACCGGGGCAGGAGGGTCAACAGATGGAACCATAGGTGCCACGTATCTCCGCAACAATGACCTATGGAATACGTTATGTATGGAAAAAGAATCTGGGCGGGTCAGACGAAAAGACACAGGATTAAGAACCTCAGAAATCCTATACGGACCAATGAAACGAGGTTTAAACTTAGGAGAGGAAACCTTCATAGGAATATGACGAGAAGATAACCAAACCAGATCCCCAACACGAAGTCGGGGACCCACACGGCGTCTGCGATTAGCGAAACGTTGAGCCTTCTCCTGGGACAAGGTCAAATTGTCCACTACATGAGTCCAAATCTGCTGCAACCTGTCCACCACAGTATCCACACCAGGACAGTCCGAAGACTCAACCTGTCCTGAAGAGAAACGAGGATGGAACCCAGAATTGCAGAAAAATGGCGAAACCAAGGTAGCCGAGCTGGCCCGATTATTAACCCCTTCCCGACCTTTGACGCATACGCTGCGTCATGAAAGTCGGTGCCATTCCGACCCATGACGCAGCATATGCGTCATGGAAAGATCGCGTCCCTGCAGGCCGGGTGAAAGGGTTAACTCCCATTTCACCCGATCTGCAGGGACAGGGGGAGTGGTAGTTTAGCCCAGGGGGGGTGGCTTCACCCCCTCGTGGCTACGATCGCTCTGATTGGCTGTTGAAAGTGAAACTGCCAATCAGAGCGATTTGTAATATTTCACCTAAAAAACTGGTGAAATATTACAATCCAGCCATGGCCGATGCTGCAATATCATCGGCCATGGCTGGAAACACTTATGTGCACCCACCCCACCCCTCCGATCGCCCCCCCACCCCCCCGATCTGTGGTCCGCTCCCCTCCGTCCTGTGCTCCGCTCCCCCGTCCTCCTGTCCGCTTCCCCGTGCACCAATCACACCCCCTGTGCTGCAATCAAACCCCCCCGCACTCCGATCCCCCCCCCGCACACAGCGACCCCCCCCCCGTGCTCCGATCCACCCCCCCCGCACAGCGATCCCTCACCCCGTGCTCCAATCCTTCCCCGTGCTCCAATCCTCCCTCCCGTGTTCCGATCCACCCCCCCCCATGATCCGATCCACCCCCCCGTGCTCCGACGCCCCCCCCGTGCCCTGATCTCCCCCCCTTATACTTACCTGGCCGCCCGAGGTCCGTCCGTCTTCTTTCCTGGGCGCCGCCATCTTCCAAAATGGCGGGCGCATGTGCAGTGCGCCCGCCGAATCTGCCGGCCGGCAGATTCGTTCCAGAGTGAATTTTGATCACTGAGATATATCCTATCTCAGTGATCAAAATAAAAAAAATAGTAAATGACCCCCCCCTTTGTCACCCCCATAGATAGGGACAATAAAAAAAATAAAGAATTTTTTTTTTTTTCACTAAGGTTGGGGTAAGAACTAGGGTTAGGGTTAGGGGTAGGGTTAGGGGTAGGGTTAGGGGTAGGGTTAGGGGTAGGGTTAGGGGTAGGGGTAGGGTTAGGGCTAGGGTTAGGGGTAGGGGTAGGGTTAGGGCTAGGGTTAGGGTTAGGGTTAGGGGTAGGGTTAGGGCTAGGGTTAGGGTTTCGGTATGTGCACACGTATTCTGGTCCTATGCGGATTTTTCCGCAGCGGATTTGAAAAATCCACAGTGCTAAACCGCTGCCGATTTATCGTGGATTTACCGCGGTTTTTCTGCGCATTTCACTGCGGTTTTACAACTGCGATTTTCTATTGGAGCAGTTCTAAAACCGCTGCGGAATCCGCAGAAAGAAGTGACATGCTGCGGAATGTAAACCGCTGCGTTTCCGTGCAGTTTTTCCGCAGCATGTGTACAGCGATTTTTGGTTCCCATAGGTTCACATTGAACTGTACACTCATGGGAAACTGCTGCGGATCCGCAGCGTTTTCCGCAGCGTGTGCACATACCTTTAGAATTAGGCCATGTGCACACGGTGCGGATTGGCCGCTGCGGATTCGCAGCAGTGTTCCATCAGGTTTACAGTACCATGTAAACATATGGAAAACCAAATCCGCTGTGCCCATGGTGCAGAAAATACCGCGCGGGAACGCTGCGTTGTATTTTCCGCAGCATGCCAATTCTTTGTGCGGATTCCGCAGCGTTTTACACCTGTTCCTCAATAGGAATCCACAGGTGAAATCCGCACAAAAAACACTGGAAATCCACGGTAAATCCACAGGTAAAACGCAGTGCCTTTTACCCGCGGATTTTTCAAAAATGATGCTGAAAAATCTCATACGAATCCGCAACGTTGGCACATAGCCTTAGAGTTGGGTTGGAATTAGGGTTGTGGTTAGGGTTAGGGGTGTGTTGGGGTTAGGGTTGTGGTTAGGGGTGTGTTGGGGTTAGGGTTGTGATTAGGGTTACGGCTACAGTTGGGATAAGGGTTAGGGGTGTGTTGGAGGTAGAATTGAGGGGTTTCCACTGTTTAGGCACTTCAGGGGGTCTCCAAACGCAACATGGCGCCACCATTGATTCCAGCCAATCTTGTATTCAAAAATTCAAATGGTGCTCCCTCACTTCCGAACCCCGACGTGTGCCCAAACAGTGGTTTACCCCCACATATGGGGTACCAGCATACTCAGGACAAACTGCGCAACAATTACTGGGGTCCAACTTCTCCTGTTACCCTTGAGAAAATAAAAAATTGCTTGCTAAAACATCATTTTTGAGGAAAGAAAAATGATTTTTTATTTTCACGGCTCTGCGTTGTAAACGTCTGTGAAGCACTTGGGGGTTCAAAGTGCTCACCACATATCTAGATAAGTTCCTTGGGGGGTCTAGTTTCCAAAATGGGGTCACTTGTGGGGGGTTTCTACTGTTTAGGCACACCAGGGGCTCTGCAAACGCAACATGACGCCCGCAGACCATTCCATCAAAGTCTGCATTTCAAAAGTCACTACTTCCCTTCTGAGCCCCCACGTGTGCCCAAACAGTGGTTTACCCCCACACATGGGGCATCAGCGTACTCAGGAGAAACTGGACAACAACTTTTGTGGTCCAATTTCTCCTGTAACCCTTAGGAAAATAAAAAATTCTGGGCTAAAAAATTATTTTTGAGGAAAGAAAACGTATTTATTATTTTCACGGCTCTGCGTTATAAACTTCTGTAAAGCACTTGGGGGTTGAAAGTGCTCACCACACATCTAGATAAGTTCCTTTGGGGGTCTAGTTTCCAAAATGGGGTCACTTGTGGGGGGTTTCTACTGTTTAGGCACACCAGGGGCTCTGCAAACGCAATGTGACGCCCGCAGACCATTCCATCAAAGTCTGCATTTCAAAAGTCACTACTTCCCTTCTGAGCCCCCACGTGTGCCCAAACAGTGGTTTACCCCCACACATGGGGCATCAGCGTACTCAGGAGAAACTGGACAACAACTTTTGTGGTCCAATTTCTCCTGTAACCCTTAGGAAAATAAAAAATTCTGGGCTAAAAAATTATTTTTGAGGAAAGAAAACGTATTTATTATTTTCACGGCTCTGCGTTATAAACTTCTGTAAAGCACTTGGGGGTTGAAAGTGCTCACCACACATCTAGATAAGTTCCTTTGGGGGTCTAGTTTCCAAAATGGGGTCACTTGTGGGGGGTTTCTACTGTTTAGGCACACCAGGGGCTCTGCAAACGCAATGTGACGCCCGCAGACCATTCCATCAAAGTCTGCATTTCAAAAGTCACTACTTCCCTTCTGAGCCCCCACGTGTGCCCAAACAGTGGTTTACCCCCACACATGGGGTATCAGCGTACTCAGGAGAAACTGGACAACAACTTTTGTGGTCCAATTTCTCCTGTAACCCTTGGGAAAATAAAAAATTCTGGGCTAAAAAATTATTTTTGAGGAAAGAAAACGTATTTATTATTTTCACTGCTCTGTGTTATGAACTTCTGTGAAGCACTTGGGGGTTCAAAGTGCTCACCTCACATCTAGATAAGTTCCTTTCGGGGTCTAGTTTCCAAAATGGGGTCACTTGTGGGGGGTTTCTACTGTTTAGCCACATCAGGGGCTCTGCAAACGCAACGTGACGCCCGCAGAGCATTCCATCAAAGTCTGCATTTCAAAACGTCACTACTTCACTTCCGAGCCCCAGCATGTGCCTAAACAGTGGTTTACCCCCACATATGGGGTATCAGCGTACTCAGGAGAAACTGGACAACAACTTTTGGGGTCAAATTTCTCCTGTTACCCTTGGGAAAATAAAAAATTGCGGGCTAAAATTCATTTTTGAGAAAATAATTTTTTTTTTTTATTTTCATGGCTCTGCGTTATAAACTTCTGTGAAGCACTTGAGGGTTCAAAGTGCTCACTACACATCTAGATTAGTTCCTTTGGGGGTCTAGTTTCCAAAATGGGGTAATTTGTGGGGGATCTCCAATGTTTAGGCACACAGGGGCTCTCCAAACGCGACATGGTGTCCGCTAATGATTGGAGCTAATTTTCCATTTAAAAAGCCAAATGGCGTGCCTTCCCTTCTGAGCCCTGCCGTGCGCCCAAACAGTGGTTTACCCCCACATATGGGGTATCTGCATACTCAGGACAAACTGGACAACAACATTTGTGGTCCAATTTCTCCTATTACCATTGGCAAAATAGGAAATTCCAGGCTAAAAAATCATTTTTGAGAAAAGAAAAATTATTTTTTATTTTCATGGCTCTGCATTATAAACTTCTGTGAAGCACCTGGGGGTTTAAAGTGCTCAGTATGCATCTAGATAAGTTCCTTGGGGGGTCTAGTTTCCAAAATGGGGTCACTTGTGGGGGAGCTCCATTGCATAGGCACACAGGGGCTCTCCAAATGCGACATGGTGTCCGCTAACAATTGGAGCTAATTTTCCATTCAAAAAGTTAAAAGGCGCGCCTTCCCTTCCGAGCCCTGCCGTGTGCCCAAACAGTGGTTTACCCCCACATATGAGGTATCGGCGTACTCGGGAGAAATTGCTCAACAAATTTTAGGATCCATTTTATCCTATTGCCCATGTGAAAATGAAAAAATTGAGGCGAAAATAAATTTTTTGTGAAAAAAAAGTACTTTTTCATTTTTACGGATCAATTTGTGAAGCACCTGAGGGTTTAAAGTGCTCACTAGGCATCTAGATAAGTTCCTTGGGGGGTCCAGTTTCCAAAATGGGGTCACTTGTGGGGGAGCTCCAATGTTTAAGCACACAGGGTCTCTCCAAACGCGACATGGTGTCCGCTATCGATGGAGATAATTTTTCATTCAAAAAGTCAAATGGCGCTCCTTCCCTTCCGAGCCTTACCATGTGCCCAAACAGTGGTTTACCCCCACATGTGAAGTATCGGTGTACTCAGGAGAAATTGCCAAACAAATTTTAGGATCCATTTTATCCTGTTGTCCATGTGAAAATGAAAAAATTGAGGCTAAAAGAATTTTTTTGTGAAAAAAAAGTACTTTTTCATTTTTACGGATCAATTTGTGAAGCACCTGGGGGTTTAAAGGGCTCACTATGCATCTAGATAAGTTCCTTGGGGCGTCTAGTTTCCAAAATGGGGTCACTTGTGGGGGAGCTCCAATTTTTAGGCACACGGGGGCTCTCCAAATGTGACATGGTGTCCGCTAAAGAGTGCAGCCAATTTTTCATTCAAAAAGTCAAATGGCGCTCCTTCCCTTCCAAGCCCTGCCGTGCGCCCGAACAGTGGTTTACCCCCACATATGAGGTATCGGCGTACTCAGGACAAATTGGACAACAACGTACGTGGTTCAGTTTCTCCTTTTACCATTGGGAAAATAAAAAAATTGTTGCTGAAAAATCATTTTTGTGACTAAAAAGTTAAATGTTCATTTTTTCCTTCCATGTTGCTTCTGCTGCTGTGAAGCACCTGAAGGGTTAATAAACTTCTTGAATGTGGTTTTGTGCACCTTGAGGGGTGCAGTTTTTAGAATGGTGTCACTTTTGGGTATTTTCAGCCATATAGACCCCTCAAACTGACTTCAAATGTGAGGTGGTCCCTAAAAAAAATGGTTTTGTAAATTTCGTTGTAAAAATGAGAAATCGCTGGTCAAATTTTAACCCTTATAACTTCCTAGCAAAAAAAAATTTTGTTTCCAAAATTGTGCTGATGTAAAGTAGACGTGTGGGAAATGTTATTTATTAACTATTTTGTGTCACATAACTCTCTGGTTTAACAGAATAAAAATTCAAAATGTGAAAATTGCGAAATTTTCAAAATTTTCGCCAAATTTCCGTTTTTATCACAAATAAACACAGAATTTATTGACCTAAATTTACCACTAACATGAAGCCCAATATGTCACGAAAAAACAATCTCAGAACCGCTAGGATCCATTGAAGCGTTCCTGAGTTATTACCTCATGAAGGGACACTGGTCAGAATTGCAAAAAACGGCAAGGTCTTTAAGGTCAAAATAGGCTGGGTCATGAAGGGGTTAAGGGCGAACTCAGCCAAAGGCAAAAAGGACACCCAGTCATCCTGATCGGCAGAAACAAAGCATCTCAGATAGGTTTCCAAGGTCTGATTGGTTCGTTCAGTCTGGCCATTAGTCTGAGGATGGAAAGCCGAGGAAAAAGACAAGTCAATGCCCATCCTACCACAAAAGGCTCGCCAAAACCTCGAAACAAACTGGGAACCTCTGTCAGAAACGATATTCTCTGGAATGCCATGTAAACGAACCACATGCTGGAAGAACAATGGCACCAAATCAGAGGAGGAAGGCAATTTAGACAAGGGTACCAGATGGACCATCTTAGGAAAGCGATCACAGACCACCCAAATGACTGACATCTTTTGAGAAACGGGAAGATCTGAAATAAAATCCATAGAGATATGTGTCCAAGGCCTCTTCGGGACCGGCAAGGGCAAAAGCAACCCACTGGCACGAGAACAGCAGGGCTTAGCCCGAGCACAAATCCCACAGGACTGCACAAAAGTACGCACATCCCGCGACAGAGATGGCCACCAAAAGGATCTAGCCACTAACTCTCTGGTACCAAAGATTCCAGGATGACCAGCCAACACCGAACAATGAACCTCAGAGATAACTTTATTCATCCACCTATCAGGGACAAACAGTTTCTCCGCTGGACAACGATCAGGTTTATTAGCCTGAAATTTTTGCAGCACCCGCCGCAAATCAGGGGACATGGCAAACACAATTACTCCTTCCTTGAGGATACCCGCCGGCTCAGATAAACCCGGAGAGTCAGGCACAAAACTCCTAGACAGAGCATCCGCCTTCACATTTTTAGAGCCCGGAAGGTACGAAATTACAAAGTCAAAACGGGTAAAAAACAGCGACCAATGAGCCTGTCTAGGATTCAAACGCTTAGCAGACTCGAGATAAGTCAAGTTCTTATGATCAGTCAATACCACCACGCTATGCTTAGCTCCTTCAAGCCAATTACCCCACTCCTCGAATGCCCACTTCATGGCCAGCAACTCTCGGTTGCCCACATCTTAATTTCGCTCAGCAGGCGAAAACTTCCTGGAAAAAAAAGCGCATGGTTTCATCACTGAGCAATCAGAACCTCTCTGCGACAAAACAGCCCCTGCTCCAATCTCAGAAGCATCAACCTCGACCTGGAACGGAAGAGAAACATCTGGTTGACACAACATAGGGGCAGAAGAAAAACGACGCTTCAACTCTTGAAAAGCTTCCACAGCAGCAGAAGACCAATTGACCAAATCAGCACCCTTCTTGGTCAAATCGGTCAATGGTTTGGCAATACTAGAAAAATTGCAGATGAAGCGACGATAAAAATTAGCAAAGCCCAGGAACTTTTGCAGACTTTTCAGAGACGTCGGCTGAGTCCAATCATGGATGGCTTGGACCTTAACAGGATCCATCTCGATAGTAGAAGGGGAAAAGATGAACCCCAAAAATGAAACCTTCTGCACACCAAAGAGACACTTTGATCCCTTCACAAACAAAGAATTAGCACGCAGGACCTGAAAAACCGTTCTGACCTGCTTTACATGAGACTCCCAATCATCCGAGAAGATCAAAATGTCATCCAAGTACACAATCAGGAATTTATCCAGGTACTCTCGGATGATGTCATGCATAAAGGACTGAAACACTGATGGAGCATTGGCAAGTCCGAATGGCATCACTAGATACTCAAAATGACCCTCGGGCGTATTAAATGCAGTTTTCCATTCATCGCCTCGCCTGATTCGCACCAGATTATACGCACCACGAAGATCTATCTTGGTGAACCAACTAGCCCCCTTAATCCGAGCAAACAAATCATATAACAATGGCAAGGGGTACTGAAATTTAACAGTGATCTTATTAATAAGGCGGTAATCTATACAAGGTCTCAGCGAACCATCCTTCTTGGCTACAAAAAAGAACCCTGCTCCTAATGGCGACGATGACGGGCGAATATGCCCCTTCTCCAGGGATTCCTTCACATAACTGCGCATAGCGGTGTGCTCAGGCACGGATAAATTAAACAGTCGACCTTTTGGGAATTTACTACCAGGAATCAAATTGATAGCACAATCACAATCCCTATGCGGAGGTAGGGCATCGGACTTGGGCTCATCAAATACATCCCGGTAATCAGACAAGAACTCTGGAACCTCAGAAGGGGTAGATGACGAAATTGACAGAAATGGAACATCACCATGTACCCCCTGACAACCCCAGCTGGACACCTACATGGATTTCCAATCCAATACTGGATTATGGGCTTGTAGCCATGGCAACCCCAACACGACCACATCATGCAGATTATGCAACACCAGAAAGCGAATAACCTCCTGATGTGCAGGAGCCATGCACATGGTCAGCTGGGTCCAGTATTGAGGCTTATTCTTGGCCAAAGGCGTAGCATCAATTCCTCTCAATGGAATAGGACACTGCAAGGGCTCCAAGAAAAACCCACAACGCTTAGCATATTCCAAGTCCATCAAATTCAGGGCAGCGCCTGAATCCACAAACGCCATGACAGAATACGATGACAAAGAGCAGATCAAGGTAACGGACAGAAGAAATTTTGACTGTACTGTACCAATGGTGGCAGACCTAGCGAACCGCTTAGTGCGCTTAGGACAATCAGAGATAGCATGAGTGGAATCACCACAGTAGAAACCCAGCCCATTCAGACGTCTGTGTTCTTGCCGTTCAACTCTGGTCATAGTCCTATCACACTGCATAGACTTAGGTTTAATCTCAGGTAATACCGCCAAATGGTGCACAGATTTACGCTCACGCAAGCGTCGACCGATCTGAATGGCCAAAGACATAGACTCATTCAAACCAGCAGGCATAGGAAATCCCACCATGACATCCTTAAGGGCTTCAGAGAGACCCTTTCTAAATATAGCTGCCAGCGCAGATTCATTCCATTGAGTGAGAACGGACCACTTTCTAAATTTCTGACAATATACCTCTATCTCATCCTGAGCCTGACAAAGAGCCAGCAAATTTTTTTCTGCCTGATCCACTGAATTAGGCTCATCGTACAGCAATCCAAGCGCCAGGAAAAACGCATCGATATTACTTAATGCAGGATCTCCTGACGCAAGAGAAAATGCCCAGTCCTGAGGGTCGCCACGCAAAAAAGAAATGACGATCCTAACCTGTTGAACTGGGTCACCAGAGGAGCGAGGTTTCAAAGCCAGAAATAGTTTACAATTATTTTTGAAACTCAGAAATTTAGTTCTATCTCCAAAAAACAAATCTGGAATAGGAATTCTCGGTTCTAACAAAGAATTCTGAACCACAAAATCTTGAATATTTTGAACTCTTGCCGTGAGCTGATCCACACATGAAGACAGACCTTTAATGTCCATTGCTACACCTGTGTCCTGAACCACCCAAATGTCTAGGGGAAAAAAAAAGGCAAAACACAGTGCAAAGAAAAAAAAATGGTCTCAGAACTTCTTTTTTCCCTCTATTGAGAATCATTAGCACTTTGGGCTTCCTGTACTGTTGTGATAGGCAATTCAGTATCACAATGGACATAGCGGTCAGAGCACATACAGTGATCTGACAGTAACCCAAAATAATAGAACGAGCTCTGAGACGTGGGAACTCTGCAGACCGCAATCCCTAATCCTCTCCAAACAACACTAGAGGCAGCCGTGGATTGCGCCTAACTCTGCCTATGCAACTCGGCACAGCCTGAGAAACTAACTAGCCTGAAGATAGAAAATAAGCCTACCTTGCCTCAGAGAAATACCCCAAAGGAAAAGGCAGCCCCCCACATATAATGACTGTGAGTTAAGATGAAAAGACAAACGTAGGGATGAAATAGATTCAGCAAAGTGAGGCCCGACTTTCTTAACAGAGCGAGGATAGGAAAGATAACTTTGCAGTCTACACAAAACCCTAAAGAAAACCACGCAAAGGGGGCAAGAAGACCCTCCGTACCGAACTAACGGCACAGAGGTACACCCTTTGCGTCCCAGAGCTTCCAGCAAAACAATTAGACAAGCTGGACAGAAAAAATAGCAAACAAATAGCAAAGAAGAACTTAGCTATGCAGAGCAGCAGGCCACAGGAATGATCCAGGGAAAAACAAGTCCAACACTGGAACATTGACAGGAAGCATGGATCAAAGCATTAGGTGGAGTTAAGTAGAGAAGCACCTAACGACCTCATCAGATCACCTGAGGGAGGAAACTCAGAAGCCGCAGTACCACTTTCCTCCACAAACGGAAGCTCCCAGAGAGAATCAGCCGAAGTACCACTTGTGACCACAGGAGGGAGCTCTGCCACAGAATTCACATTTCCCCCTCCTGACCTGTGAATGAGGAGGGGGACTTGTAAATATCAGGGAGGTGAGACACAGATTAGTCTTGTGTGGAATGATGATGTGAACACAGCACGTCAGAGAAAAGGGAAAGCATATGGACAATTTGTTATCCTCTGCCTGCTGGATTATTGAACTCTCATTTCCTTGGACATTTATCCAGTTACTGAACTGCATTCGGCTTCTGGACTATCTTATCCTTTGTGTGGTGGATCGTATATGGACCTTTCGTGTTTTTGCCTAAATAAAGCTTTTGGAATTGTTCACTGTTCTCTTGCTCTGTTGATTGTGTGGTATTGGAGAGGGACCCCGTGACAAGTGCCCACATGTTTGGCATTTCTGTAGTGATGAGAGCCTGCCTAATTTACAGGTGTGTGTCTCCAGAAGCGTGAGCTAGGCATAATGTACTGCTGACTGCAACGCGCTGGTCACTGCAATGTACTGGTCACTACAACGGCAGTTTGCAATTTTCACTTGGCAACATCCACTGCTGCCTGTTTCTGGAAAACACCCTTGGAGTCAAAATCATCATTATATCTGTAGATAAATTCCCATAGTATTATAATTTCCAAAATGTGGTCACTTGAGGGAGGATTCTGCTTTTCTAGCACTTAGGGACTCTTTATATGGAATCCGCAAACTAGTCTAGAAAAATCTGCGCTCCAGAAGGCAAATAGCACTCCATCCCTCCCGAGTCTCTCCATATGACAAAGTAGTGCTGTACAGCCACACATGGGGTATTTCTAAATTCAATAGAAATTGTAGGACTAATTTTGATGCCATTTTTACCTATTTCCCATTGTGAAAATGTAAAACTTGGGGCTAACACGCAATCTTGGTGGTAAAAATGTAAATTCTTTTTTCTTCACTGCCCAATGATCAGTGACGCACCTGTGGTGTAAATATAATCACTGCACCCCTAGAAGAATTCATTGAGAGGTTTAATTTGTTAAATGGGGTCACTTATGGAGGGGGTGTTCTGCTATTCTGGTATCTCAGGGGCTCTGTCAATGTGACAAGGCACCCTCAAACAAGTGCAGCAAAATCTGCACTGTAATATGGCACTACTTCCCTCCTGAGCTTTGCATTGTGACTCAAAAGTAGTTTTCGACCACATATGGGGTATCGGTGAACTCAGGAAAAATTGCACAATGAACTTTGGAGTCCATTTTCTCCTTTTGCCCCTGTGAAAATACAAAATTTGTAGCTAAAAAATATTTTTGTGGGAAAAATGTGATTTTTTTTATTTTCATGGCTTTGGCTGGTTTCACATTTGCAGATGGTGGTGCTTCGGTGGCTGCGTACATCCTCCGTGAAGCTCCACCCACCACCACACCTCCTCCGGTCAGCTCTGCCTACGTCGGCATGGGGGGTGTGCGTACCCTATCTTCGCCATTAGATACTCAGGCTATGCCGATGTATGCGGATGCCTCCACATGCGTCATTTTGACGGTGCAGCAACCTTAACTGAATAGCCTGCGTACCTAATGGCGAAGATAGGGTACGCACACCCCATGCCGATCTTTGCCATTAGGTACGCAGGCTATGCCGATGTATGTGGATGCCTACACATGTGTCGTTTTGACGGTGCGGCGACCTTAACTGAATGGCCTGCGTACCTAATGGTGAAGATAGGGTATGCACGCCACATGCCGACGTAGGCGGAGCTGACCGGAGGAGATGCAGCAGTGGGCGGAGCTTCACGGAGGACATCCACAGCCCTCCGCAGCACCTCCATGCGCAAATATGAAACCAGCCATAACGTTATAAATTTCTGTGAAGCACCTGGGGGTTCAAGGTGCTCAATATACATCTAGATAAGTTCCCAAATTGGTCTAGTTTTCAAAATGGTATCAATTTTTGGATGTTTCCACTGTTTCGGCACATCAGGAGCTCTTCAAATGCGACATGGCATCCAATAATTATTCCATCAAATTTTGTATTCAAAATGTCAAATGGTGCTCCTTCCCTTCCAAGCTCTGCTGTGTGCCTAAACAGTAGTATATCCCCACATATGGGGTATCAGCGTAATCAGGACAATTTACACAACAAACTGTATGGAGCAATTTCGCTGTTACCCTTATGAAAATGCAAAATATGGAGCTAAAAATGATTTAATTGGGAAAAATTGGATTTTTTTTATTTCCACGGCTTTACGTTATAAACTTCTGTGAAGCACTTGTGGGTTCAAGGTGCTCAATGCACATCTAGTTAAGTTCCATAAGGGGTTTAGTTTCCAAAATGGTGTCACTAGTGGGGGTTTCCACTGTTTAGGCACATCAGGGGCTCTCTAATCATGACATGGCATCCACTAATTATGCCATCAAATTTTACATTCATAAAGTCAAATGGCGCTCCTTCCCTTCCGAGCTCTGCCGTGCCCCCAAACAGTACATTTCCCCCACACATGGGGTATCAGCGTGCTCAGGAGTAATTGCACAAC
Source organism: Ranitomeya imitator (assembly GCF_032444005.1). NCBI lineage: Eukaryota > Metazoa > Chordata > Amphibia > Anura > Dendrobatidae > Ranitomeya > Ranitomeya imitator. Next base: position 663,989,747 of record NC_091282.1, read on the forward strand.
AAAATGTATGGTCCATTTTCTCCAATTACCGTTGCAAAAGTAAAAAAAATACGTCTAAGGGAAAATTTTCTTCCACATTCCAAAAATTCCTGTGAAGCACCTGAAGGGGTTAATACATTTCTTGAATGTGGTTTTGAGAACCTTGAGGGGTGCAGTTTTTAGAATGGTGTCACTTTTGGGTATTTTCTGTCATATCGGCCCCTCAAAGTCACTTCAAATGTGAGGTGGTCCCTAAAAAAATGGTTTTGCAAAATTTGCTGTAAAAATGAGAAAGATCATTTTTGTGTAAACAAAAGCGATTTTTTATTTTCACGGCTCTACGTTATAAACTTCTGTGAAGCACTTGGGGGTTCAAAGTGCTCACCACACATCTAGATAAGTTCCTTAAGGGGTCTAGTTTCCAAAATGGTGTCACTTGTGGGGAGTTTCCACTGTTTAGGCACATCAGGGGCTCTCTAAACGTGACATGGCGTCCGATCTCAATTCCAGCCAATTCTGCATTGAAAAAGTCAAACGGCGCTCCTTCACTTCTAAGTTCTGCGGTGCGCCCAAAAAGTGGTTTACCCCCACATATAGGGTATTGGCGTATTCAGGAGAAATTGCATAACAAAATTTATGGTTACATTTCTGTTTTTACACTTGTGAAAATAAAAAAAATGGTTCTGAATTAAGATGTTTGCAAAAAAACGTTAAATGTTCATTTTTTCCTTCCACATTGTTTAAGTTCCTGTGAAGCACGTAAAGGGTTAATAAACTTCTTGAATGTGGTTTTGAGAACCTTGAGGGGTGTAGTTTTTAGAATGGTGTCACACTTCATTATTTTCTATTATATAGACCCCTCAAAATGACTTCAAATGTGATGTGGTCCCTAAAAAAAAATGGTGTTGTAAAAATGAGAAATTGCTGGTCAACTTTTAACCCTTATAACTCCCTAACAAAAAAAATTTTGTTTCCAAAATTGTGCTGATGTAAAGTAGACATGTGGGAAATGTTATGTATTAACTATTTTGTGCGATATGACTCTCTGATTTAAGGGCATCAAAAATAAAAGTACTGCAGAGCAAAGTACTGCAGTGTGCAGGCGCCGGGAAAGGTCCGAGAAGCCCAGAGCCTGCGCACAGCAGTACTTTGCTCTGCCCTCAAAAGGGCAGATAAAGTACGTCTGTGCAGGAGCCACGACAGGAAGCAAGGAAGAGGATGTCATCACATGAAGATGGGAGGTGCCGAACCCGGACCGCGACAACTATTGGACCCGAACCACACTGGGACCTCCCCTGGGTGAGTATAATCTAACTTGTTTTTCTTATCTTTCAGGATGCATCGGGGGGCTTATCTACAGCATTCCAGAATCCTAGAAACCAACCACCAGAGCTCTAGACCTAATTCCAAGAAATTAGTGGCACGGATATACGTATTATCAAAATATTACTTTATTTGCAATGGTAACAACATATTGTATGTGCACATGTTTGAAAGACATAAAAATCATATAATAAGTGACATAAATAAAATCACCAGTATATATATAAAAACCTAAATAGGTATAGGGTACACCATAAAAGGAAGGGTTAATCTCAGGACTCCTACTAACAATCTATAAATTTAGTGTGTGCCACAAGTGCTAAAAAATGGGATGTAAAAATATAATGTGGACCAGAAAGAATGGGGTTAAAATATATAACCCACGATGTAAGCAATTATAATGGCTATACACCGTGCAAAAAGTGCAATGTGCAATCATGTAGCAAAGAAGCAAAGTGCCAGGTGTACAAAAATATTTTTATAAAAAGAAGGGAGTAGTGAGAGAGAATTTTTAGGAGTTCCTGTACCTTAAAGGTGTCACCAGATCCAAACTATGCGCACCCCGACGCGCGTTTCGGATAAAGAATCCTATAGGATTACACACACTAAATTTATAGATTGTTAGTAGGAGTCCTGAGATTAACCCTTCCTTTTATGGTGTACCCTATACCTATTTGGGTTTTTATATATACTGGTGATTTTATTTATGTCACTTATTATATGCTTTTTATGTCTTTCAAACATGTGCACATACAATATGTTGTTACCATTGCAAATAAAGTAATATTTTGATAATACGTATATCCGTGCCACTAATTTCTTGGAATTAGGTCTATAGCTCTGGTGGTTGGTTTCTACTGTTCATGTGAGTGGTTTCCACTCACTGTATTTGTTTTCACTGGGGTTGACTAATCATTTTGAACACGTATACAGTATATATGTAATCTGGTATAGAAATCCATTGCCCCTTTTAAGTGTTAACAAATTCTTTGCCAGCATTCCAGAATCCTGTAGATAAGCCCCTAATGGCGGTGGCAGCAGCTTATATATGAAAAATGAGGTGACAGATTCCCAATAATGAAGTCCCCCTTATGCCAGTGTCTATGAATAATTTGTATGGCAATTACTTATATGACCTGTGTTGAGCCCCTTTGATGTTCTGTGAAGTGTTTTGAAAGAGGGTCGCCATCAAATGTTTTCTTTATGTTATGGAGATGTTCGCTGATCCTTATGTTCATGGGGCGTATAGTTTGTTACAAGGACAATTAAGCACATATATAACCCCTGTAGGAGTACATATAATGAAATCACCTTTATTAAAAGTAGATTGTTTTTTAATATGCAGAGTTTTGCACACTTTGCATTTTCTGCCTGGAAAAAACTTCTTATTTGTTCTGAAAAATTGTTGAGGGTTTTTTTTTTGTGTGTATGGCTTTCCTGCACTGATGGGGCAATAATGTTTCCCAGGTTACAAGTTTTTTTGTAGATGAACCTGGGGTGTATAGACAATTTGAGACTTCTGAAATCTGCTAGGCTTTGCTGGTACTGTAAAACGCAGCTGAAAATTAGCATAAAAAATGCTGCAAAAACGCCCAGTGTGAACTTAGCCTAATGGTGCAGAATTCAAAGCACCCCAAATCACTGCTCTACTGGTTTAATGTAATCTAAAGACTGTAAAAAAATGAATCTTAAACATTAAATTTAAATTCAAGTAATAAAAATAAGTTATAGAAAAAAATGCATAAAATAAAAATAATAAAATAGTAAATATATAAATGTAATGGCCACCTAAAAAAACTGAAACAACTGGGTCAATGAAGACGAAGAAAACAATAGATATTTTTTAATAAAAAAGAATGCGAGGTTATCTTATAAATGTGTCCAGTTTTCCACAGTTTACCAGGTCATACCGACCTCCAATTGTACAAGTGTAGACCCCTACATGCCGGATTGTTTATAACCGCAATGTGACAGTTGAGTCATTAGTCCTTTGGACTCATCATTTCCAATGTTGCTGGATCCTTTATACCACTGTATATTTCTGGCAAGAGAGCAAGTTAGAAAATGATGCCAGAAAACTAATTGTTGGCAGGGGCGATAATGCATGAAAGAGCTGCTTTTTTTCATTTCTTGCCCTGTGCAATGTCACAGACAATAGTAACAAGGCTCGGATGATGTCACATCAGGGTAACGGCTGTATATTAACATCGCAGCTACAGAATGAGTCACTACACTAAATGAGTTGACGGATGGGGCTTTTCCATTACTAAGCACATGAACATTTGACAAAGGCCACTTTTTGTAAACTCGTTTGGCCCCGAAATTCCAATCTGATTTTCTTTAGCATAAACTCCTTCTTCCCAGACCTCCCCATTCCTGTTACTGACCTTCAAATATAACACATTTTTTACAAATAGTTTTTTTTTATACATAATTTTTTCTTCTATGTGCAACAAAACAATGTTCTACGCTTTTTTTTAAATAAATTATTTTTTTGTTATATATGCTAAGGAATTATCACAGTAAAGCATGCTGATGCGGTAGGAAATATCTGACGCCAGAATAAATGGCTTCAGACCCAATGGCTAAATGAAATGAAACAGTTTGCTAAAATGGTAATGAAAAAAAACAAACAAGATGATACAAAAACATGGCAAAACACACAAGATATAACAGATATGCAGTCTATCGACAGCTAAAAATGTAATATATTCAGCCTCCATGCTTAATATTGGGGGAGGCTCGGGAAAAAGAGCAAACTTGCTATTGTAACTTGCTAACTTTCAAGCCCCCGTAGTTAGGAATATGTCCTGATACCTGGCATTCCCCAATATAAAGCTACAAAAATATACAAAAATACAAGATGCTAAAAGCTAAATCAAAGCTTAAACTAAAAATAATGTTGACCCTTCTATTCCTTCTACTTTGGTTGAAAGGGAACCTGTCACCCCCCAGGGTCTATTAAGGTAAAAGAGCCACCTTCAGCAGCACTAAGGCTGCATTTTGTGAAGGGTGTCTCTTATGGTTTTGATCCCTAATAACGCTGAAATATTCACTTTTATAAATTGCGTGTCAAACCTGTATTGAGTCCGGGGGGTACGTTTTCTCCCCCTGACTCAGCCGCCTCGCAGCCGTCCATCATCCCTCCGGGCGCCACCTCCTCTTTGTCCTGTGCCGTCATCGGCACTTGCGCTTTGCAATTATTTCTCGGGCATGCACCATACGCGCTGCCCTGGAACTCACATCAAGTGATGTAAGTATATCGCGCCTGCGCACAGCGCCAGATTCTCAGCCCCGCAGTGTGAATACATCATAACACACTGCAGGGCGGGATCTCAGACTTCCGCTACACGCAGGCGCCATATCAGTACATCAGCTGAAATAGAAATAATTGCAGAGCGCAGGCGCCGGTGACGGCACAAGACACAGAGGAGGCGGCCCCTCGGTGGGATGATGGACGGTTGCGAGGCGGCTGAGTCAGGGGGAGAAAACGTACCCCCCGGACTCAATACAGGTATGACACGCAATTTATAAAAGTGAATATTTCAGTGTTATTAGGGAGCAAAAACATAAGAACCACCATCACGGAATGCAGCCTTAGTGCTGCTGAAGGTGGCTCTTTTACCTTAATAGGCCCTGGGGGTGACAGGTTCCCTTTAAACCAAAACAATAAACTTTTTAATTAATTTGCTTTTCAAGATTTTTTTTCTATTATATTAAGTTTAGTGCTCATAATACAAAGAAACATAGTGACATAAGACGGAATGTCACATTGACAATGACGTGCATTATGTTCATTTTATAGGGAGCTTTTGGGGGCACTATTGGAGTTCACATATTAGTTACATGCAGAGTTTTTGAATATACAGCTCTGGCAAAAATTAAGAGACCACTGCAAAATGTTCAGTTTGTCTGATTTTTCTCTTTATAGGTATATTTTTGAGTAAAATGTAAATTGTTCTTTTATTCTATAAACTTCTGACAACATGTCTCCAAAGTTCCAAGCAATAAATTTTGGATTTTTTTTCTGACAAAGAAAAATGGTCAAAATAAAGAAAAGTGCTTTCAGACCTCAAATAATGCAAAGAAAACAAGTTTATAATCATTTAGAAAAAAACAATACTAATGTTTTAACTCAGGAAGAGTTCAGAAATCAATATTTTGTGGAATAAACATGGTTTTTAATCACAGCTTTCATGAGTCTTGACATGCTTTCCACCAGCCTTTCACACAGCTTTTGGGTGACCTTATGCCACTTCTGGTACAAAAATGGAAGCAGTTCTTTGTTTGATGGCTTGTGACTATCCATCATCCTCTTGATTACATTCCAGAGGTTTTCAATGGGGTTCAGGTCTGGAGATTGGGCTCGCCATGACAAGGTTTTGATATGGTGGTCTCTTAATTTTTGCCAGAGCTGTATGTCGGTATATTGTCACCGGTGTATGTGCATCTGTACATTCATTTGATACTGTAAGTGAGCTGGCCTTGCACTACATTTTTTGCATTGAGTATTGCAGGGTATCAAAAATAACAGCTGGGGGGGAGCACAGATCTCACAGCAGTCACCATTTTGTCAGGGGACGCAACTTCACGGCCTCCAATCATCAGGAAAATTACGCAATTGACAGACAAGGGAAGAACGAGGCTGCTGCCGCTTACATTACTAGACCAGTTATTGGGGAACTCAGAGTGAGAACATGGTACATACACCTTGGATTCCAGTTCAATTATATATATACTAGATGGCAGCCCGATTCTAAAGAATCGGGAGTCTAGAATCCATATATACTTTATTTATTCAAATGTAAGAATAATACAATTAATAAATAATAGTAAGAAAGAACAAAAATAATAGGCAGTATATGGAGAAAACACCAAACAAAAGTTCAAAATTGGTGTGAAAATGTCACTGAACCACTTCACAACTAAATATATATAGTTTTGGTAAATGGTATTATCATTTTTTTGACGAAATTCGGCAGGAGCTTGAAGAGCAACGTCACTGGGCCCGCCTCCACGCAGTAGAAACTTGCTGTGAGGTAAAAATTCAAAAATCACACCAAAATGGCGGGCGGAGTGTGTCACAGTACGGCACGTTTCTGATTGGTCGCTCGCAGCAGGCGGCAACCAATCAGACACTGGACACTGTTGACGTCACTTATCTCCGGACATTAGCTCCGGACATTAGCTCCGGACATTAGCTCCGCACATTAGCTCCGGACATTAGCTCCGGACATTAGCTCCGGACAAAGCCACGGAAGTTGGCACAAATTGCAGGAAGTAGTATTCTAGGCAATTATATATTAGATATATATATATATATATATATATATATATATATATATATATACAGTACAGACCAAATGTTTGGACACACCTTCTCATTTAAAGATTTTTCTGTATTTTAATGACTATGAAAATTGTAAATTCACACTGAAGGCATCAAAACTATGAATTAACACACGTGGAATTAGTACTTAAAAAAAAAGTGTGAAACAACTGAAATTATGTCTTATATTCTAGGTTCTTCAAAGTAGGCACCTTTTGCTTTGATGACTGCTTTGCACATTCAAGAGAATGCCAAGAGTGTGCAAAGCAGTCATCAAAGCAAAAGGTGGCTACTTTGAAGAACCTAGAATATAAGACATAATTTTAGTTGTTTCACACTTTTTTGTTAAGTATATAATTCCACATGTGTTAATTCATAGTTTTGATGCCTTCAGTGTGAATGTACAATTTTCATAGTCATGAAAATACAGAAAAATCTTTAAATGAGAAGGTGTGTCCAAACTTTTGGTCTGTATTGTATATATATATATATATATATATATATATATATATATATATATATACATATGTATATGTATGTATATATGTATGTATGTGTATATATGTATATATATATATATATATATATATATATATATATATATATATATATATACACACAGTATATACTCCTATGTATATAAATGTCAATTCAATTCAAAGATGCTGTATTGGCAGGACCAAATGAACATTAGTTTTGCCAAAGCACGTGTACAGTAGGAAATAGGGAGTAGGGACTGTGGGGATGATGGATAGGGTACAGGGTGGGGGCTAATGAAGTCCATGGCATATCATGGTTGTCTTTCTCGCAGCCTATGGCACACGCTCACTTTCTGTGCTGCCACTGCTGAGTACTTGGGGCAGTGTAGTAGGAAAAGGGGTCTCATCCTCCAGGGCCTCCAGATCTCTAGGCTTGTAGCTCTGTCTGTGCCGGTCGATCTCGATGGCCAGATTATGGGCACTGAGTCTATATATATATATACAATTCAGTACTCCTCAAGGTAGGTTCCCGCCTGCATGCATGCCCAGATCGACTAGGTTCCCCCCTTTGTCTCTGTGCCCAGCCGTGGATATATTTACCAGACTGGTTACCGAAGACTTTAAACGTTTATCCTCAAGACGCAAATTTGACAATCTCTCATTTAAGCAGAGAAAGGCCATCAAAGAGCTGCAGTCCTTTAAGGACATTGTTATCAAGCCAGCAGACAAGGGGGGGAACATAGTCATCTGGCCGTGAGATAAATATGAAAAAGAGGCGTTTCGCCAGTTGAGGGATACCACCACATATATGAAGTTGACCTATAACCCTCTGTCTTCCTTTGCGTCTCAGCTGCAGGCTATCCTCGGGAGGGCTTTTGATGAAGGGATCATAGATAGGAAGGTCCTGGAAGGTCTAACGGTGAGGTCACCAAGGGTACCAATGTTTTATCTGCTTCCAAAGATCCACAAGGACGCCATCGACCCACCGGGACGTCCGATCTGGTATTGAGGGATTATGTGATCCCATCTGTAAATTTATCGACTTTTATCTCAAACCACTGGTCGAGGTATTACCATCTTACGTTAGGGACACGGCGGACGTCCTTTCACGGGTTGACGGTGTCCTTGTGGACCCTGGCGTCCTCCTGGTCACCGCCGATGTGCAGACACTATATACGTGTATTGACCATGAACACGGTCTGGCTGCAGTCCGCATCTTCTTGGGGACCTCCGATCTGGGTGGCCCCATGTGTGAGTTAATCCTCGAGCTGTTGCGCTTCGTCCTGACCCACAATTTTTTCATCTTTAAGGACAGGTTTTACCTACAGAAGCGTGGCACAGCCATGGGCGCGGCCTGTGCGCCTTCGTACGCCAATCTCTTCCTGGGCTCATGGGAGAGATACATCTTTGGCGACGGAGGGGTGCGGGCCGCGGACCATGTGCTGTGCTGGCTTAGATATATTGATGATGTCCTGTTTTTGTGGGGGGGAACGGCGCAACAGCTCGAGGATTTTATGAGTCAACTTAGTGAGAACTCTCTTAACATCAGATTGACGTATAATTTTGACTTACAGCAGATCGACTTTCTGGACGTCAAGCTGGAGGTCGACGATACACATCGGATCCAGACTGATGTCTTCAGGAAGTCGACTGCAGTTAATGCTCTACTGCATGCTGATTCTGCACATAATTCTACCACCATTGGGGCTATCCCGGTCGGACAGTTCCTAAGAATGAGGCGGATCTGCTCTACTGACGATAGGTTTTTTGCGCAGGCTAGTGACCTTGAGGGGCGCTTCAGGGATCGCGGATATAGCCGCAGAAGCATTAGGCGGGGCTTTGAGAGGGCCAGGAGGACGCCCCGTAGGGACCTATTGTATACTAACGATAGTGGACGGAGTAGGAGAATGGATGGAGATAAAATCAGGTTCATTGCAACATATAATCACGAATGGTCCAATATGAGAAACATACTGAGAAGGCATTGGTCTGTTTTGATGACTGAACCCTCTCTGGCCCATGGCTTAGGTGACTTCCCGTTAATGACCGCTAAAAGATCCCCCAACCTCAGTAGCTTGCTGGTCCGCAGTCATTATGTTCCTCCTATAGTTAACCCTTTTGGATCTAGAGGCCCGTCGCTCGGCTCCTTTCAATGTGGCCATTGCTTGGCATGTGAGAATATCGTGAGGGCCACGACCTTTAAATCTTCCGATGGTAGTAAAGAATTTTCGATTAGGCAACACATCACGTGTAGCACTTCCAACGTGGTTTACTATGCCTCTTTACCTTCACGCCATTGGGCTTTGTTGACTTATTGGTATACTTTCTATATAGATACATCTAAAGCAGCACGCCCCTATCATTAAGCTGTTATACTGGCCCCATAATCAGTGCGCATCGGGGGGATACCCACTCATGTATGCTTTTAATCATCCTTGAACACTGTATTTTTGATGCTATTCTGTTGGTATTATCTGCACTTTTGTATAAATATATGCTATTTAATAAAGTATTGTTACCCTTTTGGATTACCTATATGCTCCTTTTGTACTCCTTTTCTCACAAGTCTTATGGAGTTGGTTCTTGTGTTTGGTGAGGGGTTTTTCTGCACCATCTAGTGCTTTAAATTCCCCTCGTGTATCTATTATGTTGCCTGGCTTTGTTACTATATATATATATATATATATATATATATATATATATATATATATATATATACAGTATAGACCAAAAGTTTGGACACACCTTCTCATTTAAAGATTTTTCTGTATTTTCATGACTATGAAAATTGTACATTCACACTGAAGGCATCAAAACTATGAATTAACACATGTGGAATTATATACTTAACAAAAAAGTGTGAAACAACTGAAAATATGTCTTATATTCTCGGTTCTTCAAAGTAGCCACCTTTTGCTTTGATGACTGCTTTGCACACTCTTGGCATTCTCTTGATAAGCTGCAAGAGGTAGTCACCAGGAATGATTTTTACTTCACAGGTGTGCCCTGTCAGGTTTAATAAGTGGGATTTCTTGCCTTATAAATGGGGTTGGGACCATCAGTTGTGTTGTGCAGAAGTCTGGTGGATACACAGCTGATAGTCCTACTGAATAGACTGTTAGAATTTGTATTATGGCCAGAAAAAAGCAGCTAAGTAAAGAAAAACAAGTGGCCATCATTGCTTTAAGAAATGAAGGTCAGTCAGTCTGAAAAATTGGGCAAACTTTGAAAGTGTCCCCAAGTGCAGTGGCAAAAACTATCAAGCGCTACAAAGAAACTGGCTCATATGAGGACCGCCCCAGGAAAGGAAGACCAAGAGTCACCTCTGCTTCTGAGGATAAGTTTATCCAAGTCAACAGCCTCAGAAATCGCAGGTTAACAGCAGCTCAGATTAGAGACCAGGTCAATGCCACACAGAGTTCTAGCAGCAGACACATCTCTACAACAACTGTTAAGAGGAGACTTTGTGCAGCAGGCCTTCATGGTAAAATAGCTGCTAGGAAACCACTGCGAAGGATAGGCAACAAGCAGAAGAAACTTGTTTGGGCTAAAGAACACAGTGGAAATCTGTGCTTTGGTCTGATGAGTCCAAATTTGAGATCTTTGGTTCCAACCACCGTGTCTTTGTGCGACGCAGAAAAGGTGAACGCATGGACTCTACATGCCTGGTTCCCACCGTGAAGCATGGAGGAGGAGGTGTGATGGTGTGGGGGTGCTTTGCTGGTGACACTGTTGGGGATTTTTTCAAAATTGAAGGCACACTGAACCAGCATGGCTACCACAGCATCTTGCAGCGGCATGCTATTCCTTCCGGTTTGCGTTTAGTTGGACCATCATTTATTTTTCAACAGGACAATGACCCCAAGCACACCTTCAGGCTGACCAAGACGGAGAGTGATGGGGTGCTACGCCATATGACCTGGCTTCCACAGTCACCAGACCTGAACCCAATCGAGATGGTTTGGGGTGAGCTGGACCGCAGAGTGAAGGCAAAAGGGCCAACAAGTGCTAAGCATCTCTGGGAACTCCTTCAAGATTGTTGGAAGAACATTCCTGGTGACTACCTCTTGAAGCTCATCAAGAGAATGCCAAGAGTGTGCAAAGAAGTCATCAAAGCAAAAGGTGGCTACTTTGAAGAACCTAGAATATAAGACATAATTTCAGATGTTTCACACTTTTTTGTTAAGTATATAATTCCACATGTGTTAATTCATAGTTTTGATGCCTTCAGTGTGAATGTACAATTTTCATAGTCATGAAAATACAGAAAAATCTTTAAATGAGAAGGTGTGTCCAAAATTTTGGTCTGTACTGTACATCGGTATGGTCATTGGCAGCTCCACAGTAATAAAATGAACTATATGTAAGGAGGCAGACAAGGCTGCAAGTACCTGTATTGAGCCGGGTCCAGAACTGCTGAGACTGCTTCCATTGTTTTCTGAGGGAAGGCAAAAAGGACTGGACTGGGGCTCTGACCCGGAAGCTGGGAGTGCGGTTATAAGTGAAATCACACGTAGCCCACGGTGACAGAGGCAAGGTGCGTGCGCAGCGGGCTCCGAGGGTTGCGTAGCCAGGCCGCGAAGACACACAGCTGATCTGGTGCCGAGTCTCTGCCGGAGCTCACCGCAGTAATAAGGAAAGAGCTGGGAGCCCTGTCCAGAGCCAGGGCAGAGTTCAGGACTGTTTGCTGCTGCCCTCATCGCCGAGCCGTGGTCTGCAGGACCTCGCTGGAAAAGCAGCACACCAGTTGTTTTCGGCGCTTCAGTCTTGGCGGGAACAGGCAGTGCGCAACATAGAGAGAAAAGTGCAGCGCGCCCCATAGCTGACAGAGGTAAAGGTGCCATGTGCTTCATGACCGTGAGTACAGCGCACATGCCGCAAAGAGAGAACCGGGTACTGGATAGACTTTTGTAACCCACCTTACCAGCATATACCTTCTCACCCACGGGAGACCCTGATTGTGCCTTGTTTGTTCTGGTCACATATATTCATGGACTAGGGGCTCAGCGGAAGGTACCGGACACCGACCACTGCCACCAGAAGATAGACTGTTGTTTGCAGGACCCCATTGGAACAGTAACGTGCCAGCCGTTGTTGGCGTCATCGCCTGCTCCATAATTGCCGCGGCCTGGAAGAAGACTGACAGGCTAAGTTGATCTAACACGAACTGCCACTATCTTTTCCGCTGTTAAATTAAATTGTTAACCCTTGCTCTGCCTCCTGTCCGTCACTGCATCTTGCAACCTGCTCACATATACAGGCCGATTGGACACCCATTACAGGGGGACGGTTTACAGAGCAAGAGAAACAGAGCTATTAAATTTTATATATTTAATCCAGGAAGGTAGGTAGTATTATAAAAAAATATACAAACATGATACAAAATGGGAACAAAACAATACAATATATACAATTACATGTTATAAAAGGGATAACAGAAGAAAAAGTGCTAAACCTGTGTCACGGAAATGGCTCAGAGCTTAGTTGAGAGAGAGGTACTCCTTAGGGAAAAGGACAGAACTCAACAGCAAGCTATAGCATTGAGGACTGACAAATGACCAAACCAAAATTGTGCTTTTTATTAGATCAAGGTTATGCCCACATACCTCCCCTTGGTGAGCTCATGTGCGAATTGGTGGTGGGATGTGCTAGGTCCTTTAGAATTTTATGAGATCCCCAACTCACAGGATGTCTTCGGCCCTGGAGGTACTTGGTGATAGATATTGTTTTTATGTTTCCTATCATGATTTTTCCTGTCTGTAAAGATAAAACATGGCATGGATAGCATCATCCATCAAAGCAATATTAAGTTGGAGCGGATCGTATGGTGATGTGAATGAATGTGTTATGTTTGCCCCTTCGCTATGATGTTGAAAACCTATCTACCATAAATATCAGATTCATGTAAATGCTAATATTTATCACTGATCACTGGCTCCAAAAGGTCTGAAACAATCCTTTGAACAGAGGAAACTCCTGTACTTCTGCTTCAATGCATAAGAATCTCAGTCTTGGTGTCTTTTTCCCAGAACTAATCTCTTGTTGCAATTACCTGGCCACCACAGGAGGCCCCTACTTCAATGGAGGCTCTCACTTCCCTAGTTGAAATTAGTTTATTTCTTTCCCAGTTATTAATAGTTCCATAAGTTCAATATCAGGGTGATATGTCCCCTTTCCAGAGATGGATTTTATTTTTTCTTTATGACATGGGGTGACGCTGTATCTCCAATCACAAGGACCCTTATCTAGCCATCTTTCCCAGACTGTTTTTAATTAGAGCATGGTCTAGATGGATCCTGAACTAACCTCAAAAATGAATCCAAGTCCATTTTTAAAAAAATACATTTTTTTGCTCTGTGCCTAGAATAATCCAGACATGTGGATACCAATAAGGAGTCAGCAAGAAGTCAGCATGCATGTTCTTGACAAAGATTTATTGTGTAAAAAAAGCCTGGAGAAAAAATATATTTATATAACTAGGCAAATGGATATAGTGCCAGTATTAATTGGTTTACAGGATACAATTACAGCATTGGTGACATCACCTGCGGTTTCTAATTATCTGTATAATGATGATGGGAGTGCATGCCCATTCTTTTCGATTTATGCATTGTCTGATTTCATTTTCAGAAAATCTGTCTTTGTTTGGCAATCATATATTAAACATAGTGGAGCTCCATTTAATAACACCAAGTATAATAAAACCCAAGGGACATGGGGGGAACCAGAAGTCTAATGGTATCTTTTGGGCTGTGAAAATATACCTAATACTTATTTTCTGATACCTACTAATTACTGTTCATTGTGCTTTCCTCCAGCTCTATATTTCTCTTCTTTGTGGCTCTGACTGAGCGCTCCTGTGTATGGCAGAGTCAGTTGCTGGATGAACAATTAATCAAACCAGCATTCGGCCCGCAGTTATATAAAATGTATGGGAACGTTTGGTGACACATGGTACAAAAGACGCCTGAGACCTCGAGGACTGCCATTTATGTACAAGAGCTTTTATAGCCCTGTCCCATTGACTTCTTATTACCCTGATCTGCAGAATATAGAAGTATTGCAATATCATTAAAGAGAATATAAGCAGAATTTCACCCCTCTCAAACTATTTTTATGCGTATGTAGCTCTTTCACAGACAAGTCCTGTCCAACAATACTTTTACATGGCCAGTCCGTTCATCCATTACTGAGAAATCACTGTTTGACTTCATACGCAAATGAGGCTGAAGTGCTATGGTAGATCTGAAGCCTCTGTCACTCTAGCTCTATTCCCCCCTAGCCTCACCACTGAATATGAATGACAGTTGGGTTGTAGTCACTCCCCGTCCTAACCTGACTCCTCCCACATATCTGCTTATTTTGATTGAGATGTCAAAACTGGCTTGAAAATTCCCCCCAAAAATAAAAACACTTTCTGATGAATCACCCCTAATGAATTATTTATACCATACGGATATCACAATAAAAACAAAATCTGAAAATCACGGCTGAATTGAAGTATTTTACATTCCTTTTAAAAAAGTTATTTAATACATTACATTCTCCCAAAATGGTAAAAAATATGTCACCCTGCGAAAAACAACAAGCCCTTCGATGGTTATGTCAAGAAAAAGTAAAAAAAAGAAAAAAAAAGATGCCTTTTGGAATGCAGAAATAATAAAAAATATAGACCGTTACCTAAAGGGATTAATGGAAGAAAAGCAAATAGGCTACCTAACATTGCCCAAGGTGGTATTGCTAATATGTTAATTAGACCTGCAGCACTCAATGGCAACCTTCATGGCATTGGTAATAAGTAAGAACTATAAATTAAAAGGAATAAACTCCACATCATGGAGCGCAGATCACCTATAAACAGCATAGTACCAAATATAGCCTTCGAAGCCATAGAGATTAACGTTTTTGGGAAGGTCCGCAGGAGTCTTAAATAAGTAAATTTTCCTTCTGATCCACCCATGGCTCGGCAGTGTCGATGTGATCACTTTTCTTGACAAATGACAGCTGACTTGTCTCCAACCAGGGAGTTAGTATAGGAGGAGACATGAAAATATTGACCTTGGATCCTGTGATATTATGTAGCCTGCCTCAGTCAGCCAGAACATGACTTTATCTGCTGGAATGTCAACACTCCTGAAATATTCATTATAAAGCAAGAGCTAAAGAAAAAGAAAACCGTGGAAAGATTTTTTTCATGGGGCTCAATGGAGAAAATTGATCTTCGTTTCAAGTCTTATTAAAATTCTTCAGTGCTCATACGAGTCATTAAAGGCTACATATCACTGGTAAATTAGATGAACCAGTGTAGTGATGACCATCTGAAGAAGACCCTTGGCAAACCATTCATCCCGGTGCCCCAAAAATTCCCCTATAAAATACCCAAATACAATAGATATGTGGCAACTACATGCCTACACCAAACAGTATATAACCACCACAAACAATTCACTGGAGGTCCCAAAATATCCAAAAACAACACCAAAGCAAAAACAAGGACTCCTAAAAAATAACTTTTAATATATAAAGTATAACAATACTCCAGATTTGGAAATAAGCACTATAGATTTAAAATTACCACAGGGATTCAGGTAGGTAACACAATATGTCCTAATGGGCCCAATGAAAATACTACATAAGACCCTACCTGACAGTGGAGGTTGGCACCCTAATATTCAGCGGTAGGCGCTCCCACTCAGCGGCGGCTCGCCCTTTCGGTCCGACTTCATAGATTTTTAAATACTTCAACTCCAACTGCCTCTTCACCACTAATTATGCAACAGTTTTTTTCCTTGTGCCCCTCTGTTCTAAAGTTTTGCCCCGCAATAATAAAGATGCAAATTTTCTCTTCAACAAACTGGGCATGTGCTACAGAACTTCTCATCTGATACTGTCCAATCAAAACACTGCCATGCCCAAAGAGATGTTCTGTGGTACACACCCAGTTAGTTGAAGGGAATATTTGCACAATTACTGCTAAGGGCATAAGTTTGTAACAGAGGGAACAGAAGAAAAAAAAATGTTGTAGAATCTCTCTGAGGAAGCAAGGGGCGAAATGTGCGTCGTACTCCTGGGGTTCAAATCTAAGTGTTGTTCTCTTTTCCATGGTATGTTTTTTGCATGATACATGCAGTGTATTCTATTTGATCACTTATTTAAATATTTACAAAATTATTTATTTCATATATTATGCATTCTTCTACTATGTCTTATATATATAGACTACTTTTATAGAGAATACCACACTATTTTTTTATTATAACCTTCCTGATATGTTTGTAGAGCACTTTCCTTTGTGTGTTGCCCTCACAATTTTAATACATACACATTACCTATAACTTGGTGTATTCCTATAAAACTTAATGTCACATTAGGAATCATACAAACTTTTAAAAACAATGCCATATTTAAAACATAAAACATTGGCCCTAGCATTTCTGCCACTCCATTACATTTGCACATGTGACAATGACTACCATTGCATTTACTGCCTTCACACAACTTCACCATTCTCGGATTGTGGGGGTATCAGCTGCTGGGACCCTAGCAAATACAGATTTATTCATTCTGTTTTTAGGTGATAAATGTTTAATTCCTTCACTCTCAAGACTGTTTTCACCTTCATGAACAGGCCAAATTGAGGTTTATTTTCATGACACATTGAACTTTATGTTAGTGGTCAATTAAGGTTGATATTTTTTGCATTTATTTATGAAAATATTGGAATTTAGGCAAAAATGTAGAAAATTTCACAATTTTCCAACTTTTAGTTTTTATGCCCTTGAACCGGATAGTTACTGTATGTCACACAAAATAGTTAATAAGTAACATTTCATACAAGTCTACTTTACATCAGCATCATTTTTTAAATTAAATTTGTTTTACGATGTTAGGTATGTTAAAAGCTGATTGTTTTAAGGCCCACATCACATTTGAAGTGATTTGAGGGGCCAATATGACAGAAAATATCCAAAGTGACACCATTTAAAAAACTTTAGTCACACTGCTGAGCTCCAAAAGACATTTTGGAGTGCAAACTTTGATAAAAATGTTTGCCGGTACAGTATCCCATTTGCAGAGTCCTTGTGGAGCCGAACAGTAGAAATCCCCCACACTTGAGCCTACAGGTGCTTCACAGAATTCTCAGAGAAAACGACTTTGAAGTTTGATTTCTCTGAGGCTGGCCATGTCAAATTAGATTTCTGATTGGGCCACAAAATCAGGAATCTGAGGCTCCAAATTTTCAGGGGGTTAAGGTCTACAGCAGGTCACTACTGGTGGGCGCTGTCTTATTTACTGTCCTGGGGCACCTGCGTGGTGGTTTATTACCATTAGTGAAAGAAAAGGAAGTGGAGGAAGGTGTCATCCACTCCCTATCAATATCAGAGACAAGGAAAGTATGCTTCCTCGGCTGAATACAGCCTTTGGGAATAGTGGGACATTTTATTTTTCCCATGGTAGTGTGTGTGTCGTGTTTGTCACGTGTGCGTGTTGGATAACCAAATTTTATTTAGGTATGTGTTTGGTGTAGACTTTATTTGTTACTTTTTTATTTAGAATGGAACAAAGTAAAATAAAAAATAGCAGGAATAGAACAAAATAATCTAGAAATAGAAAGATAAAAATAAAATGGAGAATTAAAAAATTTAGTAAAATAAAAAAACTTACTAAACGGACGACAGTGAAAACAATTACCGACAGCCCGCAAATAAATTATGCTAATCGTAAGCCTATGTGCTCACGATTCAGAATTGAAGCAGAATTTTCTGCTTCAAATCTGCACATCCTTGGCAGTAAAAACGCATGCGGATTTAGATTCGTTTTATATGCGTTTTTGACACATAATTGATGCGTTTTGCATGCATTTTTCATGCGATTTTCAAGTGTTTTTCTAATGCATGTCTATGGGTGCGGAATTGCCGCGATTCCACAAAAATAATGAACATGCTGCGTTTTTTACCGTGATGTGTTTCCGCTTCGGAAAAAGACGCAGCATGGGCACATCAATTGCGGAATGCATTAGAAATGAATGGGATGCTGTTTGTAAGCATTTTTAAGCGTTTCCACAGCGGAAAATCGAGGCAAAAACACTTAAAAAACGCAACGTGGGCACATACCCTAATTCTATGATTGTTTTTTACACTTTCCTATCTAATACTAAAAATACTATAGCATAATCTGATTACTACTCCGGCAAGTGTCCAGGGTTGCAGAGTGGCATTGGCATTGGAAGAAAACACATTCGCAAGATGACTTCACTGCATTCAAACAGGCAACACTCACTTTTAAATTTGCTCTCACCTCTGCTAAACAGACCTACTTCACAACCCTTGTATCTTCCCTATTCTACAACCCCAAACAGTTATTCAAAACCTTTAACTCCCTCACTGCCCCCTCCAACCTCCCTCATCTCTGCTGAGGACTTTGCCACACACTTTAAAAATAAGATCGACCAAACAAGGCAAGTCTTCATTGTTCAACCACCACAACCACTTTGTACACCAGACCAATGCCCAAACCCCATAACCTCCCTATCCAACATCACTGAAACGGGGCTAAACTGTCTCCTCTCCAAATCGCACCTCACCACCTGTGCGCTCAACCCCATCCCATCCCACCTCCTTCCCAACCTCACCACCACCTCTTCAACCTTTCACTAACTTCTGCCTTCAAATATGCCACAATCACGCCTATCCTTAAAAAGCCAACCCTCAATCCAACTGCTATGTCCAGCTATCGCCCAATATCGCTGCTCCCATTCACTTCCAAACTCCTGGAGCAGCACGTTCACGCTGAACTTTCCTACCACCTCTCATCTAACTTGCTCTTTGACAATCTACAATCTGGTTTCCACCCCATCACTCAACTCAGACAGCCCTGACCAAAATTACTAACGCCCTACTTACAGCCAAAGCTAACGGACAATACTCTGTACTCCTCCTTCTAGACCTGTCCTCTGCTTTCGACACAGTTGAAAACTGCCTCCTACTACAGATCCTCTCCTCCTTTGGCATCAAAGACCTTGCCCTATCCTGGATCTCCTTATGCCTTTCCAACCGCATATTCAGCTTCTACCACTCCCACACTACCTTCTCATCCCACCCTCTCTCTGTTGGAGTCCGCCAAGGCTCTGTTCTAGGACCCTTACTCTTTTCAATCTACACACTTGGCCTGGAACAACTCATAAAGTCCATGGATTCCAGTACCACCTTTATGCTGATGAAACTCAGATCTACCTTTCTGGCCCAGACGTCACCTCTCTGCTGTCCAGAATCCCAGAGTGTCTATCAGTCATATGCTCCTTCTTCTCCTCTTGCTTCCTCAAACTCAATGTGGACAAATCTGAACTCATAATCTTTCCTCCATCTTATATATCTTCCTTACCTGACCTATCTATCGCAATTAACGACATCACGCTTTCCCCCGTACCGGAAGTCCGCTGTCTCAGAGTAATCCTTGACTCTGCCCTATCCTTCAAACTCACCTCCAGCTCAAAAATATCTCCAGAATCCGTCCTTTCCTCAACCGTCAATCTACTAAAATGCTTGTGCATACCCTCATCATCTCCTGCCTTGACTACTGCAGCATCCTTTTCTGTGGCCTCCCTGCTAACACCCTTGCACCTCTCCAGTCCATCCTTAACTCTGCTGCCCGACTAATTCATCTCTCTCCTCGCTACTCCTCTGCTTCCCCCCATTGCAAATCTCTTCACTGGCTCCCATTCCCTCAGTGTATCCAGTTCAAATTACTAATACTAACCTACAAAGTCATCCATAGCCTGTCTCCTTCATATATCTCTGAATTAATCTCCCAATATCTTCCCTCACGTAATCTCCGGTCCTCCCAAGACCTCCTTCTTTCCTCCACTCTTATTCGCTCCTCACCCAACTGCCTCCAAGACTTCTCCCGAATATCCCCCATCCTCTGGAATTCTTTGCCCCAACACGTCCGACTATCAACCACATTCGGATCCTTCAGACAGAACCTGAAAACCACCTCTTCAGGAAAGCCTACAGCCTCCACTGACCCCGCTGCCTCCTCACCACTAACGAAGCTACTGCATCACCAACACCAGAGCTCCCTCAACCCTCAACCTAATATCTCCTTCACCACCATCCTGTAGAATGTAAGCCCGCAAGGGCAGGGTCCTCGCTTCTCTGTATCAGTCTGTAATTGTTAGTTTGCTTGCTGTAAGTGATATCTGTAATTTGTATGTAACCCCTGCTCATTCCATGTACAGCACCATGGAATCAATGGTGCTATATCTAATACTGTATATAAAGCTGAATGTGTGTATGTCCGGGATTAGCATCTGCACCGTCGCAGCTACAGACACAAAATTTTGCACAGCCACACGTCTGGACCCCGAGAGCGTCATAGGCTATGTTGTGAGGCGAAATTTTAACCCGTGCGTGTTCCAATTCACCAAACAATTTTGCCCCTATCTACATAATGGTGAAAAAGTGAAAGGAAAAGTGTTGGAGGCAAATTGGCAGCTGCCAGATGTGAACAAGGGGGACTTAAAGAGTGAGAGCGATGGCGCCAAAGAGTATATACCGTCCAGTTGCTAAGGTAGGGCCCCGACATGGGATACTCACCACACACACGGTGATATGAACACACACACAAAATGCGCTACACACTACCACGTGCTTGAACACATATACCACCCTCAGCACACATTTCATCACACATACACCAACCTCACCACATAAAAGTCGAAACACAAAAGTCGCCGCTCAAAACTCGCCACGCGCAAAACTCGCCACATGCAAAACTAGGCTCACGGAAAACTCGCCACACGTGCAAAACTCACCTCATGGAAAACTCGCCACACGCAAAACTTGCACACGCGGAAAAATTGCCACAAGCACAAAAGTTGCAACACATGCAAAAGTTGCCTCACACAAAACTTGCACATACTCAAAACGCACCACACATAAAACTCGCCATGCGCATAACTCGCCATGCGCAAAACTTGCTGTGCACAATGTGCTACACTAACCTGTTACATGCAACTCGACACACAAAAAGTTGCTACACGCTTGTCGCCACACAAAACTCATCTCACAAAAGTCGCTACATGCATGTCGCCACATGCAACTCAACACACACAACTTGACACATGAAACTCGCTCTAAAACACACACAAGTCTGGTATTATCCTTCAAAAATAAAAATCTGATTAATAAGCAGACAAACTACAAGAGCAACAAATGTACCATATAGGAAATACGGCAGCTGTCAGTCACATGACCTGTCTATTATGTGTATGTGTGAGCTAATATATGCCTGCGAGGGGGAGGGCTTCCTGTTGGCTGGGGATTTATCAGGCTGCCAATTTAGCTTACAAATACTGAGGTAAAAATAGTGAGCAAATAACGTGTGAACGAGGTCTAATACAGGAGGAGATGACATACAGGTACATGCTATATACAGGGGAGATGACACACAGGTATATACTATATAAAGGAGAGATGATACACAGGTATGTACTACATACAGGAGGAGATGACCCACAGGTATATACTATACACAGGAGAAGATGACACACACATATATACTATATGCAGGGGAGATGACACACAGGTATATACTATATACAGGAGGAGATGACACAGAGGTATATACTATATACAGGGGAGATTACATACAGGTACATACTATATACAGGGGAGATGACACACAAGTATATACTATATACAAGGGAGATGACACACAGGTATATACTATATACAAGGGAGATGACACAGGTATATACTATATACAGGAGGAGATGATACACAGGTATATACTATATACAGGGGAGATGACACACACATATATACTATATACAGGGGAGATGACACACAGGTATATACTATATACACGAGGAGATGACACACAGGTATATACTTTGTACAGGAGGAGATGACACACTGGTATATACTATATACAGGGGAGATGACATACAGTTACATACTATATACAGGGGAGATGACACACAGGTATATACTATATACAGGGGAGTTGACACATAGGTATATACTATATACAGGGGAGATGACACACAGGTATATACTATATACACGAGGAGATGACACACAGGTATATACTTTGTACAGGAGGAGATGACACACTGGTATATACTATATACAGGGGAGATGACATACAGTTACATACTATATACAGGGGAGATGACACACAGGTATATACTATATACAGGGGAGTTGACACACAGATATATACTATATACAGGAGAAGATGACACACAGGTATATACTATATACAGTGTTATGACCTGGTGGTTAGGAGCACCAGGAATGACCTGATGGTAAAACTCACAGGACAAGCTCTGGGAAGTGGGAACTTTGCTGACCGCAATCCCTAATCTTATCACACACACTAGAAATAGCCGTGGAGCGTACCTAACAGGCCTAGACGCCTCGGCACAGCCTAAGAATTAGCTAGTCCTAGAGATAGAAAATAAAGCCTACCTTGCCTCAGAGAAATTTCCCCAAAGGAAAAGGCAGCCCCCCACAAATATTAACTGTGAGTTAAGATGAAAGTCACAAACACAGAAATGAAACAGGTTTTAGCAAAGGGAGGCCAGACTAACTAAATAGACAGAGGATAGGAAAGGTATCTTTGCGGTCAGCACAAAAACTACAAAAGACCATGCAGAGTGTGCAAAAAGACCCCCGCACCGACTCACGGTGCGGAGGCGCCACCCTGCATCCCAGAGCTTCCAGCTAGCAACAAAATCAGAAAGCAAGCTGGACTAAAAAACCATGAACAGAAAATAACAAACGGGGACTTAGCTTCTTGCAGGAAGAGACAGGTCTCCAAAAAGATCCAAGAGCGAACTGAACCAGCACAGGAACATTGACAGCTGGCATGGAGTAACGATCAGAGTGGAGTTAAATAGAGCAGCCAACCAAAGGATAAACCACGTCACCTGTGTAAGGAACCTCAGAAGCAGCAGCTTCACTCACAGCCACCAGAGGGAGTCCATGGACAGAACTCGCCGAAGTACCATTCACGACCACAGGAGGGAGTTCAGCAACAGAATTCACAACAATACAGGAGGAGATGACACACAGGTATTTACTATATACAGGGGAGATGACACACGTATATACTATATACAGGAGGAGATGACACACAGATATATACTGTATACAGGAGGAGATGACACACAGGTATATACTTTATACAGGAGGAGATGACACACAGGTACATAGTATATACAGGAGGAGATGACACACAGGTATATACTATATACAGGAGCAGATGACACAGGTATATACTATATACAGGAGGAGATGACACATGTATATACTATATACAGGAGGAGATGACACATGTATATACTATATACAGGAGGAGATGACATACAGGTATATACTATATAAAAGAGGAGATGACACATAGGTA
This sequence comes from Ranitomeya imitator, assembly GCF_032444005.1. Classification (NCBI taxonomy): domain Eukaryota; kingdom Metazoa; phylum Chordata; class Amphibia; order Anura; family Dendrobatidae; genus Ranitomeya; species Ranitomeya imitator. The sequence continues at coordinate 664,013,270 of NC_091282.1, forward strand.
TATAGAGGAGGAGATGTCATACAGCAGGTATATACTATATACAGGGGAGATGACATACAGCAGTTCTATAGTATATACAGGAGATGACATACAGGTATATACTATATATAGGAGGAGATGACATACAGCAGGTATGTACTATTTACAGGGGAGATGACATACAGGTATATACTATATACAGGAGATGACATACAGGTGTATACTATATATAAGGGAGATGACAAACATGTATATACTGAAGGGAAAATGAGGTGGGAGGTGAAAATGAAAAGGTGTGAGTGCAAAATGAGAGGAGTGAGGAAAAATAGTGGAGTGATCGGAAAATGACAGATGTGAGGTCGAAATGACAAGTTTTAGGGGGGAATGAGAGGAGTGAGGGGGAAAATGAGAGGTGTAAGGGAGAAAATGAGAGATGTGAGGGGGAAAATGAGAGGCGTGATGGGAAAATAAGAGAAGTGAGGTGCTATAACTAACCACAGATATTTACTATGCCCAGGCAACGCAGGGCTCTTCAGCTAGTAAATAAATAATAATAATACAGTATATTTTCACTGTCCCTAATCAACAAATCTAAATTATTATTTTTACTTGATTCTTATAAACATTTTATAAAAACAAAAAAATAACCGGATGCCGATCAGTGATGTGCATCACTGATCAGTGCTCATTGGCTGCAGGACGCAAGCAAGGAGGTGGTGCATAGGGGAAAAAATAGTAAAAACAGAAGAATAAAATGCAAGCCAAAAGCAAGGACACTTGCTGATCAGTGATGTGCATCACTAATCAGCAGTAAACAGCTGTAGGACTCAAGCACAGAGGTGGTGCAAAGGGAAAACAAGGGGTTATAGAGAGAGAGAGGAAAGAAGGGAAGAGGGAGAGAGGGATTGGAGTGGATTAGTAAAAAGCAGGGGACAGGAACAGGTCAGGGTCAGATTAGGAAGGTCTTCAACCTTCCGTTCTTCAGGTTTGCAACACCAGTGGACATGGTGGCACAGTCTACAATAGTATGTGTTAAGGTTGGCGGATTGTACTAAATAAATTTAATAAAGAAGGGCAATTGCAACCCAGTGTCCACCATGCAGAGATGTAAAACTGCAGCTATTGTGTACAATGGCGGACCACACAGCGAGTTAAATGTCACTCAGTGAACAGCACACAAAGCTGTGTCACTCGCACATAGAAACAGAATAGATGCTCTGCTATAGAACTGTGTCACTCACACACAGTAGCAAAGAAGATATAATGCTAGAGACGATTCCTGCTAACCTCACATGGGATGGAAGCCCACTAATGGGGTAAGTAGCAAACAGTGGTCACACAGTCAGCAAAAGCACTCAACAAACTTCTCTCCGGAGGTGCTGCATTTCTAATGGCTAGACGCCAGCCCTGAATCCATACAGACAAACTCCTCTCCAGAGGTGCCGGAATTCTAACAGCTTACTGCCGACCCTGAGCACATGCTGACAAATACCACACTGTTGCAATGTTTCATTCACACATGAAAAGAGGTTGACACTAGCGCGCCCGCGTGCACCTCTGAGACCCTTTTATATATTCAGTTCATGTCCAGTTGGACAGGATCTTGCACGTGGGCCAATTCGGAGCTGCCACATCACTTGAGCAGCTGATGACCGACCACCAATGAGACATCACCACATCACGAGCATGCTCAGTAGAGTGATTTCTGGACTCAGTCTCCAGAGCGTTCGCTTGTTGCTGCCTACCACTGGTTATCATAGGCTTGACTGAAGAGCCCACAGTAACCAGACAAACAGCACGAGCCTGAGCAAGACACTTAGACTGATGTCTATGCTCAGCAGCACCCGCAGCGGCTAAAGAAGAATGGGAGACTGCAGATGCTTGGGATCTACCCTGTGCAGCAAGAGAATCCCGGCGCCTAACAGTATGTAGCACCCCAAGTCCCAGCAGATCAGCAGAATGACTACTCTGCACACATATCCAAACTGGAAAGAGTGGTCATTGAGAGGTCAGGATCTGGGGCTGCTAATGCTTCTATATACTAGCACCAGCCTATGATCGGTGCTGTTATTGCACCAATCATAGCTCGGCTTCAATGTTTCAGACAATTTAATTTGCAGAAACATTGAAATTGATGTGATTGACTGTTTGGAACTGAACATCCAATAACAGCTATTGTAGTTGCAGGGGGATGTCAAAAACCCCCCATGGCGACAAATTCTGGTGCTCTACGGTCAGAAACAGTGGGCACCTTCTTGCTATCACCAGTGTCCACATGATCACCATGACGTAACTCTACATCATAGGTCGGGAAACCCTTCCTGACCATAGGTACTTCAAATGTTGTGAAGGAGTTAAGAGAACCTCTTTAGGCTGTAAATGCTGCAGTTTTTCTGCTGCTTTTTAAAGCATGTTTTCTGCAGATGTCTGCAGGAAAACATTAAACAATCTTCTCTAATTATTGTATTTTTTATGCATTTTCTTCTTTATTTGATGCATTTTTGGTGCAGATTTAAAGTAGCATTGTAATGCATTTTGTTAGTACAGAAAAGCTTTGATTCTGCTCTTAAAAATGCAGCAGAGTTTTCAAGCTCTCCTCCCATAGAAGCATATAGAGAAAAAATGTTTACTAAAATTCACAGTTCAACATAGTCTTTAAATACACAGTGGGTATGAGTGTTCATGGTTCAGCTGTGGTTTTTGTGCAAAAAAAACATCTGTGTAACGCTCATTACTTAGACTACATAAGAACACGGCCTTAAAGGGGGTTCATGATATTATGACATATCATGACAGTGACCATAAAGAAAGAGGACCAGTCACTTGCTCAAAAAATTAAGTTACCTTCTAAAAATCACTAATTTTGCCACTTCTTTCCTTGTGTTGCATCTCTCCATTGCAGATATATCCACATTTATTGCTTTCGGCGTGCAGTATGTGAAATCTCTGCTTGCAGACCAACTGGGTGTTTCTTCAGAGTTCTCTTAGGGGGCTTGCTCTTTTACTCCTTCCTCCCAGATGCTGCCAATCACAGCTCAACAGCAGATCTAGCACTCAGACATTACTGAGCTGTGATTGGCAGCATTTGGAAGGGAGGGGAAAAGCACACGACTCCAGAGAAGACTTTGACAAAATGTCCAGTTGGACTGCAAGCAAAGATTTCACATAGTACAGTCCAAAAGAAACTAATGTGAATATCACTATCTTCGCAATGGAGCGACGCAACGTAAATTGAAAAAGAGTGGCAGAATCAGGGGAGTTTGTGGGGGGTTACAAAATATGTGACTAATTTATTTCTAGCAAGTGACAGATCCCTTTTAACTTCTCTATTGGACTACCATAAGCCATTTATTTGAAGGGAACCTACCACATGGAAAAACACTATTATCCTGCAGATATGGGGTTAATCTACAGTTTTGAACCTGCCTGTCACCAGCAGTAAACTTTATTCATCCTGGTAATGTTCGGGTTTCAGTTACGGGGGCGCACGGGCAGTTGTCCAGTGTCTAGGGCAGCGGCTGTAAAAAAAAAAGAAGAAGAAATTCCCAAGAATTTTTTGGGGCACAATAACTAATTAATGAACATACCACTGACATCTCTGCAACAAGCAAACTGCACTGACTGATGCCAAACTCTAATTCTCGATCAGTAAACATAGATGGAAAGAATGAGGACATACAGAAGCAACATACTTTGGGACAATTTAAAAAGGGCATTTTGTTTCACAAAATGTCATGCATCATTAAACCAGGAAAATATTTTCTATAGGAAGATGGAATAAAACTTTGGAATCTAGAAAATGTATCTGTATACAGTATGTGCATGCAAAAAATACTCACTGTAAGGGCGCAGATAGACGGTCGTATTTCCCATGTCAGGAACGCATTGGAATCTTCGGACTGACCTTAGGCTATCCTTACCCGAGCGTGACAGCTGCATAGAAATACATCACGCTGTCATGCTCAGGTCAGGAGAGTTGCTGGGTCAGTCCGTGCACTGGGATGTGATCCTCGCGCGAGAAATACCAGAATCAGAACCTCCCACTCCCGTCTCCAAGACTTTACACGTGCTGCGCCGATTCTTTGGAATGCACTACCTAGGATAATACGATTAATCCCCAATCCCCACAGTTTTAAGCGTGCCCTAAAAACTCATTTGTTCAGACTGGCCTACCGCCTCAATGCATTAACCTAACGATCCCTGTGTGGCCTATATTAAAAAAAAAAAAAAATTAATTAACTGGTTCATGCAGCTTTACATGAACACCCAAGCCTTACACTATGGCTGGTCCGAATAACTATAGCAATTGTTACCATCCACCTCTCGTGTCTCCCCTTTTCCTCATAGTTTGTAAGCTTACGAGCAGGGCCCTCACTCCTCTTGGTATCTGTTTTGAACTGTATTTCTGTTATGCTGTAATGTCTATTGTATGTACAAGTCCCCTCTATAATTTGTAAAGCGCTGCGGAATATGTTGGCGCTATATAAATAAAAATTATTATTATTATTATAAATACCGCCCTAAAACCTAAAGAAAACCCGTCGTAGCTTGACCCTTAAAAAAATTTAGACTTTACTAGGGTTATCTGTTAAAACAATACATGTCAACTCTCCCAGAATATTCTGGAGAGTCACAGAAAAAATAGAGCTCTTCCAGAGTCCTAGAAGTGTCACCAAATCTCCCAGACCCCAGGAAAACTTGACTCAAGCCTTCCAGGAACAAGTTATTTGGAGGAATCTCTTATTTCAAGAAGACGGGAAATGTGTAGAAAGGTGGGAATGGCATGGAGAAGGCATTGATCTGGGAGAATGCATGACTTTTGCAAAAATTTTCTGACGATGTACTTCACACCCCATGAATGGATAATATCCTTACCGAATGAAGATTGTTCAGATTTGGCAAAATATGGGCATACCACTGTAGATAGTGCTGTTTCAAAGTCCTTGTTCCTAAACACAGAGAAGGGTGCTGGTTGGTTGGGTACATTGAAGACAAAGGAATTATTTCTCCTTTGGTATAGGGAGTCTTACAAACAGTGCTTCCTGGTAAAACTATACAAAATGCTATAGCTCTTGAATGAGAGAAAACTAACTACATCATCTCTTTCTTGTTAGAGCTGATCCCAATTTTGGGTATTTGTTTTAAAAAAATGAAAAATGTCTGTGCACAACAATCAGACATTGCAACCATATATCATTGGATTGATCATACACTGTGCCAGATCAAAGGTAAAGTGGGACATAAGAGGCCAACTCCAAAACCAATTCCTTCTTTAGCAGCAGAAGGGTGTTTAAAAATATTTTTTATATAATTATGCCTATTTTCAGGCCATAGCCAATTCCATGGTGTATTTCTTGTCCCTGAATGTGTGTCTGGATGTTGAGGCTCTGTAAATTGATAGAGCATTCCAGAGTGAAGATGAAGAAACCTTATAGAAGAGCAGCTTCCCAGGAAGCTTCACCAATACCAGGGAGATTTGCTAACTCCTTTGGGAGTTTGAGCTCCCCATTTTCCAGAAGCCCCACATAACTTTCAGGAAAGTTGGCAAGTATACATCAAAAGGATTTTTCTTTTGTACTTTGACCCAGCTCACTATGCAAGCAAGGTCATCAGTTTTCTGTAAGAAACATTTTATAGGAGGTTCAGACACTGCAAATCATTAATTAACCTGAAGAAATATGTATAAAAATCCTAAATATATGGAAGAAATTGGACTTTACATAGCAATATGAGGGGAAAATAATTTTTCTAGTTGTTTAAAAGTAAAGTCTCAATTTAGAGTATAATTGACAAATTTCAGGCAAACAGCTCTGGCAGGAGATGGCATGTGGAAGGCAAATCACTCTATAGGAGATTTTTACCATAATCATTTAGGCAATGCCCCTCCACATTTCTCCCACACCCTTGTAATAGTATGCAGGTACTGAGTATGTCACCACGGAACAGACAGACCAACAGTTGAGGGGTTTAATAACAGGAATCAGGTTCTCCACGCATGGAGGTAGCAATGGAATATAACTAGCAATAAAACAGTGCAAAAATATGGGAGTCAAACAGTGTAACAGAAGTAAGCAGGATTTCTTGAGAAAAGAACACTTATCAGTCTGATGAGGACTTGCTTGAAGGGTCGTCTTCTCCAACGTAGGCGCCGAGAACTTGTCGTCCCTCTGTTGTCCGTGGGCTGAGTAGTCTCTAGGAGCCTGCTGCCTGGGGTTTTGGGAGTTAATGTGATATGCACAGGCTCTGAGACTTTAGCTTTTACAGCACAGCCTATCCCGGGAAAATGATGGTCAGTCTATTATTAAGTCTCTCACCAGGAATCAGGGGCTCTGCACTGATACCGTGGGTACCAAGGTTCACAGTCTCTGTATTGATACCGTGGGTACCAGGGGGTCGCAGTCTCAACACAGGCCAATGTCTCTACACGGGTCTCAAAGCACCCCTCTCCAGTCACAGCAGAGTCCGCTTTCATGTACTCACAAGTTGCAGTCTTTCTGGGCAATCTCCCTGTATTTGTCCTCTGACCGGGAGCTCTCTCTCTCCCGGAGCGCAGCTGCACCCTGCTCTGACCGCTGCTCACGCTGCTCTGCTCCTTGCACATGTGCCTTTCCCGCTCTCTGCCCGGCTTCCTTCCTGTCCCAGTCTCTAAGTCTGCCCTCTGGGGAACCTGTAGCACACCTCAATGGTTCCAGGCATAGAGCCGAGAAGGTAACCACCCCCGGACTCTTCTTGTGCTTCACCTCCTTACACCCCTTACATGCCTCTTCTTTGTCCACTTAATAGAAGCCACCTTCTGAAAATGTTATGGCCCAGCGTGAGTTGAGAAGGCCTTCCCTATTCTTGGGAACCTCCCAAATGTTCCAGGACAGTAGATAATTCTGCATTGACAGCATATTAGGCTCTGTTCACATATGCATCACAGATTTCATAATTTTTGATTAGAAAAATAAAGCTGTATGTAGTATACAATTCAGAGGAATCTGAAAGACCCCATTACAGGTGAGTTGGGTCTTTAAGGTGCATTGTGAGATTTGTTTTAGCAATGTGGCTTTTTCCACAACAAAAACGTTAGTAGGGCCGTAAAAATGTATATAACTCACACCCTCCTAACCTCTAGCTTTACATAAAGAAGAAATGTCTAAAAATACATTTTCTGATAGCAGGCTCCAATCTTAGTATACTTGCACCATTTATGGTAAAGTTCCATGAATAAAATAAACTAAAAATGTGAAGACAATCAAGAAAACAATGAATGTGTGCCTTGTTATAGCAGTCTGAACAGTGCAAAATGATTTACCAAGACCGAAATGGAAAAAACCAAACAACATATCAGAAAACTTTTTAATCATTGGAGTTCTATAAAATCTGAACTTGATTTAAGGCCAAACTCCTTCTTCTGACAGACAGTTGTAATCGCCAATGCTTGTGTGTAACTGGAGAATACCATACCATTCATTACTTCAAGGATTTAAAGATTCCACCAGCAAATGAGCCATTTTTTAAGCACGTTTTTATGTACATGTATTTTTAAAAAATTACAATTTTTTTTTATACAGGAAAGAAATATATCTTGGTACCGTATTAGCCAGTAGATAGAAAAATATTTAGAATTGAGAGTCCTCAGTGGTTGATACCTTTTAATGGCTAACTGAAAAGATGGTAACAAATTGCAAGCTTTCGAGACTACATACGTCTCTTCATCAGGCAAAGACAAACAAATTCTGAAGAATCACATATTTATGCACAACATAGTATAGGAAAAAAAAGGGAAAAACCATGGATAAGACCGGTGACATGAAGCAGAATTACCATGGGTGATAAACAGTTACGTCCATAAATATTGGGCCAATTCTTAGATAAGGATTACTTTATTGTCCTGTGATTAGGGTCTCTGTTGTGATGACCCCACATGATCTGAGGGGCAAGTTCCTTAGTTGATATAAAAAGACATAAATCCGTGTGACACATTCATTCCTGCAGTTAGAGTGTCAAAGATCATCATCAGTTTATATTCCCAGACTCTTCTGTCTCTCTGCGATTTGAAGCTACCATTTAGAACAAGTAATTTCATGTCCATAATGTTATGATTTGGGAGACAGAAATGTATTGCCACAGGTATATCCATTCTTTTTTCTCTTATTGTATGGCGATGAGAGTTCATCCTTGTTCTCATTTTCTGCCCTGTCTCCCCCACATACAGACCCCCAGTTGGACATTTAGTACAAATAATTAGGTACACCATATTAGAAGTGTCGCAGCTGAAAGTACCTGGTATCTTGTAGTCCTGATGTGAATTGGGGATCTTTATCTTGTCCGTGGTCATTATAAATGGACAGGTTTTACATTTTTTCTGGTTGCAAGAAAAGGTACCTGCAGCTGTTGGAGACGACAGGGAGCTCTTGACAATGATGCTTCTTAGATTTGGGGGCTGCCTAAAACACAGTAGTGGGGAGTCTGGAAAAATGAATTGTAAGCGGGCATCTTTTTGCAGTAAAGATTGTCATTTCCGTGCAGCTCCCCTTAGCACCTCCAGATTTGGATTGTAGGTAACTACTAGAGGTACCCGGTTATTTTCTTCTTTAGCTTCGTAATGTAGCAGGTGATTCCTTGATATTCTGGTGGCTCTTGTAATCTGGTTTTCAATTGTTCTTGGATGGTAGCCCTGATTCAAAAATGTCTTTCTGAGGCGACCAAGGTGTTCATCCCTATCCATTGGGTTGGAACATATACGATTGTATCTGATGGCTTGGCTGTAGACAATAGAGTTTTTTATGTGTTTTGGATGGAAACTGTCCCATTTGAAACTCTGAAAACCAACAAAGAAATCATCATCAAACCTGCAGACAAGGGTGGTGCAATAGTCATGATGAACAAATCAGACTATATAAAGGAAGCAAACAGACAACTTATGAACACACACTACTAAAAAAATTGGAGTCGGATCCTACACAGGACTATTGCAATGAACTAAACAAGTTGGTATCTTTTCTGCCCGACGAATCCATAAGAACCAATGACCTCATACCAGAAAGTCCAAGAACATGGATATTCTACATGCTTCCCAAAATCCACAAATCTGGAAACCCAGGAAGACCAATTATTTCATGTGTGGGCACCCTTACTGAGCAGGTATCTGGATGGGTAGAGGGTATTCTTAAACCTCTGGTAAAGGATACCGCCAGCTTCATTCAGGACACAACTGACCTATTGAATAAACTATCAGCAATATGAAGGAACCATCCTGGCCACCATGGATGTGGAATCTTTGTACTCCAATATCCCACACCAGGATGGATTAAATGCCTGCAAATTCTTCCTGGAAAATGCAGGGACTGATGCAAATTCTGTGGTGAAACTTATAAAATTCATCCTCACCCACAATTACTTTGAGTTTGACAAGAAGATCTATCTACAGGAGACTGGCACAGCAATGGGAAGTAAAATGGCCCCACAGTATGCAAATCTTTTCATGGCCAAGCTTGAAAGCGACTTTTTGTCCTCATGTCCTATCAGGCCTCTGGCGTACTACCGCTACATTGATGACATTTTAATCATCTGGACGGAGTCTGAGCCGCAGCTAAAGACGTTGCATGAACAGTTTAATCAATTTCATCCATCAACTTGACACTCAATTCCTCCTGTACTGAAATTAACTTTTTGGACACCATCATTAAGCTGCAGGACAATAAAATAGAGACATCCCTGTATCAGAAGCCAATCGACCGTCCAACATACCTTAAATGGGACAGTTTCCATCCAAAACACATAAAAAACTCTATTGTCTACAGCCAAGCCATCAGATACAATCGTATATGTTCCAACCCCATGGACAGGGATGAACACTTTGGTCGCCTCAGAAAGACCTTTTTGAATCAGGGCTACCATCCAAGAACAATTGAAAATCAGATCACAAGAGCCACCAGAATATCAAGGAATCACCTGCTACATTACAAAGCTAAAGAAGAAAATAACCGGGTACCTCTAGTGGTTACCTACAATCCAAATCTGGAGGTGCTAAGGGGAGCTGCACAGAAATTACAACCTTTACTGCAAAAAGATGCCCGCTTACAATTCATTTTTCCAGACCCCCCACTACTGTGTTTTAGGTAGCCCCCAAATCTAAGAAGCATCATTGTCAAGAGCTCCCTGTCCTCTCCAACAGCTGCAGGTACCGTTCCTTGCAACCAGAAAAAATGTAAAACCTGTCCATTTATAATGACCATGGACAAGATAAAGATCCCCAATTCACATCAGGACTACAAGATACCAGGTACTTTCAGCTGCGACACTTCTAATGTGGTGTACCTAATTATTTGTACTAAATGTCCAACTGGGGGTCTGTATGTGGGGGAGACAGGGCAGAAACTGAGAACAAGGATGAACTCTCATCGCCATACAATAAGAGAAAAAAGAATGGATCTACCTGTGGCAATACATTTCTGTCTCCCAAATTATAACATTATGGACATGAAATTACTTGTTCTAAAAGGTAGCTTCAAATCGCAGAGAGACAGAAGAGTTTGGGAATATAAACTGATGACGACCTTTGACACTCTAACTGCAGGAATGAATGTGTCACACGGATTTATGTCTTTTTACATCAACTAAGGAACTTGCCCCTCAGATCATGTGGGGTCATCACAACAGAGACCCTAATCACAAGACAATGAAACAATCCTTATCTAAGAATTGGCCCAATATTTATGGACGTAACTGTTTATCACCCATGGTAATTCTGCTTCATGTCACCTGTCTTATCCATGGTTTTTCCCTTTTTTTTTCTATACTATGTTGTGCATAAATATGTGATTCTTCAGAATTTGTTTTAGTCTTTGCCTGATGAAGAGACGTATGTAGTCTCGAAAGCTTGCAATTTGTTGCCATCTTTTCAGTTAGCCATTAAAAGGTATCAACCACTGAGGACTCTCAATTTTTTTATATTATTATCAAAAAAATTACCATGCTATTTGCTTTGTAAGACGCTCCGGATTGTAAGACGCCCTCCAAATTTTGAGGAGAGAAATAGGTAAAAAACTTTTTTTAATAAATTGGTGGTGCTTCTTATAATCCATGCATCTTATTGCTTACCGGGGGTGGTGGCTGCGGTGAAGAGGAGTCCCAGGATCGCTGCTGGAGGAGGCAGGAGTGGAGCGTTGCTGCAGGCTGGAATGAGGGGGAGTGCAGGTGTCCTGTGCTGCAGGGGTGTCTCCGGTGCTGCGGGGGGGCAATTTACCTCCCATAAAGGGAAGCTCAAGTTTACATATGTTTAACCTGTTTATCAGCATTTATAAAAATTTTGAATGTCTTTTAATCACTTGTAACTGTTGTTTTATTTTCCCAGTCCGGGAGAATTGGGTTTAACGGGGGGAGGAAGTGTGATGCCCCAGGGTCCTGGTTGTCACAGTGGCATTGCTTTCCTCATGGGGAGAGTGAAATCACACTTGAAAGCGATGGTGGTTTTCCTTTTTGGATGCTGCCTTTCCCGTGGTTGTTCCTTCCCGGTGAAAGACCTGGCTATTTATTGCTTGCGTTGAAAAACAAGTGATGGTGTCTCCGCGGCTTTTCTACAAGCAGACTGGAGCAGTCTGAGGCAGAAAGACGGGTGAGGGGCCGTACAGCCTGAAGTGCTGTAGCTCCTAGATAGTGAGAGAAAGAAGGAAGAACAGCTTGTAGCAAATGTGCCCTGGGGACCTACTTCACCTGTGGGAAATTATACCATCTGGCTGCTGTAACATCACCCCAGAGGACCCCTTTAAGCAGCGTTGGTCACCTCTGACCGAAAAGCACAGGTGGCGTCACAAACTTTCTTTATTTCAAAAACCCCTTTAAAGACCTTCCCTTTAACATGGGTGCCGCTGCCGTGACACATCCCTTTAAATACCGGACCTGGTACCGAGTACCCCACGGCTCGGACGGGTGACTCACATGCGCTGCCTCCCGGTGGCCATTTTTCCGGAGTCCGTTGCACAGGAAAGCATGGACGAACTGCCGGGGGGCTCTGGCCTTTCAAAAAATGTCAGCAGAGCCCCCTGCAGCACCAGAGACTCCAGCATCACCCTGGGCAGCAGCGGACACCCTTGGCACCCTACGGTCAGCTCTTGTCTTACCACATTCAGGGGTACTGTACCTTTGATTTTAATTTCATCTTGTTCTATATAACTTTGGCAGTTGCATTTATGCTATTTACATTTATCCTATTAACCCTGTGGTGTTACCATCTATTTCTAGTGAGGGGCTAATTTGCTAGCAGTTCTCATTTTACTTATGTACAGGTGTATCTCATAAAATTAGAATTTAATCAAAAAGTTAATTTATTTCAGTTCTTCAATACAAAAAGTGAAACTCATATATTAGTTAGAGTCATTACAAACAGAGTGATGTAGTGATGTATTTCAAGTGTTTACTTCTATTAATGTTGATGATTATGGCTTGCAACCAATGAAAACCCCGAAGTTATTATCTCAGTAAATTAGAATACTTTATAACACCAGCTGGAAAAAATAATTTTAAAATCTGAAATGTTGACCTACTGAAATGTATGCTCAGTAAATGCACTTAATACTTGGTCGGGCTCCTTTTGCATCAATTTCTGCATCAATGCAGCGTGGCATGGAGGCGATCAGCCTGTGGCACTGCTGAGGTGTTATGAAAGCCCAGGTTGCTTTGATAGCAGCCTTCAGCTTATCTGCATTTTTGGGTCTGCTGTCTCATCATCCTCTTGATAATACCCCATAGATTCTCTATGGGGTTAAGGTCAGACGAGTTTGCTGCCAACCAAGCACAGTGATACTGTTGTTTATAAACCAGGCATTGGTACTTATGGCAGTGTGGACAAGTACTAAGTCCTGCTGGAGAATGAAATTTCCATTTCCAAAAAGCTTGTTGGCAGAAGGAAGCATGAAGTGCTCTAAAATTTCCCGGTAGACGCCTGCGCTGACTTTGGTCTTGATAAAACACAACGTACCTATACCAGCAGATGACATGCTAGTAGGCCAACATTTTGGATTTTAAAATCATTTTTTTCAAGCTGGTGTTTTAAAGTATTCTAATTTACTGAGATAATGACTTTGGGGTTTTCCTTGGCTGTAAGCCATAATCATCAACATTAACAGAAATAAACACTTGAAATAGATCACTCTGTTTGTAATGACTATATAATATGAGTGTCATTTTTTTGTATTGAAGAACTGAAATAAATTAACTTTTTGATGATATTCTCATTTTGTGAGATGCACCTGTATATTGACTAACACTATAGTTGCGTACCTGGATTAGTACCTACCCGTTGCATCTTTTCTCCTTGTGCTAGTATTATTTTTCTGACCGCATTTTTTATATAGTGCTCGGCATCCCCTATAATGGCATTTCTGCTTTTTTATATGTTTCTTCTTTTAAATATTGCTTAATAAAATTAATGGTTTTATTTATTTTTTGTGGGATCACTTCCTTCGTCCTGTATGCACTATGTATGGCATTAGTTGTCGCATTATCTATTAAGTACCCCTTTGATGTAGGACACATGTTGATATAATGAATTTGAGGGTGCCAACAATGGTGTTTAGCCCATTTTGGGGATTTTGTGTGAAATTATGTCCAATTTGCCCACTTTTCCTTTTTTTTTGCATTGTTCCCCAATAAACATAAAGGAAATAAATGTGTGTTACAAAAACATGTGTAATTGCAGTAATTTTCTGTGAGAAATACTTTATTTTCTGGAACAATTTCAAGGGTGCCAATACATTCGGCCATGGCTGTATCTGTAGTGAGGGTTATTGCAAACCTCAACAGCAATGTTCTCTGACACAGTACACTGCAACCCAAATAAATGAAGCTTTCATTTGATTTTCCAGATGAGGACAGATCAATCATCAAAAAGAATGAATTCAATGTCGAATAGATAAATAGGTGCAAACTATGAAAACCACGAAAACAGAAGAAGCCTATGGACCATAATACAAGGCTGATAATCTAGTTTTCGCCCCTACCTATGCCGTACTTTGTAGCGCTCTGCGGATTATTATGACGGTAATGACATTCCTACTATCTCTTTGTTTTCCTTTTCCTATTGGAAAGCACAGACTGTTCTGTACAGCCATTCCTTGTGGTTCATGAGACTGAGTGAATTAACTTAAGTTGAACAGTTTGCCGCAGCCTTCAGGGTATGACATCTTGCTAAAAAATCTTTCCACAATAGCTGCCCGCTTACCATTGCCAACTAGTTTTAAGTACAGATTTCACAGTATGAGTTTGTGTATGTTGAGGTGCGAATGTGTCGTACCGAGCTAAAATGATTATAAATTGTGGTATTATCCAGGGGCGGACATATCATTGGTGCAACCTGTGGAGCCACAGTGGGGCCACTTCTACCTCCAAAGCAGGTAGGGTTCTGCATTATGATGAGTATTGGAGCAGAGGACACTAGGGTTGAGCGAAACGGGTCGAACATTTTCAAAAGTCGCCGACTTTTGGCTAAGTCGGGGTTTCATGAAACCCGATCCGACCCCTGTGCGGGGTCGGCCATGCGGTACGCGACTTTCGCGCCAAAGTCGCGTTTCAATGACGCGAAAAGCGCCATTTCTCAGCCAATGAAGGTAAACGCAGAGTGTGGGCAGCGTGATGACATAGGTCCTGGTCCCCACCATCTTAGAGAAGGGCATTGCAGTGATTGGCTTGCTGTCTGCGACGTCACAGGGGCTATAAAGAGGCGTTCCCGCCGACCGCCATCTTACTGCTGCTGATCTGAGCTTAGGGAGAGGTTGCTGCCGCTTTGTCAGAAGCAGGGATAGCGTTAGGCAGGGTCCATTAACCACAAAACCGCTTGTGCTGCAGCGATTTGCACTGTCCAACACCACCCTCGGTGTGCAGGGACAGTGGAAGTTTTTTTTTTTTTTTTTTTCCCCTCAGCGCTGTAGCTCATTGGGCTGCCCTAGAAGGCTCCCTGATAGCTGCATTGCTGTGTGTACGCCGCTGTGCAAACCAACTGCTTTTTTCAAAGCACAAATCCTCTTGTTCCTTCCTTTCTGCACAGCTATCTTTTTTGTTTGTCCACACTTTTTATTTCATTTGTGCATCAGTCCACTCCTTATTGCTGCCTGCCATACCTGGCTGAGATTACTGCAGGCAGGGAGATAGTAGCTGCCTGCCATACCTGGCTGAGATTACTGCAGGCAGGGAGATAGTAATTGTAGGACATTCCCTGTTTTTTTTTTTTTTGGTGGGAGATTAAGATTGGCAATTTGGCATTTCTGCTAGAGTGCCATCCCTGTGTGTGCCATCTCTCTCACATAGTGGGCCATAGAAAGCCTTTTCATTTTTCTGTATTTTTTTTTGTGGGGTGTATAAATTCTCCCTGATAAAAATACAGTGGGAGATTAATATTGGCCTTTGGGCTTGTGTGCCAGTCCTGAGTGTGCCATCTCTCTCACAAATAGTGGGCCATAGAAAGCCTATTTTATTTTTTTTTGGGTTTTATAAATTCTCCCTGAAAAAAAGGGAGATTAATATTGGCCTCTGGGCTTGTGTGCCAGTCCTGAGCGTGCCATCTGTGCCAGCCCTGAGCGTGCCATCTCTCTCACAAATAGTGGGCCATAGAAAGCCTATTTAATTTTTTTTTTGTTTTATAAATTTTCCCTGAAAAAAGGGAGATTAATATTGGCCTCTGGGCTTGTGTGCCAGTTGTGAGCGTGCCATCTGTGCCAGTCCTGAGCGTGCCATCTCTCTCACAAATAGTGGGCCATAGAAAGCCTATTTAATTTTTTTTTTGGTTTTATAAATTTTCCCTGAAAAAAGGGAGATTAATATTGGCCTCTGGGCTTGTGTGCCAGTTGTGAGCGTGCCATCTGTGCCAGTCCTGAGCGTGCCATCTCTCTCACAAATAGTGGGCCATAGAAAGCCTATTTAAATATTTTTTTGGTTTTATAAATTCTCCCAGAAAAAAAGGGAGATTAATATTGGCCTCTGGGCTTCTGTGCCAGTCCTGAGCGTGCCATCTGTGCCAGTCCTGAGCGTCCCATCTCTCTCACAAATAGTGGGCCATAGAAAGCCTATTTTTTTTTTTTTTTGGGTTTTAGAAATTCTCCCTGGAAAAAAAAAGGGAGATTAATATTGCCCTTTGGGCTTGTGTGCCAGTACTAAGCGTTCCATCTCTCTCTCTCTCTCAGTCAGTGGGCCATAGAACGCCTATTTTTGGTTTTATTTGTTTTCTAAATTCTCCCTGAAAAAATCATTTTATTTTATTTGGTTTCTAAATTCTTCCTGATAAAATCATATTTTTTTTATTATTTTTTTTTCTAAAGTCTCCCTGAAAAAAAAAAAAAAAAACAGTGGGAGATTAATATTGGCCTTTCTGCTTGTGTGCCAGTCTTGACTCCTGGGTGCGTCATCTCTCAGTCAGTGGGCCATAGAACGCCTATTTTTGGTTTTATTTGTTTTCTAAATTCTCCCTGAAAAAATCATTTTATTTTATTTGGTTTCTAAATTCTTCCTGATAAAATCATATTTTTTTTATTATTTTTTTTTCTAAAGTCTCCCTGAAAAAAAAAAAAAAAAACAACCAAAAAAAACAGTGGGAGATTAATATTGGCCTTTCTGCTTGTGTGCCAGTCTTGACTCCTGGGTGTGCCATCTCTCTCTCTCTCTCTCTCTCTCTCTCTCTCTCTCCAATTGTGGTCCATAGAAAGCCTATATTTTTTTTCCTTGATTTGGGTTCTAAAATCTACCAGAGAAAATAACTACATCAATCATTGGTAGAAAAATATTGGCCTCTGGGTTTGTGTGCCACTCCTGACTCCTGTGTGCGTCATCTCTCAGTCAGTGGGCCATAGAACGCCTATTTTTGTTTTTATTTGTTTTATAAATTCTCCCTGAAAAAATCATTTTATTTTATTTGGTTTCTAAATTCTTCCTGATAAAATCATATTTTTTTTATTATTTTTTTTTCTAAAGTCTCCCTGAAAAAAAAAAAAAAAAAACAAACAAAAAAAACAGTGGGAGATTAATATTGGCCTTTCTGCTTGTGTGCCAGTCTTGACTCCTGGGTGTGCCATCTCTCTCTCTCTCTCTCTCTCTCTCTCCAATTGTGGTCCATAGAAAGCCTATATTTTTTTTCCTTGATTTGGGTTCCAAAATCTACCAGAGAAAATAACTACATCAATCATTGGTAGAAAAATATTGGCCTCTGGGCTTGTGTGCCACTCCTGACTCCTGTGTGCGTCATCTCTCAGTCAGTGGGCCATAGAACGCCTATTTTTGTTTTTATTTGTTTTATAAATTCTCCCTGAAAAAATCATTTTATTTTATTTGGTTTCTAAATTCTTCCTGATAAAATCATATTTTTTTTATTATTTTTTTTTCTAAAGTCTCCCTGAAAAAAAAAAAAAAAAACAAAACCCCAAAAAAAATGGGAGATTAATATTGGCCTTTCTGCTTGTGTGCCAGTCTTGACTCCTGGGTGTGCCATCTCTCTCTCTCTCTCTCTCTCTCTCTCTCCAATTGTGGTCCATAGAAAGCCTATATTTTTTTTCCTTGATTTGGGTTCCAAAATCTACCAGAGAAAATAACTCCATCAATCATTGGTAGAAAAATATTGGCCTCTGGGCTTGTGTGCCACTCCTGATTCCTGTGTGCGTCATCTCTCACTCAGTGGCCCATAGAAAGCATATAGTTTGTTACATTTGTTTTCTAAATTCTCCCTGCAAAAATCTATTTTTTTTTTTTTGGGGGGTTTCTAAAGTGTTCCTGAAAAAAATAAAAATAAAAAAAAAATAATAGTGTGACATTAATATTAACATTTGTGCTTCAGTGACAGTCCTGCGTGTGGGGCATCTCTCTAATTTGCAGCCACCAAAAAAAGAGTGTGTAACATTGGGCCTGATTTTCGCTGTGGTCTCACCAACCTGTAAAGGGGTAGCTAAATCATACTGAAGTTATAGCTCACCGTGTAAGTTGTGTGACTGCAACAAATAACGTTAGTTTGGTTACGTTTTTAAAACAATGAGGAAGTCTAGTGGAAGAGGTCGTGGCCGGGGGCGTTCATTGTCAGCTGGTAATGAGGGTAGTGGTAGTGGTGGAGCATCAGGTGGTCGTGGGGAAAAAAATATTGCACCTAAGTCTGGAGCTGTGGAGCCAGGTTCGTCGTCCGGCTACACAAGGCCTCGAACGCTCCCTTTTCTGGGATTAGGAAAACCGCTTTTAAAGCCGGAGCAGCAAGAGCAAGTTTTGGCTTATCTTGCTGACTCAGCCTCTAGCTCTTTTGCCTCCTCTCGTGAAACTGGTAAAAGTAAAAGCAGCGCGTCGTTAGTGGATGTTCACGGTCAGGGACAAGTCACTTCCTTGTCCTCTTCAGCAAAAACAACAACAGAGAAGAATGCAGCAGGCGACACAACGGGTTACTCCATGGAGCTCTTTACACATACCGTCCCTGGCTTAGAAAGTGAAGCAGTTAACAGTCCATGCCCATTACAAATTGAATCTGACATGGAGTGCACTGACGCACAGCCACAGCCAGACTACTATGCTGGTCCTTTGACTCAGACCACAACATTGCCCTCGCAGGGTGCTGATCAAGAATCAGACCCTGATGAGACTATGTTGCCCCATCACGAACGCTATACCACCGAACGACACGGTGACACAGACGAAGTTGCGCAGGAGGTACAAGAAGAGTTATTAGATGACCCAGTTCTTGACCCCGATTGGCAGCCATTGGGGGAACAGGGTGCAGGCGGCAGCAGTTCTGAAGCAGAGGAGGAGGAGGGGCCGCAGCAGGCATCAACATCGCCACAGGTTCCATCTGCCGGGCCCGTATCTTGCCCAAAACGCGTGGCAAAGCCAAAACCTGGTGGAGGACAGCGTGGCCATCCGGTTAAAGCTCAGTCTGCAATGCCTGAAAAGGTATCCGATGCTAGAAAGAGTGCAGTCTGGCATTTTTTTAAACAACATCCAATTGATCAGCGCAAAGTCATCTGTCAAAAATGTTCTACTTCCTTAAGCAGAGGTCAGAATCTGAAAAGTCTCAATACTAGTTGCATGCATAGACATTTAACCACCATGCATTTGAAAGCTTGGACTAACTACCAAACGTCCCTTAAGGTTGTTGCACCCTCGGCCAATGAAGCTAGTCATCAACGCAACATCCCTTCCGGCAGTGTAGGACCACCATTTAGCGCACCACCTGCTGTATCTGTGCAGGTATCTTTGCCAGGCCAAAGCAGTCAGGGTCAGGGAATCACCAGTTTCGTAGTAGGAAACACTGCATCTAGGGCACCGGCGGCAACAATACCATCTCCCACCGTCTCTCAGTCTGCAATGTCCACCGGCACCCCCGCTAGTTCCACGATCTCCAGCTCTCCAGTCCAGCTCACCCTACATGAGAATATGGTTAGAAAAAGGAAATACTTAGCCTCGCATCCGCGTACACAGGGTTTGAACGCCCACATAGCTAGACTAATCTCGTTAGAGATGATGCCCTACCGGTTAGTTGAAAGCGAAGCTTTCAAAGACCTGATGGACTACGCTGTACCACGCTACGAGCTACCCAGTCGACACTTTTTTTCCAGAAAAGCCATCCCAGCCCTCCACCAGCATGTTAAAGAGCGCATCGTCCATGCACTCAGGCAATCTGTGAGCACAAAGGTGCACCTGACAACAGATGCATGGACCAGTAGGCATGGCCAGGGACGTTACGTGTCCATCACGGCACACTGGGTAAATGTGGTGGATTCAGGGTCCACAGGGGACAGCAAGTTTGGGACAGTTCTGCCTAGCCCACGGTCTAGTAAACAGTTGTCTGTAGCCGTTCGCACCCCCTCCTCCTCCTCCTCCTCCTCGTCCTCCTGCAGAAGCAAGAGCTCGTCCACAGACCGCAGTCGCACAAACACTCCATCCGCACCTGCCACTGTTGCACACCAGGTCTCCCATTATGGGGCAGCTACTGGCATACGTCAGCAGGCTGTATTGGCTATGAAGTGTTTGGGCGACAATAGACACACCGCGGAAGTTCTGTCCGAGTTCTTGCAGCAAGAAACGCAGTCGTGGCTGGGCACTGTAGATCTTGAGGCAGGCAAGGTAGTGAGTGATAACGGAAGGAATTTCATGGCTGCCATCTCCCTTTCCCAACTGAAACACATTCCTTGCCTGGCTCACACCTTAAACCTGGTGGTGCAGTGCTTCCTGAAAAGTTATCCGGGGTTATCCGACCTGCTCCTCAAAGTGCGTGGACTTTGCGCACATATCCGCCGTTCGCCTGTACACTCCAGCCGTATGCAGACCTATCAGCGTTCTTTGAACCTTCCCCAGCATCGCCTAATCATAGACGTTGCAACAAGGTGGAACTCAACACTGCACATGCTTCAGAGACTGTGCGAACAGAGGCGGGCTGTTATGTTTTTGTGGGAGGATACACATACACGGGCAGGCAGTAGGATGGCAGACATGGAGTTGTCAGGTGTGCAGTGGTCGAAGATTCAAGACATGTGTCAAGTCCTTCAGTGTTTTGAGGAATGCACACGGCTGGTTAGTGCAGACAACGCCATAATAAGCATGAGCATCCCCCTAATGCGTCTGCTGATGCAAAGTTTGACGCACATAAAGGATCAGGCGTCTGCACCAGAGGAAGAGGAAAGCCTTGATGACAGTCAGCGATTGTCTGGTCAGGGCAGTGTACATGACGAGGTACCGGGCGAAGAGGAGGTGGAGGATGAGGAGGATGATGGGGATGAGTATATTTTTAATGAGGAAGCTTTCCCGGGGGCACGGGAAATTGGTGGCGTGGCAAGGCCGGGTTCTGGTTTTTTGAGGGACACAAGTGACGTAGATTTGCCTGCAACTGCCCCTCAACCAAGCACAACCGCAGATTTGACAACGGGAACTTTGGCCCACATGGCGGATTATGCCTTGCGTATCCTCAAAAGGGACACACGCATTACAAAAATGATGAACGATGACGATTACTGGTTGGCCTGCCTCCTTGATCCTCGCTATAAAGGCAAATTGCAAAATATTATGCCACATGAGAACTTGGAACTAATATTAGCAACAAAACAATCAACTCTTGTTGACCGTTTGCTTCTGGCATTCCCTGCACACAGCGCCCGTGATCGTTCTCACACGAGCTCCAGGGGCCAGCAGACCAGAGGTGTTAGAGGGGCAGAAATCAGAAGTGGCGTTGGCCAGAGGGGTTTTCTGACCAGGTTGTGGAGTGATTTTTCTATGACCGCAGACAGGACAGGTACTGCAGCATCAATTCAAAGTGACAGGAGACAACATTTGTCCAGTATGGTTACAAACTATTTTTCATCCCTTATCGACGTTCTCCCTCAACCGTCATTCCCATTTGATTACTGGGCATCCAAATTAGACACCTGGCCAGAATTGGCAGAATATGCATTGCAGGAGCTTGCTTGCCCGGCAGCTAGTGTCCTATCAGAAAGAGTATTCAGTGCTGCAGGTTCAATACTAACAGAAAAAAGGACTCGTCTGGCTACCCAAAATGTAGATGATCTAACCTTCATTAAAATGAACCACAACTGGATTTCAAAATCTTTTGCCCCACCCTGCCCGGCTGACACCTAGCTTTCCTATGAAAAGGTCTTGCCTGTGGACTATTCTGAATGACTTTTCCAATCTCGTAATTTTCTTCACCTGATTGTCCAGCATACGACATGTTTCCACCTCACGAAATGGCCAAACTCCCCACACGGGGCCGTGCTATCGCCACTTTGCGCTTGGACCCTTGAGAGTGCTGTTTGTCTGAAGAGGTGGGTGTGGCCGCTTTTGGTCGACGGCACTGCCACTGGGTCCCTCATAGTACAATAAAGTGTCTCTGGCGGTGGTGGTGCGCACCCAACGTCAGACACACCGTTGTAATATGAGGGGCCCTGTGCCTGTACCGCCGGCCACAAGACAGTTCCCCCCCCCCAGCTCAAACAGTGCTCTACCACTAGCAAAATTATCTCTCACAGCTTCACCAATGTGTAGTCTAGGCGCTGACATCCTTCAATGCCTGGCACTGACAATACCATTGTTTTGACATTTTTGTTATGTTAGGCCTTCGAAGCCTGTCTGCGGTCCCTTCTTTCTACAACTACTACACTGACCAGGCCACTGCTGGCCGTGTTACCCTGGAACCAATTTAAAAGTGCCTACAGTCAGCCCAATTTTGTTATGTTAGGCCTTCGAAGACTGTCTGCCGTCACTCCTTCCACTAGACTTCCACTGACCATACACTGCTGCCCATGTACCCCTGGAACCAATTTAAAGTGCCTACAGCCAGCCCAATTTTGTTATGTTAGGCCTTCGAAGCCTGTCTGCGGTCACTCCTTCCACTAGACTTCCACTGACCAGACCACTGCTGCCCGTGTACCCCTGCAACCAATTTAAAAGTGCCTACAGCCAGCCCAAGTTTGTTATGTTAGGCCTTGGAAGCCTGTCTGCGGTCACTCCTTCCACTAGACTTCCACTGAGCAGACCACTGCTGCCCGTGTACCCCTGGAACCAATTTAAAAGTGCCTACAGCCAGCCCAAGTTTGTTATGTTAGGCCTTGGAAGCCTGTCTGCGGTCACTCCTTCCACTAGACTTCCACTGACCAGACCACTGCTGCCCGTGTACCCCTGGAACCAATTTAAAAGTGCCTACAGCCAGCCCAAGTTTGTTATGTTAGGCCTTCAAAGCCTGTCTGCGGTCACTCCTTCCACTAGACTTCCACAGACCAGACCACTGCTGCCCGTGTACCCCTGGAACCAATTTAAAAGTGCCTACAGCCAGCCCAAGTTTGTTATGTTAGGCCTTGGAAGCCTGTCTGCGGTCACTCCTTCCACTAGACTTCCACTGACCAGACCACTGCTGCCCGTGTACCCCTGGAACCAATTTAAAAGTGCCTACAGCCAGCCCAAGTTTGTTATGTTAGGCCTTGGAAGCCTGTCTGCGGTCACTCCTTCCACTAGACTTCCACTGACCATACACTGCTGCCCATGTACCCCTGGAACAAATTTAAAAGTGCCTACAGCCAGCCCAAGTTTGTTATGTTAGGCCTTCGAAGCCTGTCTGCGTCCCGTTCTTTCAACTACAACTACACTGACCAGGCCACTGATGGCCGTGTTCCCTTGGAACCAATTTTAACTTGCCTACAGCCAGCCCTATGTTATTATGTTAGGCCTTCGAAGCCTGTCTGCGTCCCGTTCTTTCAACTACAACTACACTGACCAGGCCACTGATGGCCGTGTTCCCCTGGAACCAATTTTAACTTGCCTACAGCCAGCCCAATGTTAGGCCTTTGATGCCTGTCTGCGGTCCCTCCTTCCACTAGGCCTCCACTGACCTGTCTACTGCGGCCCGTGTACCCCTTGAACCAACCTAATAAAATATTTAAAAAATTAATTTGATTATAAAAAATAAGATCGTGTTGAGATCTCAAATGCAGACATTTTAACAATCAAAACAAACACACAACAAATATCTGGAACTGTACTACAAAGGTCCAACAGCTACAATTTCTTTCTCCTGCAAGAAGTTAACTGAAAGTTTTTTGGAGTTGTTAACACAGATATGGCATCCACCGAGTGTTGTCCTGTCGCGTCTCCTTTAAATTATTTCCAATAAGATGTTAAACTATTAATTTAATAAAATCAATAATTAAAAAAATAATTGAGTAAGTCAAAAGCACATTGCAAATAAACATTAATTACAAATCAAGAAGCATGGCGCGTCCGAGGGTGAGTAGATACCGAATAAGAATATAATCACCCTCGGACGCGCAATGCTTATTTACAACAGCCTTCCTTCCTAAGAATCAGCCCTTTCGTGGTGTAGAGAGAGGTTGTGTTACACTCCAAGGTGTTCCCCGGGTTGCCTTTCATGAGCTTCGATCTTCCGGCTCTCGTTTAGTAGTTGGTGGAAACTACGCTGCATTAGGCCTACAAATTTGGTATGGGGTGTAGAGACAGGTTGTGTTACACTCCAAGGTTTTCACCAGGTAGCCTTTCCTGAGCTTCGATCTTCATGCTCTCGTTTAGTAGGTGTCGGAAAGTAGGCTGCATTAGGCCTACAAATTGGGTATGGGGTGGAGAGAGATGGTGTGTTACACTCCAAGGTGTTCCCCAGGTTTCCTTGC
The DNA here is from genome assembly GCF_032444005.1 of Ranitomeya imitator. Classification (NCBI taxonomy): domain Eukaryota; kingdom Metazoa; phylum Chordata; class Amphibia; order Anura; family Dendrobatidae; genus Ranitomeya; species Ranitomeya imitator. Next base: position 664,037,356 of record NC_091282.1, read on the forward strand.
CATTGCTTCGGTCTTCCGACTCTCGTTTAGTAGTTGTAGAAAAGTACACAGCATTAGGCCTACAAAATGGGTATGGGGTGGAGAGAGATGGTGTGTTACACTCCAAGGTGTTCCCCAGGTTGCCTTTCCTGAGCTTCGATCTTCATGCTCTCGTTTAGTAGGTGTCGGAAAATAGGCTGCATTAGGCCTACAAATTGGGTATGGGGTGGAGAGAGATGGTGTGTTACACTCCAAGGTGTTCCCCAGGTTTCCTTGCCATTGCTTCGGTCTTCCGACTCTCGTTTAGTAGTTGTAGAAAAGTACACAGCATTAGGCCTACAAAATGGGTATGGGGTGGAGAGAGATGGTGTGTTACACTCCAAGGTGTTCCCCAGGTTGCCTTTCCTGAGCTTCGATCTTCATGCTCTCGTTTAGTAGGTGTCGGAAAGTAGGCTGCATTAGGCCTACAAATTGGGTATGGGGTGGAGAGAGATGGTGTGTTACACTCCAAGGTGTTCCCCAGGTTTCCTTGCCATTGCTTCGGTCTTCCGACTCTCGTTTAGTAGTTGTAGAAAAGTACACAGCATTAGGCCTACAAAATGGGTATGGGGTGGAGAGAGATGGTGTGTTACACTCCAAGGTGTTCCCCAGGTTGCCTTTCCTGAGCTTCGATCTTCATGCTCTCGTTTAGTAGGTGTCGGAAAGTAGGCTGCATTAGGCCTACAAATTGGGTATGGGGTGGAGAGAGATGGTGTGTTACACTCCAAGGTGTTCCCCAGGTTTCCTTGCCATTGCTTCGGTCTTCCGACTCTCGTTTAGTAGTTGTAGAAAAGTACACAGCATTAGGCCTACAAAATGGGTATGGGGTGGAGAGAGATGGTGTGTTACACTCCAAGGTGTTCCCCAGGTTGCCTTTCCTGAGCTTCGATCTTCATGCTCTCGTTTAGTAGGTGTCGGAAAGTAGGCTGCATTAGGCCTAAAAAATGGGGAATGGGGTGGAGAGAGATGGTGTGTTACACTCCAAGGTGTTCCCCAGGTTTCCTTGCCATTGCTTCGGTCTTCCGACTCTCGTTTAGTAGTTGTAGAAAAGTACACTGCATTAGGCCTAAAAAATGGGTATGGGGTGGAGAGAGATGGTGTGTTACACTCCAAGGTGTTCCCCAGGTTGCCTTTCCTGAGCTTCGATCTTCATGCTCTCGTTTAGAAGGTGTCGGAAAGTAGGCTGCATTAGGCCTACAAATTGGGTATGGGGTGGAGAGAGATGGTGTGTTACACTCCAAGGTGTTCCCCAGGTTTCCTTGCCATTGCTTCGGTCTTCCGACTCTCGTTTAGTAGTTGTAGAAAAGTACACAGCATTAGGCCTACAAAATGGGTATGGGGTGGAGAGAGATGGTGTGTTACACTCCAAGGTGTTCCCCAGGTTGCCTTTCCTGAGCTTCTATCTTCAGGCTCTCATTAAATTGTGGTTAAATGGAACAACTGCATTTGGCGTACTAGTTGGTTTGGGGCCTACTATCGGTGTCTGCCACTCCTTGCTGTTCTCCTGGTTTCCTGTCCTGAAATACCATTTTCAGCCTCTCGTTAAGTAGTTGTTAATGTTAGACTGCATTTGGCCTACTAGTTGGGTTGGGGCCTACTATCGGTGTCTGCCACTCCTTGCTGTTCTCCTCCACTGAACAAAGCTGTGCCGCCTGTTTACTACGGTTGCCAATTTTGAACTGCATTTCGACTACTTACTGATTTGGCCCTACTCTCTGTGTCAGCCTCTCATTCCAGTTGTCCTCCACTGCAATGCCCCCTGGTTATTCCTGTGTTACCAATTTTGAACTGCATTTAGCCCACTTTCTTCTTTGGGCCTATATCTGTGTTTCCACTTCATCGTGCCCATTGCCCAGCCAGTGATAGATGAGTCTGCTGGTACATTGACCCATAACGCAACATTCCCCGTGCACGCTACACAACAACATTGTGACCCTGCTGAAAGTCAGGTTGCTCTTCCCGCATACCATACCACCTTACACGGGGACAAAGAGGAAGGTGCAGATGAAAGTGCAGGTTCCTTCATCAGGTGGGGGGAGGAATACTAGTTGGCGACGTCACTGGCACAGGGCCTCTCATAGTACGCAAAAGTGTTGCTGCCGGTGGGAGGCGCCCCCGCCGTGCAAACACACCGCTGTACTTTGAGGGGCCCTGTGCCAGTGCCAATGCCAACGAGTGGGCCCCCCCTGCTTGCTCAGGTTCACAGCACTTGCAAAGTTGAAATACTTACCTCTCCCTGCTCCACTGCCGTGACGTGGTCCAGATTTCCTGGGCCCACTAATTACTTGAACCAGCCCTACCCCCCACAACTTTAGCCAAATGACCCCCAATTTCAAATGCCTTCCAATTATTATAAGGTAAATTACGCTTGACAAGCTTCATTAAGAAGAATGGATGGTTTTGACATTAAAATGGGCACTCTAGGTGTTTTCCTGGCCCCCACTCACTGCCGACTATGCTGCCCCATTGACTTGCATTGGGTTTCGTGTTTCGGTCGATCCCGACTTTACGTCATAATCGGCCGATTTCACTCGACCCGACTTTGGACATAGTCGGGTTTCGCAAAACCCGGCTCGACTCTAAAAAGGTCAAGGTCGCTCAACTCTAGAGGACACGCATATGAGTTATGGCACCGGGTCCTGTTTTCTGTCTGTGTCCAATGCTTTTCCATGCAGATACTCCTGACTCCTAATAGTTGGTGAATCAGAGCAAGATACAATTCTTTAGACTTAACCCCCCACTGTCTAACAACTATTTTGGGTCCCACTATGTAATTTTTCTTCTGTTTTCTAAAAGTTACGTTTTTATTTTTCTATGAATGTAGCCATGTAAGGGCTTATTTTTTTGTGGACGCAAGTTGAATTTTCCAATAGCATTATTTGGGGGGTACAGAGAACTTGTTAATTAAGCTACATTATGTCTTTGTGCAAGGAATTGGAAAAAAGCAATTTTGCAATATTCTTTTCAATGTTTGCTATTTTGCGATATTTATCATGCAGCATAAGTGACGTTAACCTTATCCTCTGCGTCAGAGCAATTATGGTGATATCAAATTTATATAGTTTTTACTGCATCTGCACAATAGATTTACTTTTTAGAAATTAGTTTGTGTTATCATGTAATGTTTTTAATTTTGATTGATAGAGTTACGAGAGGGCTTGATTTTTGCAGAACCAGCTATAGTTTTCAATTATATCAATACAAAGGACATTTATCTTTCTGATAACTTTTTATTCCATTTTTGGGGTAAGTAATATTAAAATAAAATAGCAATTCTGACATTGTTTTTTATATATTTTTACAGGATTCACCATGGCAGGCAGAGGGAATAGAAAATAGCAATTCTGCCATTGTATTCTGCATTTTTTTCACGTTGTTTAGTGCAATGATTAACCCTTTCAACCCTCAGCCTGTTTTCACCTTTATCACTGTCACGGACGTGGTTTGTGAAACCACTGTGCCTCGGACCACAGACAGCCTGGAGGGGCGTGGCTAAGCTGGCACCGGACTGTTCACTAGAGCCTCTGATGGTGAGGTTACACTTGGCTCCTGATGAAAGCCAGGTGCCACTCCAGGACAGACCAATAGACGTTTGGCAGCTGGACTCAGAAGGACAGACTGGATGGAGCAGCAGGCAGAGCTTGAATCAGAGTGCATCAGGCAGAGTACATAGCAGAGTGCATCAGAGTGCAGCAGGCAGGATCTGCACCAGAGTGCAGCAGGTAAGATCTGCACTAGAGTGCAACAAGGACTGGTACGCAACATTGCACAACTTAGACTGCTGAACAGGAAGGTTGCTCAGGCACCTCTCCAGTAGGGAGGAAACAATATATTCATAATACCCCACAGCCATTGGCTGGGGAGGAAACAGCAAGTGCATGCGCTGACCATTTAAGAGGGTAGGAGCACACGCACGCATGCTCTAATGACATGGCTGGAGGCCTGGGTAGAAGCTCTGCTGGAAGCATGCAGAGCATGGGTAAGGGAAGCACCGCGGGTGAGTGAAGTGACATGCCAGAGATCCTGCCTGTCAGAGTAGGGATCCAGCATGGTGCTAACAATGACCAGGCTAAATTTTTAAATTCTGATCAGTGTTACTTTATGAGGTAAGAACTTTGGAATGCTTCAATGGATCCCACTGATTCTAAGACACCATGTCTCATTTGAAGGGCCTCCAAGGTGCCAAAGTAGATGAAAACCCCAAAAAGTGACCCCATTTAGAAAACTACACCCTTCAAGGATTGTATCTGGGGGGTGGTGAAGATTTTGCCCCCACAGGTGATTCACAAAATTTTAAAATTTTGTACTGTAAAAATGAAAAATGTTGTTTATTTCCCACAAAAATATTGCTTTAGCCCAAAATGTTTCATTTTCACCAGGGTAACAGAAGAAAAATTCTCCTGATTACACTGATGTACCATATGTGGGGAAAAACTATTGTTTGGGCACATGGCAGGGCTCGGAAGAAAAGGAGCGTTATTTGATTTTTCAAGATCAGATTTGGCAGGAATAGACTGCAGACACCATGTCACATTTATAAATCAAAAAGCAATGACATCATACGCAAGCGGGAGATAGATAGTTCAAAATAAGTCCAGCAATAAAGCCCGATAATCACCCCAATGCATATATGGACAAATGCAGGACAAACTGCAAATTCAACTAGAAACCACACAAAAGCACCAGCAACAGTTTTTAGTCCAGAGTATCAAATATAGTTTATTATAATAATATAAATAGCAAACAGGTACAGGTTAAGACACAAGAGAGACATGCAGCAATGCGGCACAAATGTGCCCAGAAGAGCAGAGGGCAGCACACGGGGTAAATCATGAATGTAAGGGGGAAATTCCGCCAGAAAGAGCCACAGCATGACTTTCACATTTGAAGAGCTGTTGAAGTGACAAAACAACAGAAACCTGCCACATGGTACCCTATTTTGGAAATTAGACCTCATGGAGAATTAATCTGGGGGGTATTAAATATTTTTAATGCACATATGATTCACAGAATCGTGTAATATAGGGCTCCACTAAAATGTTGTTTTAGCCACAAAATAAAGGGGTATTCCCATCTCCAATGTCTTATCTCAATATGTAGTAGGTGTAATAATAATAATAATAATAATAATAATAATAACAAATTCCTGCAATTAGAAATGTAGTATAGTTTTCTGATTTGCTATGTCTCTTTCCTCATGTGCAGGCATAGGAGGACCTTAGGTATCCATGTTATGGCCACTAGCAACTAGCTAACTAATTGTCACTATATCAGTGGTAACCATGGATACCTAAGGTCTTGCAATGTCTGCACATGAAGAAAAAAAACATAGCAACTCAGAAAAACTATCCTATATTTCTAATTGGAGGTACTTGCTAATATTATTATTTTGACAACTACTACATATTGGGATAGGTTATTTGAGATGGGAATACCTCTTTAAGTTCCAAAAGGGCTATTAGCTGAAAATGGACCAGATACTTTGTTAAGCAATGTCTACTGAGTTCTCCAATACCCTATATGAGGTCAGAAACTACTTTTGAGGCACAGTGCAAAGATCTAAAGGAAAGGAGTTCCATATTGGAGTTCAGATCTTGCTTGAAAGGTTTGAGGATGCCATGTCACACTGGCAGAGCCCATGAGGTGCCAGAACAGCAGAACCCCCACAAGTGTCAACATTGTACAAACACCTTTCAATGAAATCATCTAGGGATGATCATATTGACAACACGGGTGTGTCACAGAATTTTATACCATTTGGCAATGAAGGAATCTGCTTATTCTGAGAGTGATGTCAGGCAAAAGCCAAAAGAGGGAACTATGGAATTCAACTGCTCTTAGAGTCAAGTGTCACGTATAATAAAAAAAGGAAAAAGAAGATTATGGAAGAGCTTACAAACCTAGAAGTGGATGACCACGGAAAACATCCTCCAAAGTTGATCACATTATTAAAAAAAGTCAGTATCTGATGTCCATAAAGCGATGTACAGATTTCGCACGAAATTAATGAAGAATATGGGGTCACTACGTGTACTACGGAGGACAGAGATTGAACTTCAATCCAATATTGCGGCCAGCATGCAGCCAACGGGTAAGGAAAGGGTGAATCAAACACCCAAAAACTCCGCCCATATGACCGAAAACCGGTCCCGCCAAATTTATGTGACAAGTTCCCTTTAAATGCCCATACCAATATTCTAAAGCATTGTGGTTACCATTAAGGTCTTTTATGATAACAACTTCATGCACTTTTAATTTATCACCAGGAAAATGGCATCACAGCAACCAGAGAGATGGAATCACACTTTTAAAAAAATGCCCAACTTTTGGTCGCCACTGTATATACATATGTATATACGTGAGACAAAAAAGTTATACAGGTTTGGTATCGCAGTAATTGTAAATCTTGAGAAAATTATGTTTCTAGATCATTATTACTGTACCATGTACGCTGTAGAAAAAGAACAAAAAAAAAGTCCTAGAATTGAAAGGTTTTTACCATTTCACTGCACTTGGATTTTTTTTCCCTGTGTTTGAATACATTCTATGGTAAAACGAATAGTGTCATTCATAACAACATTTTGTACTGCAAAAAACAAGCCTGCATATGACTATATAAAAAAATTAAAAAGTCATAACTCTTAGAGGAAAAATGAAAAATAAAAATGAAATTTAGCCACAATGGCAAGGGATTAAAATTAAGAACCTCAGGTTTTTTTTATATGTGGCACAGCAGAAAATTAGGATTCAATAATGATCAATATTTGTTAACATACTCGGTAGAAGGGGAATCAAGATCTAGGTAAGTAGGAAGATGTATTACTACTTATGATTTGTCACAGTCCACTTTTTATACTTCTGTCACATTATAAATCATTTTGTAAAGAACATATACGGTACTTTCCATAATAACATCCCAGGCACACAAGCAATTGGTGCAAGATGCTCAAAAATGGTCTGAAGCAAAAAAAAATGTTAACCACCAGATGTATTATTCAGACTTTCAACCACATCCTTGCAGGTCCGTTATATAACGGGAAGCCCGTTTCTGGTTTGATCCATCACTAATGAGATATTTTGCTACTGAGACAGAACGATCTAAAATGACCATATGTTATATAACAGGCTCTGACATGCTGGAGTTTAAAAAGCATTAAAGGAATCAATGGAATAAGATGAACCAAACAAAGCAATTCTTTACTGCTCATCCACCATAATTCCTATGTATAACAGACCACTGCCTCTCCCCCATAACGTTTCTTCCCAATACCACTGAAGGAGGGCTTACTCATCTTCTCTCCAAATCCCACCAGGCCATCTGTGAACATGATGCTATCCCATCTCCTCCCCAACCTCACCACCACACTTATCCAGAGCCTAACGCATCTCTTCAACCTATCATTAACTTCTGGTACATTTTCGTCTGCTTTCAAACATGCCACCATCACACATATTGTGAAGAAACATCCCTCAACATGACCTCTACGTCCAGCTATCGCCCCACATCGCTGCTCCCGTTCCCCTTCAAACTCCTTGAACAGCATGTCCATGCTTTACTTTCCTCCCATCTTGCATCTAACTCAATCTTTGACAAAATACAGTCTGGATCTGTTTCCACCACTCCACCAAAACTGCCTTAACAAAATTACTAATGGATTACCGCCAAAGCTAACAGACAATTCTCTATAATCCTCCTTATAGACCTGTCCTCTGCCTTTGACACAATCGACTGCTACAAATGGTCTCTTCTAATCTCCCGCCCCAACTACTGCAGTTTTCTCCTCTGCGGCCTTGCTGCAATTCTAGAGTCTATCCTTAACTCTGCTGCCTGACTAATCCACCTCTCTCCTCATGACTGCTCCATTTTACCCCTTTGCAAATCCCTTCATTGGTTCCCAATTTCCCAATGTATCCAATTCAAACTGCTAGCATTGACCTACAAAGCTGTCCATAATCTGTCCCCTCCATATATATCAGAACTAATCACCCAATACTTTCTCCCACATAACCTTCAGTACTCCCAAAACCTCCTTATGTCCTCCAGACTTACATATTCCTCACCCAATCACCCCCAAAAGTTCTCCCGAGTATCATGCATCCTTTGAAATTCTGTGTCCCATCACATCCAATTATCCAGTACATTCAAAATAAGGGGCTAATGGATTGAGAAATTGAAGGAACGGTCAAGTTCAGCGGAGAAAACCTGATGATATGGAGTTGTTTCACAGCCAAAGGCGTTGGATACTTGATTGGGATCGATGGTGGTCCCAATGCTGAGCTATATGTGAGTATCCTACTAGACAAGTTACTTCGTATGCATGAGTAATATGGGTATGAAAAGGACGACATAGTATTCCAGCAGGACAACGACCCAAAGTATACATTGAGATTGACGAACAAATGGTTCAATGACAATGAAGTAACATAGTAGCATAGTAACATAGTTATTAAGGTTGAAGGAAGACCTTAAGTCCATCTAGTTCAACCCATAGCTTAGCTAACATGCCCTAACATGTTGATCCAGAGGAAGGCAAAAAAAAACCCATGTGGCAAAGAGTAAGCTCCACACTGGGGGAAAAAATTCCTTCCCGACTCCACATACAGCAATCAGACTAGTTCCCTGGATCAACACCCTAACAAGGAATCTAGTATACTGCATATACCCTGTAACATTATACTTTTCAAGAAAGGCATCCAGTTCCCTCTTAAATTTAAGTAATGAATCACTCATTACAACATCATACGGCAGAGAGTTCCATAGTCTCACTGCTCTTACAGTAAAGAATCCGCGTCTGTTATTATGCTTAAACCTTCTTTCCTCCAGATGTAGAGGATGCCCCCTTGTCCCTGTCTCAGGTCTATGATTAAAAAGATCATCAGAAAGGTCTTTGTACTGTCCCCTCATATATTTATACATTAACATAAGATCACCCCTTAGCCTTCGTTTTTCCAAACTAAATAGCCCCAAGTGTAATAACCTATCTTGGTATTGCAGACCCCCCAGTCCTCTAATAACCTTGGTCGCTCTTCTCTGCACCCGCTCTAGTTCAGCTATGTCTTTCTTATACACCGGAGACCAGAACTGTGCACAGTATTCTAAGTGTGGTCGAACTAGTGACTTGTATAGAGGTAAAATTATGTTCTCCTCATGTACATCTATGCCTCTTTTAATGCATCCTATTATTTTTTTTGCCTTTGTAGCAGCTGGCTGACACTGGCCACTAAATGTGAGTTTGTCATCCACCCATACACCCAGGTCTTTTTCATTGACGGTTTTGCCCAGAGTTTTAGAATTAAGCACATAATTATACATCTTATTACTTCTACCCAAGTGCATGACCTTACATTTATCCCCATTAAAGCTCATTTGCCATTTATCAGCCCAAGCTTCTAGTTTACATAAATCATCCTGTAATATAAAATTGTCCTCCTCTGTATTGATTACCCTGCAGAGTTTAGTGTCATATGCAAATATTGAAATTCCACTCTGTATGCCCCCTACAAGATCATTAATAAATATGTTAAAAAGAAGAGGGCCCAATACTGACCCCTGTAGTACCCCACTACTAACCGTGACCCAGTCAGAGAGTGCTCCATTAATAACCTCCCTTTTTTTCCTATCCCTGAGCCAGCTCTTAACCCACTTACACATATTTTCCCCTATCCCCATTATTCTCATTTTATTTGTCAACCTTTTGTGTGGCACCGTATCAAAAGCTTTTGAAAAGTCCATATACACTACGTTCACTGGGTTCCCTTGGTCCAGTCCGGAACTTACCTCTTCATAGAAATTGATCAGATTAGTCTGACAGGAACGGTCCCTAGTAAACCCATTTTGGTATTGGGATATGAGGCTATTCCTCTTCAGATACTCCAGCATAGCATCCCTTAGAATGCCCTCCAGGATTTTACCCACAGTAGAGGTTAAGCTTACTGGCCTATAATTTCCGAGTTCAGTTCTTGTCCCCTTTTTGAATATTGGCACCACATTTGCTATACGCCAGTCCTGTGGTACAGACCCTGTTATTATGGACTCTTTAAAGATTAAAAATAATGGTCTATCAATGACTGCACTTAATTCCTGCAGTACTCGGGGGTGTATCCCATCCGGGCCCGGAGATTTGTCAATTTTAGTGATTTTTAGACGCCGACATACTTCCTGCGGGGTTAAGCAGGTTGACATTTAATGGGGAATTTTTGTTATCACTGATCATATTGTCTGCCATGGAATTTTCTTGTGTAAATACGGATGAAAAAAAGTCATTTTGCATATTGGCTTTTTCCTCATCCTCATCCACCATTTCACCCAGACTATTTTTAAGGGGGCCAACACTATTATTTTTTAGTTTCTTACTATTTACGTAGTTAAAGAATATTTTGGGATTATTTTTTACTCTCTCTGGCAATGAGTCTCTCTGCCTCAATCTTTGCTGCCTTGATTTGCTTTTTATTTTTTTATTTATTTAATTTTCTGTATTTATTTAATGCCTCATCACTACCTACTTCCTTTAATTGTCTAATTGCTTTCTTTTTGTCCCTTATTGCGCCCCTTACAGCTCTATATAGCCATATTGGTTTCCTCCTATTTCTAGTGTGTTTATTCCCATACGGTATATACTGTGCACAGGTCCTATCCAGGATGCTAATAAACGTCTCCCATTTTCTTTGCGTATTTTTATGTCTCAGGATATCGTCCCAGTTAATTGCACCAAGATCATCTCTCATCCGTTGGAAATTTGCCCTCCTGAAGTTTAGTGTCCTTGTAACCCCTCTACTACACATCTTATTAAAGGATACATGAAAACTTATTATTTTGTGATCACTATTACCCAAGTGACCCCCAACCCTTATATTTGATATGCGGTCTGGCCTGTTGGATAATATTAGGTCTAGCAGTGCCCCCCTTCTTGTTGGGTCCTGAACCAGTTGTGAAAGGTAATTGTCTCTCATAGTTGTCAAAAACCGATGACCTTTGCTGGAACTGCAGGTTTCTGTTCCCCAATCTATTTCAGGGTAGTTGAAGTCCCCCATAATAATGACTTCTCCTTCTCCGCAGCTTGATCTATTTGCTTTATGAGGATATTCTCCGTTGCTTCCATTATTTTTGGAGACTTATAACAAACCCCTAGCAGTAATTTATTATTTTTCCCCCTCCCCTTATCTCCACCCACAGGGACTCTACATTTTCATTAGATTCACCTATATTATCACGCAGGATGGGTTTTAAGGATGATTTTACATATAGACACACACCTCCCCCTCGCTTATCCGTTCGGTCATTTCTGAACAAACTATAACCCTGCAAGTTAACAGCCCAGTCATGGCTCTCATCCAGCCACGTTTCAGATATCCCCACCATGTCATAATTATGCTCCAACACCATTAATTCTAATTCGTCCATTTTGTTGGCAAGGCTTCTGGCATTAGTATACATACATTTTATGTATCTCTCTGCACCTCTATTCTTTCTTAAATTATTAATTGTTCTAACCCCACCCCCCATGCCACCGCCACCCCCAACTTCCTTATTTGTATCCAGGTCTCTATCTGCACTATCTTCCCCTCCTATAAAATGAATACCCTCCCCCCAATCCCTAGTTTAAACACTCCTCCAACCTTCTAGCCACTTTCTCCCCCAGCACAGCTGCACCTTCCCCATTCAGGTGCAGCCCATCCCTAGCGTAGAGCCTGTAGCCAACTGAGAAGTCGGCCCAGTTCTGCAGGAACCCAAACCCCTCCTTCCTACACCAATTCTTGAGCCACTTATTAACCTCCCTAATCTCCCGTTGCCTCTCTGGCGTGGCATGTGGTACAGGCAGTATTTCGGAAACTACCACGTTGGAGGTCCTTGCTTTCAGCTTGCAGCCTATTTCCCTGAATTTGTTTTTAAAGACATTCCACCTAGCTCTAACTTTGTCATTTGTGCCAATGTGCACCATGACCGCTGGGTCCTCACTAGCCCCTCCCAGTAATCTGTCCACCCGATCAGCGATGTGTCGGACTCGAGCGCCAGGTAGGCAGCACACTGTTCGACGATCCCTGTCTTTGTGACAGATTGCCCTATCTGTTCCCCTAATAATTGAGTCCCCCACTACCAGCACCTGTCTGGCCTGCCCTGCTCTCCTATTTCCCTCCTTACTGTAGCAGTTACTCCTCCGGCTTTCAGAAGACATGCCTGGCTGCAGCATTGCTACCCCTGTACTGGCACCCCCCTCATCTGCCAACTTAGCAAACTTATTGGGGTGTGCCAGATCAGGACAAGCCTCCCTGGCACTCTTCCCTCTACCCGGCCTTCTAACTGTCACCCAGCTTGCTGCTTCACTGTTCTGCAGCTCCATCCTACCATCCCGCCCCCTCATCTATCCCATTGATCGTCTGCTCAGTGAGCAGAAGACTCCTTTCCATATTGTCAATGGATCTCAGTGTTGCCAGCTGCACATTTAGATTCAGAATCTTTGTTTCCAAATGCACAACATGCTCACATCTCGCACAGCAGTATGCACCCTCGGCCGGCTGATCAAGGATTGCATACATGGGGCAAGATGTACTCTGGATGGCAATAGCAATAGTGGAGCACATTTCCTAATGGGGATTGCACCAGACAGAAACGTTAAATAAAAAATAAATGCAAAGTATCAATAAAACACAGTCAGCAATTCAGTACTTCTTCCCTTGGAAACTCCCTGAATCCAAAGTCACTGAATCACAAGTCACACTTACCGCTGTTCACACTTACGCTCAGGTCACACTCGTTAAGCTAAAGATTTAAAGAATTTTTTTTTCTCTTTCCCCTCAGCAGCAATCCACCTTGCTGTTCAATGCACTTCCAAAAAAGTAGAGGTGCTAGATTGGCCCTTACTGTCCCCAGACCTCATCCCAATCAAACACTTGTGGGGAGAGTTAAGAAAAAAGCTGTGCACACTGGACCTGTATGCACGAACTTTGGAAACGTGTAGAAGAGACCTGGGATCAGATTTCTGTTGAGACATGCTTAAATCTGATTGAGGATTCAGGCAGTGCTGAAAGCCAAAATAACAATATACAAAATACTAACCAAATTATTAAAAATTAAACAGTAACAATGCAGTGACATGACAAGAATCTGCATAACTAATCATATGCAAAATAGTTGCAAGTCAAATTTATGTATGAGATAGCCAAGATGATTGTCTATAAAATGATGGCAGTCTCATGTTTGAAGCTGTAGTGGATGGTGAGATATGGAGGCAGAAAGTCAAAACATTGTTACCCTTTTGCTCATCATTGTAGTTTGCAATAATTTTTGAAGTATAAATGGACCTTAGTCATTGCCAACTTGGCATTTTATTTAATCTGGACAGATTATAAATTAATCACAGACAGACAATATTTTTGGTGCCTTATTTTTACAAACTATCCTGGAATTCATGAACAGTTGACACGCCCTTGTTACCATACCATCTTGATTTGTGTGTTGCCATCAGATGATACCAGAACAAGGAAATCAAAGTTATACTGTTGTACTTCATTTGAGCCAAAGATAGTGACTTTCCATGCATGAAGAATGTGATTAAAACTGTATTAGAACTTTTCTCCACATCAGGCCTACAGTCGACAAGGTGTCAGACCTTGTTGGGGGACATTATCACACACCTGAGCCGTGCTGAAGACAGTGTAGACATAGTGGTCAACTATTCAGAATTTTTTGCAATTTCCTGGGCTAAAAGGTGGTAGGGTTTATGCTAACCTGGTCCAGATGTGGGCATTTTAAGGTAGATTGGGGTCATAAAAGGGGATTGAAAGTTGCCAGAAATGTTGCCAACTATACGTAGGCCAAAGACAGAAGGAGGTCTGCAAGTTTACCAGCTCCTTTTCGTCATGGGACTGCATTTTTACTAAGTAATGAGCACTTTTACTAAATGGGGGGCACTACTATTGTGGAGAGACAGCAAGGGAGCATTATTCCTGTGAAAGGATACTAAGTGCCACTATTTCTGTGTAGTATTGGAAATTATTAGTATTTGGTGCACTATATAGTTGAAACTATTTGGAGAGTTAAACTATAGGTAACACCAACCCATAGGTGTCCAAGGAACAAGATGTTCTCCTCAAAAAAAGTTTCTTTATTGTTATAGCATGCAAAAATTAAAATGCAATGTTTCACCCACAAAAAGCCTTATTCAAGCAATATATAGTGAAAGGAATATGTGTGCATGTGAGTCGCCTCACGGGCCAGGGGTTGCTCGGTACCGGGTCCGGGACTTCACAGGGGGATGTCACGGTGGCTGCGACCCAGTCCGTGGCCCTGGGCGCCCATGTAAAAGGCAAAGGACTTTAAAGGGAATAGAGTTTATGTTTGTGACGCCACCTGTGGTATTCGGTCAGTGGTGACCGACACTGCTTTAAGGGGTCCGCTGGGGTGATGTTATGGCAGCTAGATGGTATATCTTCCCACAGGTGAAGTATATCCCCAGGGCTCCCGGTGTGTAGATAGTGATATGGTGAGAGGTGCAGAGAAAAATGAGGACACAAGGTTGCAGTCTTTTTACCTATACTGAAGACTTCAGCATCCACAGTCCAGGGCACCAGATCACAGGGCAGGCAGAGAAGTCCGGGCAGTCCAAAGACAAGTAAGTTCCCTTGGGTAAGTCAGGTGGGAGCCTACCTCTCTGCGCTTTCTGTCTCTAAATCCCTGCTGCCACTAAGTGTCTCAACAAGGCCTTTAATCCTTCTGCTGTCCTAGGACAGGTACCTGTATGGCAGGCAGCTCGTGTGAACTGGGGACTGTTCTCAGTGACTCCAGGCTCCTAGGTGCTGCTGTGCCACAGGTAATTATGGGCAAAGTCCTTGTAGAGCAATACCCTCCGATTCTGCTCTGTGTTTTATAATCCACAAAAGCCTCGGGCTCCCGATACCCGGGTTCTTGCACTGTAGCTCTTCAGAGGCCTGCTCGTGGCCTCTTGGAGCTTTCAATTTTCTCTGTGCTCCACTCCTGTCTTTCCCCGCAAACAGACTTCTACTACAAACTGAGCTGTCTCCGCCTCCAAAACAAGATCTTTATTGAGGGAAGCTGCCCTAAAACAGGGCTTGGAGCTCCCCCTCCTGGCCTGGAAGTGGAAGGTGTTGTGTGTGTGTAAACCTACCAAAGGAAATCTCACTTGTCTCCAGACATAGCACTATCCTCCCCGTGAGGAAGACAGCACTACTGTGGTACCCGAACTCCTGGGGTGCCACACATGTCACTATAATTTGCTTGAAAAAGGCATTTTGAGGCAGAAATGTCACATTTTAATTTCTTTACGCTGCAGCCAATAAAGAATATTTTATGAGGAGAACCTTGTTGGCCTTTGGATAACTATGGTCTTGAGTTATTTGGCAATACAGTGGAGACATCATGGACCATGGAGTGGTGCATGGGATTCCATAATTTTGAACTATAGTTATGACACCATTATTTCTGAAGTACAGTATTTGGGGGGGGGGGATTTTTCTACACAGTATATACAGAATTTTGGATATCTGAGGCAGTAGCAGGATTAGTAATGGATGAAACAGCAGGATGGTTTTATTAAAGGGTCAGCATTATGGAAAGTATGTTCACAGACTGGGAAAAAGATGGGAAGGATGATATATAACAAGAATTTAAAAAAGTATTGACAGCAAGGTCAAAGAAGTCACCATATTGAACTTAGCAGGATAGAGGAGAAAAGGCAAAACATTGGAAAACATAAGGATAACCTTCAATGGGGGTGAACCTCATGAACACATTGAAAAATGTAGGTAAAATTGTCATGCTTGGCCCAGTTCACGAGCCACAGCAACATTTCCTCACACATTCATTTATAGCGAAAATCCAAAGATGTATTGAGAGGAAATTCTGGGGAGACAAGTCATGATCACAAGAAGTCACCATGGTGGTCTTGCCGGTTAGAGAAGAAAAGGTAAAGTGAGTGACTACAATTAATGAATGTGACACATGGAACAGTGCACCCTAGTATATTTTAATAAAATACATCGGATACAAAGAGTTAATCTTACTAGCTATTCTTCACCTGGGGAAGCGCTAGGAGCAGGTGAGTGAATCACACAGTCCAGCTGCCAGTTCTTAAGAAAAAAATAGAGATTCCTGGTAAAACGCCAGTCAGCTGCCTTTGTGGTTTGAGCAACTACCTTGACTCACGAAGTCTCATTCCAAAAAGATGTTAAAAGACAATAAGAAAGTAAAACTGTGAGCCCGAAGGTGATGGATATACATCATTAGATGTTGGCCTGACCCAATATCACGGCTCACAGGTCAGCTCAATCAGTTGTGGCCAAATAGCAAAGATCAAAATAGGTCCTCTGTTATGGTGGTAGGTTTAGAGGGTTCTGCCACCTGTATGACTCTTGTACCATTTTCCCACATCTTTGTCTGCTATCAATGTAACTTTTCTTATTATAAGATAAATTTGTTATGTGGTTTGTCCTGCAAGGGGGCATGGTTCTATGCAAAAGGGAAATAGCTTTGTGGAGAGGCCTGGCCTAATATTTAAAATGTTGGCAAATTTAGGTAAGCTATATAACAAATGGTATAAACTTAAGACTAGACACTCTTACAAGATTCATGCTGCCCAAACCACGGGTAGTATGACTTACAGCCTGGCTGTGTCAACCCCTGAACATTTGAAAAGTTAGTCTGTCATCATAGAGAGAGACGATAATAGTCTTATTGCTGTTTTTTCCCCACACTACTTCACGTAACAGGTCTCTTCCTATGGTCCTACAACTCTTTTCTCTGAAACTCAGCGTTTCAGAGAAATACCTGATTGTAATACTCCAACAAGGTTCTGATTCATGCTGCCTGGACCAAGGTCAGCATGAATCTAGTGACAGATTCCCTTTAAATTTATTTTTAACATTTTTTACACTTGCTTACCATATCAAAATCTGAAATAAAAATAAAAATCTTGCAATTATCTCACAGATCACTGGGACTTTTTTTTTTAGACACTGACTTGTTGTACCAGGAAATCCAAACTTACATTTGCTGCAATAGACTGTGACCCTGTCTTTTGTATTGAAGCATTTAATAAGCGTGCACAAAGGTCATTGTGAAGTGGGGAAAAGCTGAGAACTCGCCTATTGTGATTGGTAAATTCATTTTTATCAGCTGTACTTAAAGGTGTTATCAGTCATTGTAATCCTGCCGGTGATGATAAAGAACCTGCTGAAAACTCTTCCTGAAAGGACAGACAGCTTGGGTGTAAAAAAAGCTCCAATGGAGGAAAAATTGCAATTGCACTAATAATTTTGGATTTTAATGCAGATCGTGATATGAAAAAAACACACTGCCTGCCAGGGGCTGAGTGGCAAATTTTGGCCTTGGGAGCTATCACAAAGCAGTGGCTCTCAAGTTGCAGCCCCCCATCTTTACCAGTGTAGGAGTCCAACTACCGAAAAATAGGAATAAATTGTTTTCTGAGGCCCTCCGTGAACGCCCCGCCAGGGCAGCGGGGTACTCGGTACTGGGTCTGGTCTTAAAGGGGATGTCATGGTGGCTGCGACTTGGTCCGTGGCCCTGGGTGCCCAATTAAAGAGAAAAGTCTTCAAAGGGATTTGTAATGTCTATTGTTCGTGACGCCACCTGTGGTATTCGGTCAGTAGGGACCGACGCTGCTTAAGGGGGTCCTCTGGGGTGATGTTGTTGCAGCAAGATGGTGACGCTTCCCACAGGTGAAGCGGGGTCCCCAGGGCTCCCAAGGTGTGTGGCAAAGATGGTGTATGCCGACGAATAAGTAGAGGACACAGAGTTTTCCGTCTTTTACCTGGTTTACTGATGGTAGTAGTAGTCCTCAGTTCAGGGTACCAGGTGTAGGGTAGCTGTAGTCTGGCCGGCTTGGAGGCAATAAGGGATCCCACTTCAGGTGAGGTCCGTAAGCCTTTCCTACTTGCGCCAGATGGCGAGGTCCCTGCGGCTTAAAGCTTGCTGACAGGGTCCCCGCTCTCCTGTCCAAAGACAGATGTCTGTACGATAGGCAGTTTGAGCCTGTTTATAGGATCTCTTAGATGACCCGGCTTGTAAGGTTACTGCTTCACCTCAGACTTGTTACAGCCAATTGACATATAGTACTATGCTTTCCGGTTCTGCTGCATGTCCTGGAGAACAGCTCCCGATACCTGGCTTCTGCGATCTGGCTCTGAGGGTGTCCTTCTGCTGTTCCCCTCCTGTGCCCTTTCCTCCAATGTGCTTCTTCCCTCTAAGCTCCTTCACAATTCAACTCCTCTCGTTATCTCTATTTCCAGAGGCTGCAGCTCTCTCTTGGCTGCTGGGCCTCTACGTCTGCTCCCGACGTCCTTCTCCTCTCCTCACTCCTCTACAACTCGCTAAGACTGACTGGCTCCTCCTCCAGACTAGGATACATGAAGTCTAAGGAAGCTTCCCTGAATCCAGGTCCCAAGCTCCCCCTCCTGGCCTAGATTCAGATGTGTTGAATGTAAGTGTCTTACCTGATTGTTATGATACGGTGGTCTAGGAGCAACATGGAACGAGCTCTGAAGGAAGTGGTAACTGTACTGACCGCAGTCCCTAAGCTCAACACAACACTAGAAGTAGCCGTGGAATGCTCCTAACTCTCCCTAGGCATCTCGTCACAGCCTAAGAGCTAACTACCCCTAAAGAAAGAAGCAGGAAAGCTATCTTGCCTCAGAGAAAATCCCCAAAGGATAGATTAGCCCCCCACAAATAATGACTGTGAGTGGAGAGGGAAAAGACATACACAGAATGAAACCAGGATGAGCACAGGAGGCCAGTCTAGCTAAATAGATAGGACAGGATGGAATACTGTGCGGTCAGTATAAAACACTACAAAAATCCACGCAGAGTTTACAAAAAAAATCTCCACACCTGACTAAAGGTGTGGAGGGCAAATCTGCATCCCAGAGCTTCCAGCAAGACAGAATTACTTCACACTGATAAGCTGGACAAACATAGAAAGCACAGAATGGACAAGTCCACAATCTATGGACAGAAAAGAGCAAGCAAAAACTTAGCTTTGCTGAACTGGTCAGGATAACAGGGAACTCCAAAGAGATGTGAATCCAACCAGGAACCTTTGACAAGTGGCACTGGCTTTAAGGAAAAGCCAGGCCAAAATAGCCGAGCAGAAGAGACGATAAGTGGAGGCAGCTGAAGACAGCTAACTCCAAGGAGCAGCCATACCACTTGAAACCATAAGAGGGAGCCCAAGAGCAGAATTCACAACAGTACCCCCCCTTAAGGAGGGGTCACCGAACCCTCACCAGAGCCCCCAGGACGATCAGGACGAGCCAAATGAAAAGCACGAAACAAATCGGTGGCATGGACATCGGAGGCAACAACCCAAGAATTATCCTCCTGGCCATAACCCTTCCACTTGACAAGATACTGAAGCCTCCGCCTCGAAAAACGAAAATCCAAAATCTTCTCAACCTCATATTCCAACTCTCCCTCAACCAAGAGGGTCAACCGAGGGAACAACGGGCACCACATATCTCCGCAACAAAGATCTACGGAAAACATTATGAATGGCAAAAGAGGCTGGAAGAGCCAAACGAAAAGACACCGGATTAATAATTTCAGAAATTTTATAAGGACCAATAAACCGAGGCTTAAACTTAGGAGAAGAAACCTTCATAGGAACATGACGAGAAGACAACCAAACCAAATCCCCCACACGAAGCTGGGGACCAACACACCGACGGCGGTTAGCAAAATGTTGAGCCCTTTCCTGAGACAACGTCAAATTGTTCACCACATAAGTCCAAATCTGCTGCAGCCTGTCCACCACAGAATCAACACCAGGACAATCAGAAGGCTCAACCTGCCCAGAAGAAAAACGAGGATGAAAACCAAAATTACAAAAGAAAGGTGAAACCAAAGTAGCCGAACTAGCCTGATTATTAAGGGCAAACTCGGCCAACGGCAAGAAAGACACCCAATCATCCTGATCAGCAGACACAAAGCATCTCAAATAGGTCTCCAAGGTCTGATTAGTTCGCTCAGTTTGGCCATTAGTCTGAGGATGAAACGCCGAAGAAAAAGACAAATCAATGCCCATCCTAGCACAAAAGGCCCGCCAAAATCTAGAGACAAACTGAGAACCTCTGTCAGACACAATATTCTCCGGAATGCCATGCAAACAAACCACATGCTGAAAAAATAATGGAACCAGATCTGAGGAGGAAGGCAACTTGGGCAAAGGTACCAGATGGACCATTTTAGAGAACCGGTCACAAACAACCCAGATAACAGACATCTTCTGGGTAACAGGAAGATCCGAAATAAAATCCATGGAAATATGCGTCCAGGGCCTCTCAGGGACCGGCAAAGGCAAAAGCAACCCACTAGCGCGGGAACAGCAAGGCTTGGCCCAGGTGCAAGTCCCACAGGACTGCACAAAAGCACGCACAGGCCACCAAAAGGACCTAGCAACCAAATCTCTGGTACAAAAAATCCCAGGATGACCAGCGAACACTGAACAATGAACCTCAGAAATTACCTTACTTGTCCATCTATCAGGAACAAACAGCTTCCCCACTGGACAGCGGTCAGGCCTATCAGCCTGAAATTCCCGAAGCACCCGCCGTAAATCAGGGGAGATAGCAGAAAGAATCACCCCCTCCTTAAGAATGCCAACTGGCTCAAGGACTCCAGGAGAATCAGGCGAAAAACTCCTAGAGAGGGCATCAGCCTTAACATTCTTAGATCCCGGAAGATACGAGACCACAAAATCAAAATGGGAGAAAAACAGGGACCATCGAGCCTGTCTAGGATTCAGCCGCTTGGCCAACTCGAGGTAAATCAGATTCTTATGATCGGTCAGGACCACAACACGGTGTTTAGCTCCCTCAAGCCAATGTCGCCACTGCTCAAACGCCCACTTCATAGCCAACAACTCCCGATTGCCGACATCATAATTGCGTTCCGCAGGCGAAAACTTTCTGGAAAAAAAGCACACGGTTTCATCAAAGAACCATCAGACTCCCTCTGAGACAAAACGGCCCCTGCCCCAATCTCAGAAGCGTCAACCTCAACCTGAAAAGGAAGAGAAACATCCGGCTGACGCAACACAGGGGCAGAAGTAAATCGGCGTTTAAGCTCCTGAAAGGCCTCAACAGCCTCAGAGGACCAATTCATCACATCAGCGCCTTTCTTCGTCAAATCAGTAAGGGGCTTAACCACACTGGAAAAGTTGACAATGAAACGGCGATAGAAATTATCAAAGCCCAAAAATTTTTGAAGACCCTTCACAGATGTGGGTTGGATCCAGTCATGAATAGCTTGGACCTTAACAGGATCCATTTTTATAGACGAGGGAGAAAAAATAAAACCCAAAAAAGAGACCTTCTGAACTCCGAATAGGCACTTAGACCCCTTCACAAATAAAGCATTATCACGAAGGATCTGGAACACCATCCTGACCTGCTTCACATGAGACTCCCAATCATCAGAAAAAATCAAAATATCATCCAAATATACGACCATGAATTTATCAAGATAATTGCGGAAAATATCATGCATGAAAGACTGGAACATAGATGGAGCATTAGAGAGCCCAAATGGCATCACAAGGTATTCAAAATGGCCTTCGGGCGTATTAAATGCAGTTTTCCATTCGTCACCCTGTTTAATACGAACAAGATTATATGCCCCTCGGAGAGCAATCTTATTAAACCAACTAGCCCCCTTAATCTGAGCAAACAAATCAGTAAGCAAAGGCAAGGGGTATTGGAATTTGACCGTGATCTTATTAAGAAGACGATAATCAATACAGGGTCTCAAGGAGCCATCCTTCTTAGCAACAAAAAA
Organism: Ranitomeya imitator; assembly: GCF_032444005.1. Classification (NCBI taxonomy): domain Eukaryota; kingdom Metazoa; phylum Chordata; class Amphibia; order Anura; family Dendrobatidae; genus Ranitomeya; species Ranitomeya imitator. The sequence continues at coordinate 664,059,179 of NC_091282.1, forward strand.
GAAACCCGCTCCCAATGGTGACGAAGAGGGCCGAATATGCCCCTTCTCCAAAGACTCCTTAACATAACTCCGCATGGCGGCATGCTCTGGCACAGACAGATTGAAAAGTCGGCCCTTAGGGAACTTGCAACCAGGAATCAAGTTAATAGCACAATCACAGTCCCTGTGCGGAGGAAGGGAACTGGACTTGGGCTCATCAAATACATCCTGGAAATCCGACAAAAACTCAGGGACCTCAGAAGAGGGGAAGAGGAAATTGACATCAAAGGAACGTCACTATGTACTCCTCGACAACCCCAACTAGTCACCGACATAGTTTTCCAATCCAGCACCGGATTATGTTCCTGTAACCATGGAAATCCCAGTACAACAACATCATGCAGGTTATGCAACACCAGAAAACGGCAATCTTCCTGATGTGCAGGAGCCATGTACATAGTCATCTGTGTCCAGTACTGAGGTTTATTCTTGGCCAAGGGTGTAGCATCAATACCCCTCAAAGGAATAGGGCTCTACAAAGGCTGCAAGGAAAAACCACAGCGCCTGGCAAATTCTAAGTCCATTAAGTTCAGGGCAGCGCCTGAATCCACAAATGCCATGACAGAAAAGGACGACAATGAGCAAATCAGGGTCACAGATAAGAGAAATTTAGGCTGTATATTACTAATGGTAACAGACCTAGCGACTCTCTTAGTACGCTCAGGGCAATCAGAGATAACATGAGCCGAATCATCACAGTAAAAACACAGCCTATTCTGACGTCTGAATTCCTGCCATTCTATTCTAGTCAAAATCCTATCACATTGCATAGGTTCAGGACTTTGCTCAGAGGATACTGCCATATGGTGCACAGCTTTGCGCTCGCGCAGACGCCGATCAATCTGAATGGCTAGAAACATAGATTCGCTCAAACCGGCAGGCGTAGGAAAGCCCACCATAACATCTTTAAGGGTTTCAGAAAGACCTTTTCTGAAAATAGCAGCCAGAGCCTCTTCATTCCATTTAGTGAGCACAGACCATTTTCTAAATTTCTGGCAGTATAACTCTGCCGCTTCCTGACCTTGACACAAGGCCAACAGGGTTTTTTCTGCATGATCCACAGAATTAGGTTCATCATACAATAATCCGAGCGCTTGAAAAAATGCATCTACATTCAATAGTGCTGGATCCCCTGTTTCAAGAGAAAAGCCCAGTCTTGAGGGTCACCACGCAGCAAGGATATGATGATTTTTACTTGCTGATTGGGATCACCAGAAGAACGGGGTTTCAAAGCAAAAAACAATTTGCAGTTATTTTTAAAGTTCAAAAACTTGGATCTGTCCCCAAAAAACAAATCAGCAGTAGGAATTCTAGGCTCTAAAGCTGGAGTCTGGACAACATAGTCCTGGATACTCTGTACTCTTGCAGCAAGTTGATCCACACGAGAAAATAAACCCTGAACATCCATGCCAAAGCATATATCCTGAACCACCCAGATATCAAGAGGAAAAAAAAGACAAACCAGAGCACAGAAAAAAAATGGTTCAGAACTTTCTTTTCCTTCTTTAGAGATGCATTTAATTCATTTTTGGCCACTTGTACTGTTATGATACGGTGGTCTAGGAGCAACATGGAACGAGCTCTGAAGGAAGTGGTAACTGTACTGACCGCAGTCCCTAAGCTCAACACAACACTAGAAGTAGCCGTGGAATGCTTCTAACTCTCCCTAGGCATCTCATCACAGCCTAAGAGCTAACTACCCCTAAAGAAAGAAGCAGGAAAGCTATCTTGCCTCAGAGAAAATCCCCAAAGGATAGATTAGCCCCCCACAAATAATGACTGTGAGTGGAGAGGGAAAAGACATACACAGAATGAAACCAGGATGAGCACAGGAGGCCAGTCTAGCTAAATAGATAGGACAGGATGGAATACTGTGCGGTCAGTATAAAACACTAGAAAAATCCACGCAGAGTTTACAAAAAAAATCTCCACACCTGACTAAAGGTGTGGAGGGCAAATCTGCCTCCCAGAGCTTCCAGCAAGACAGAATTAATTCACACTGATAAGCTGGACAAACATAGAAAGCACAGAATGGATAAGTCCACAATCTATGGACAGAAAAGAGCAAGCAAAAACTTAGCTTTGCTGAACTGGTCAGGATAACAGGGAACTCCAAAGAGATGTGAATCCAACCAGGAACCATTTACAAGTGGCACTGGCTTTAAGAAAAAACCAGGCCAAAATAGCCGAGCGGAAGAGACGATAAGTGGAGGCAGCTGAAGACAGCTAACTCCAAGGAGCAGCCATACCACTTGAAACCACAAGAGGGAGCCCAAGAGCAGAATTCACAACAGTACCCCCCCCCCTTCAGGAGGGGTCACCGAAATCTCACCAGAGCCCCAGGCCGATCAGGACGAGCCAAATGAAAAGCACGAACCAAATCGGTGGCATGGACATCAGAGGCAACAACCCAAGAATTATCCTCCTGGCCATAACCCTTCCACTTGACAAGATACTGAAGCCTCCGCCTCGAAAAACGAGAATCCAAAATCTTCTCAACCTCATATTCCAACTCTCCCTCAACCAACACCGGGGCAGGAGGGTCAACCGAGGGAACAACGGGCACCACATATCTCCGCAACAAAGATCTATGGAAAACATTATGAATGGCAAAAGAGGCTGGAAGAGCCAAACAAAAAGACGCCGGATTAATAATTTCAGAAATTTTATAAGGACCAATAAACCGAGGCTTAAACTTAGGAGAAGAAACCTTCATAGGAACATGACGAATATTTATATATATATGGGGAAGCTCCGCTGAAACCATGTTCAGAGCTCTCCCTTCTGACTTGGAATCAGGACATCTTGTGTGTATGTACCACCTGTTAAAGGATCCTCCTCACTTCCAGGCATGGCATCACCCTCCCCGAAAGGAAAGCGACACCATTGTAACAGCCGGCTTCCTGGGGTATTACACTGTGATGCACACACACGCAGTAACGCACATACAAATGCAGTAATGCACACATATGCAGTAACGCACATACACACGCAGTAACGCACATACACACACGCAGTCATGCACACACATGTAGTAATGTACATTGTAAGACTGCTCTTACTGAATGTATTAAGGGACACTCGCTTGGCACGGGATAATGTAGTCAGGCACGATTTTTGACTTAAACACAGTCTATACAGTTTATTAAAGTGTCATAAGCCGTCTTGTGCACAGTTCACATTATACATTTCATCAAACACAACAGGCACCAACTGGTAATATTAACTTGCAGCTTTGTCTTCAACACTTCATTTATGGCTTTGTCTCACAGACACTAAACATGCTGGACCTCTCACTTTGCCCAGGTACCATGGGTGTCTGTACGCCGTACACTTCACCAATGTCCCAAGTCACATACAGCGCATATGACACTGGGTCGTGGTCTCTAAACACGCCGAACCTCACTCCGTTCAGTCACCGTGGGAGACCACACAGTTCATAGAATATTACAAGCACGAACAGTCTGTATAGGTACCTGATGGGAGCTCCTGCTCCACCTGCTGACTCCTTGTCAGAACTCTCCTCCGGGAAAGCTGCCTCACAGGGATCACCAACTTGCCTGGGCGGCATATCTTAGTCAGTCCAGACCCACCAAAGGACGGTAGCTTCCCCAACGTAGACCATCCAGAACCACAGTCACTGTGCGCTATTCAGGGATCCGGTCCTACTCCCAGAACCTCCCAACACCCCAGCATGTGCTCTTCAGGAAGCCTCCTCCCAGGTCTTCCAACACAGGTTGCCCAGTGTGCTATTCAGGATTCCTACTCCCAGGAAATCCAACACACTGGCATCTTCTCCTCACACGAACCGCACATGTGACCTGTCCAGGTGCTATTCAGGAACTCGTCCAACACCCCAGGCATATGACCTGTCCAGGTACTATTCAGGATCTTGTCCAACACCCCAGGCATATAACTTGTTCAGGTGCTATTCAGGACATCAGACCAATACCCCAGGCATATACCCTGTCCAGGTGCTATTCAGGACGTCAGTCCAACACCCCAGGCCACTAGCAAGTCCAAAGCCACACCATGTGCTCTTCAGGACTCCTACTCCCAGGAAATCCAACACAGGTTGTTCAGTGTGCTATTCAGGACTCCTACTCACAGGAAATCCAACATACCAGCATGTGCTATTCAGGACTCCTACTCCCAGGAAATCCAACACATTAGCATGTGCTCTTCAGGATTCCTACTCCCAGGAAATCCAACACATACTTCCAGGACCTTCACCACTCAGGTCCAAACACTGGAACCACACAGGAACATGTGACCCACACCCTGGTCACATTATATACCCTTAACCACGCCCCTGGATGGGAGTGTGGATGTGTGGCTAGTTTGTCCTGCCTGTTATGACCTGGTGGTCAGGACAATAATGGACCTGGTGGATAAGAGCACACGGAATGACCTGATAGTTACTGATAATATAGGACGAGCTCTGGGACGTGGGAACTCTGCTGACCGCAATCCCTAATCCTATCAACCACACTAGAAATAGCCGTGGATTGCGCCTAACGCTCCCTATGGAACTCGGCACAGCCTAAGAAACTAGCTAGCCCTGAAGTTTGAAAAATAAAGCCTACCTTGCCTCAGAGAAATTCCCCAAAGGAAAAGGCAGCCCCCCACATATAATGACTGTGAGTAAAGATGAAAATACAAACACAGAGATGAAATAGATTTAGCAAAGTGAGGCCCGACTTACTGAACAGACCGAGGATAGGAAAGGTTACTTTGCAGTCAGCACAAAACCTACAAAAAGACCATGCAGAGGGTGCAAAAAGGCCCTCCGCACCGACTCACGGTGCGGAGGCGCTCCCTCTGCGTCCCAGAGCTTCCAGCAAGCAAGAACAATCGAAATAGCAAGCTGGACAGAAAAATAGCAAACCAGAGAAAAACAAGCAGTCACTTAGCTTCTGCTGGGAAGACAGGTCACAAGAACGATCCAGGAGTGAACTAGACCAATACTGGAACATTGACAAGTGGCCTGGAGCAAAGATCTAAGTGGAGTTAAATGGAGCAGCCAGCTAACGAATTAACCTCGTCACCTGAGGAAGGAAACTCAGAAACACCCACAGCCACCAGAGAAAGTCCATGGACAGAACCAGCCAAAGTACCATTCATGACCACAGGAGGGAGCCCGACAACAGAACTCACAACACCTGCCCATCTCACACAACTAGCCTAGTAAGTCTCCCTTACAACTATACCATATATATATACACACTCTTGAGGGACTACAGGTCCCAGAACAACAACATTGCATCAGACTTACCACGCAGACTCCCTCTGCGACACATATCAGCCATTCACAACACAGCCAGTCACTGTTTCACCACCATTATCAAAGAGCACACACAGCGCCCCCTAGCTGCCACAGGGGTCACTGCATCACAACATACACATTTATGCACACACAGGCAGTAAGGCACATACACACACGTGGTCATGCGCACACAGTCATAAACACATGCAGTCACACACGAAGTCATGCACACACACACAGTTATGCACATACACCCAATTACTTGCACACACAGAGACATGCACACATAGGGGTTGCAGAAATGCGAAAACACACAAACATATATACAAAGACACATACACATACAGGCATACACATATTTGTAGACATACACAAAAATACATATAAACAGACATATAAAAATACACAGACATAGGCTGGGGTCCCACTAGTGAATTACATCGGATAATAATGACCCTCGGCTCCTGCTCTGCTGCGACCATGAGCCAAGTGTCCATGCTCGCGTAAGAGCCCTAACCGTAACTTTAGCCCCATCTCTAACCTTAACTTTAGCTCCAAACTTAATTTTAGCCACAACCCTAACCCTAACTTTGGCCCCAACCCTAACCCTAACCTTAGCCCCATACCTAAGCCTAATGGTAAAATGGAAATAAATACATTTTTTTAATTTTATTATTTTTCCCTAACTAAGGGGGTGATAAAGGGGGGTTTGATTTACTATTTATAGCGGGTTTTTGTTTGGCAGCTGTCACATGCTAAGAGATGATGTTTCTTGCAAAAAATAGTTTTAGCATCACCACATTTTGAGAGCTATAATTTATCCATATTTTGGTCCACAGAGTCATGTGAGGTCTTGTTTTTTGCGGGATGAGTTAACGTTTTTATGGGTACCATTATCGGGCAAATGACATTTTTGGATCACTTTTTATTTCGATTTTTGGGAGGCAGAATGAATGAAAACCAGCTATTCATGAATTTCTTTTAGGGGGACACTTATACCATTCCGCGTGTGGTAAAATTGATAAAGCAGCTTTATTCTTTGGGTTAGTACAATTACAGTGATACCTCATTTATATCTTTATTATGTTTTGGCGCTTTTACACAATAAAAAATATTTTATATAAAAAATAATTGTTTTTGCATCGCTTTATTCTGAGAGCTATAACTTTCTTAATTTTCTGCTGATGATGCTGTCTGGCGGCTTTTTTTTTTTGCGGGACAAGATGACGTTTTCAGCGGTACCATGTTTATTTATATCCGTCTTTTTGATCGCATTTTATTGCACTATTTGTTCTGCAGTATGATGATTAAGGATTGTTTTTTTTCTTGGTTTTTTTTTGCGGTGTTCACTGAAGGGGTTAATTAGTGGGATAGTGTTATAGAGCGGGTCATTTCGGACGCGTCGATACCAAATATGTGTACTTTTATTGTGTTTTTTTTATTTACATGAATAAATGGATTTATTGGAAAATATTTATTTATTTATTTTTTTCTTTATTTGGGGATTTTTAAAATATTTTTTTTTATACATTCTATTTTTTTTTCACTTTCTAACATTGTCCCAGGGTGGGATATCACTATATTTCATCAGATCGCTGATCTGACACTTTGCATAGCACTGTGTCAGATCAGCGATCTGACAGGCAGTGCAGGAGGCTTCTGAGAACAGGTGCCAGGAAGCCACCTCACTTCAGGTTCCAGAAGGAGCCCCGTGGCCATTTTGGATCCGGGGACTCCTTGGAGAACACCGGAACATCACGATTGCATTGCATTGTTCCAGTGGGAGAGCGCAGGGAGCCCCCGTCTCTTCGCGATGCCCCTCTATGTCGCTGTCACTACTGACAGCAGCATCAGAGGGGATAAATGCCCACGATCGGCGCTAGCATTGCAGCTGACACTCGCACACGATCACCGCGGTGCTCACCGTGAGACCATGCGATTGGGCCGCCGTACTAGTACTGCGGTTTGCGGGATCTCGGTTCCTGCAGAGCAGTACTAGTATGGCGCATGTCGGGAAGGAGTTAAAGGTAAAGAAGCTACAGTCCCTGTGTCTTCCGATTATTCCTGCACCCCAACATGCACAACACCTCATAGACTGTCCTGGTAGCCCTGGGGCCTCCGCTCCATCTGAAGGGAGCAAAACCATCTAAGCTGTATCACCATCGGCCCTAGCAGATCCCTTTAAGCAGCGTCAGCGATCCCTAGCCGAGTATCACAGGTGGCGTCACGAATAATCCCCTATAACTATTTCCCTCATCCTTATCATTGAACACCCAGGGCCACGGACAGGGTCACTGCTGCCGTTCCACATCCCCTTTAAGAACTGGCCTGGTACCGAGTAACCGCATGGCCCTGGCGGGCGCTCCATGGGCACCAGCATTGAATGCAATGGTTGTGCTTGTGTCCATGTGTCAAGGTAAAAATATATGTCTTTATACACTTTTGTACTTTTATATATTCTTATGCTGTGAAACAATAAGTTTTTCCCCTTCGCTTGCTAATGCATATGTAATTGTATTTAAGATGGCTGCCAGTATTCACTTTTGCCTTAGTTTTTGTACTTGCCAAGAATCTACTTTCGTTTCTGAAGCTAAAGTATCGTTTCTGGAGAAATGGAAACTTAAAGTGACGTGGAGGAAGGAGGATCTATCATATGATGTCAGGCCAACCAGAAGGACTGAATACTAGATACATTGCTTAACCCCCGCCTATCCCCGCCCTCTGCACACCTTCCCCCAATAGATCATATAATGTTGTGTATTAGAAAATAAAGTTCAGTTGTTGCTGTGATGTTATACACACGAGCATGCAATGAGTTTGAACCAGCATTGTGTCTGACTCATTCTTATCCGGTACCAACATGCTTTTAATCTGATTTGGAATGACTGGTGGATGAAGGGTATTGTCGTGACGACCCCGACAATTTGGCGCAACCAACGTGGGGCGTGGCCCGCGATCCGAGACCCCCTGGACCCATGCCTGGACGTCCGTGGACGACACCCGTAGTGGCTGACCTCGAGGACTGATCACCCTCTAAACACGGTAAGTGGAGATCGCATACTATGTATGTGTCACACTTGCTAGTGTTTCAGCCGTTATTGGTTAGTCTGTGGTCTCCTTGGGTCTGGGGAGTGACCGGTCGAGTGGTGAGACCGAGCGCGATCCCGTGCCACGCTTCGAACCAGCAACTGAGAGACGTCGCACTCTGCGCGTCCTCGTGTACACCACACCTCCTCCACCGGTCATTGTACTCCATTCAACCACCCTACCTGTGACTGTTGCCTAGTAGTGATAGAGTGAAAGATTGAGGAAGTTTGTGGATTGGGGGCGGCTGTGAGAAAGGGATAGGAGACGCAGCTTCTGTGATATTGTACATATTGGTAATTTAGACGTCCCAAGTGGGGGGACCACCAGAATCACATTGGTAATTAAGACGTCCCAAGTGGGGGGACCACCAGAATCACTTACTTGCACACATTGGTAATTAAGACGTCCCAAGTGGGGGGACCACTAGGATCACATTGGTAATTAAGACGTCCCAAGTGGGGGGACCACCAGAATCACATTGGTAATTAAGACGTCCCAAGTGGGGGGACCACCAGAATCACTTACTTGCACACATTGGTAATTAAGACGTCCCAAGTGGGGGGACCACCAGAATCACATTGGTAATTAAGACATCCCAAGTGGGGGGACCACCAGAATCACATTGGTAATTAAGACGTCCCAAGAGGGGGGACCACCAGAATCTCAGTGGAGGGGTCTCACTAGTAGACCGCCTCCCAACGTTTAGAATATCGTGACAGGGCAGACTGTAATCACTGGTGTTCAGGTTAGGGAAAAATATTGAGCGCGAGGCTCTTTATTCATAGCACGTCGAGCGCGAGGCTCCGTGTTAGGACACAAGTGTTGCTGTCGCTGTCAGCGGCCTACTGCAGAAGGGCGTAGTATTCTGTGAGTCATGTTGCGTCTCTTGAAGAAGAAGTCCATGCCTCACGAGTTAAGTGAGGATGCTGTGGAAGTCAAGACAATAGTAGAGTCACGGGAGGGCAAGAAGGCAGTCAAGAATGGAAAAAGGTTGATGGAGAGGAAAGATGAAAGGATGCAGAGCCCGTGTTTGGTTATAAAATACCTCAATCATTGTTTTTTCTGAGGTGTTCTGGCATAGGAATTGTGTGAAGGTTTTGTAGAAATTAATTGAGTCTGAGAATTGCTGTATTCCGTTACTGTGGTTTTCCAAAACACCCCATGGGAGGGGGGAGTCAAATAGCTGCGTTATTGTTTTCTTTTGTGTTGAGGAATGCTGTAAATTCTTATTTCTGTGTTCGTAGCTGATGGGAGGAGTGAACCCCTGCGCAAATTGTTTGTGATTTTTTCCTCTTTGTGCTGCGGGCCAGAGAAAGGGGGGCCAAAGTTTTCAGAAGAACTTAACCTATTCTGTATCAGCAGCTGCAGCGATCCTCACTCGCTCTCTAGCCCCACTGCTCTCAGCCCCCACCGCTCTCTAGCCCCGCAGCTTCAAGGACACAGCTCGCAGCTCGCTCCTTATCAGTGGCCCAAGAGAAAGACTCCAGCCCCCCTCCCTTACACAAATCCAGTCTCATATTCCAATATCCATTTTAACCCTGTGTCTGGAAATCTCTCTCGCCATGTTAATTCTCAGACCAAGACAAGACAGATGGACTTGTAAATATTGCGGTCAGACAAACCCAGACTGGAGAAATACTTGTATAATCTGTGCTGCAACCCAATCTAAGTGAATTACACTGATTCCTGTCCAGATAAGATCACATGTAGTGACATAAGAAGCTGACACAGGATAGTGGGTAGTGGGGACATTAACTTTGGGAGTAAGCTGACAGTAATCCTTTTGGGAAGGAGCTGTAGACCAGCATGTCATGTCACCCCCAACCGGTCATCTAGTCACCCCCACCACCAGAGAACCAACCACATCAGGTAGTGTAAGACAGATACAGGAGTATTATCCCTGGAAGCCCTCTGACTAGCTAGCTACGCTAAAATAATTGGCTGACCCTGAGAACAAACCTTTCCCATTATACAGACAAAGACAATATGATGGACGTATAAGTGCACCTGAGCAGACCTAGAGAGTTGGTGAGCCAAGATGATGGTCAGATGGTCCTTACGTTATATAACCCCTATGCAGATGAGCATAATGAGATGTGTATCTTACATGTCCTTTCCCAATCAGTTAAAAAAAAATTAAAAAAAAGGGGGGGATAGTGTGTTTAACCCTGTCAGTTAGAATATGCCTATGTCACGTTACTTCAGTATGTGGGTAATTTTTTTGTTTTTTGTTGTGTGCACAGACAGAGCAGGAAGCCATTGTTGCCACTGTTAGTTTTTGCAAGTATCTGGCAGATCTGAACTGTCAGGTTTCAGCCTCGAAACTTCGGTTCTGCCTTGGTCAAGTGATATTTTTGGGTCACTGTCTCCTTCAGGGTGCCAGACACCTCACAGAAGAAAGAAAAATAGCCGTCAGCTACAAAGGATGAGACTGAGCTCCAGCGTTTCCTTGGACTATGTACTTATAGTTGTCAGTGAATACCGGACACATCCCACATAATGCTACCTCTCTACAAAGCCCTGAAAGACTGTTCAAGATATGCTGATGATTTTGGCAGACTCCACACAGGATACGCTGTTACTATGGAAGACACTGTAGTGCACGGAGCTGCACTCACTCCCTCCCATCCTGTCAGGACAACAAGCAGAATTTCAGGATCTGTCTACTGCATGTGTTCTGGCCAAAGACAGGCGGGCTGATATATACACGGACTCACAGTATGCATTTGGTATTGCTCATGATTTCGGAGCCCTATGAGCCAATCGAGGGTTTGTTACTACCGCCGGGACTCAGTGGAGAATGCTGAAGCTGTTAAAATCCTCATGGACTCAATCGAATTACCTACTCAGGTGGCCATTATCAAAGTTAAGGAGCACGGTCCTAGGAACAGTCCACAGACTGGTGGTAACACCTTTGCGGATATGCAAGCAAAAGCTGCTGCTCTCCTACCCGTTGAACTGACCATACCAGCTATGGTGACCACACGCTCTCAGCGTAAACAGTTACAAGAAACACTGACTCTACAGGAACCTGATGATCTATGCCAGACTGAGGTTTTCTGCCAGACCCCGCGAGACCGCTTAATGACGATGCAGAGAATGTCTCCAAAGGAAGAAGTGAAGCAGTGGAAAGCTGATGGAGCACGTATGGACATGGTCGCTGAAAAAAGGACCAACTTGTGTGTCTCCCTAAGCGGATGTACCCTGCTAATGCCACGCGCCCACACATCGAGGTATCTGACAGACCTGCAATCCCGGTCAACTTCAACGTGTAACCCCGAAGCACCTTGCTAAGCCCGACTATCCTTTCCAAAGGCTCCAGGTGGACCTCATCACATTGCCTAAGTCTGAAGGTATGAATATTGTCTGGTGGTTGTCGACATGTTCTCCAGAAGCATTCCCCGTTACCAACGTGACTGCAAAGATCACAGCAAAGAAACTGGTAATGGAAGTTATATGCAGATATGGTATTCCAGAAGTTGCTGAAAGTGACCAAAGGCCCGGACTTTTCTTCTCATGTGTGTCAGGAGGTTCTGACAATGCTTGGATCCACTGTAGCCCTCCATACTCCGTACCATCCACAATCCAGTGGGAAAGTTAAGAGGCTGAACGGCACACTGAAGGGACAATTGACCAAAGTGATGCAGGAGACTATGGCTCCATGGCCAGGGCTCTTACACATTCGTACTACCCCTATTGCAAAACATGGCCTGTCCCCATATGAGATATTGTTTGGTGCTAGGTCCTCAGTTGCAAATTTCCAGTCTCAGTAGTTGTCAGAAGAAACTTACCGTGCTGTTCAATATGTTATTCAGTTTAGTAAAAAAAAAATGTTGCTAACACCCATGTTTTAGTTTCTTCTTCCCTTTCCAGATTCAGCAGAAACTGATATTTGTCACAACTTGAAGTCTGGTGGTCTTATGGTCGTGAAAAGCTATGTCAGTAAAACTTGAAGGAAAGAGCACCTGGATCTACGCTTCACACTGCAAAAGAGACTGAACCAGCGCTTAGTCACAGTGGTGATCGAAGGAAAATGTTGCTGTTGTTTTTAGTCCTGAGGCTGGGGGCCATCCTCATCCCTACCTCCTCGGCCCCTATTGTAAATAAGAATTCCGGTGCCACTATTCTCTGGGTAAATCTAACGGCCCCGGTAAATATCTGGTGATTTGATTTCTGAGATGTAGTCAAGTGCCCCGAGACTCAACGGGTGGTAGAGGGAATCATCCAGTATTATATATGTGTTAGAAGTTTTCTCCATAGAAACACAAACAGCCCCAAGGAAAAATTTATGGTTAGAATGGGTAAGATACAATGTAAGAGTTCAGAATATCTCTGTAGGATGTATTGCTTGTGCTGCAGCAAATACACATCTATACACACGTGCATTGTTTTTTCCTGATGACAATACCACTGCCTGTGTTATGAATCTGTTGAAGGGTCTAAAGCCCACTGATTGCTCAGATTATGTCCCACTAATTCATGAAGCACCTAAACTAAAGGTCCCAGGAGCGATAACCGTATTAGCTGATAATTATACCTGCTATAATTCCCATGACACTACAGGTACACCAGTAGGGGTCTTCGAGACAGGTTTCTGCAAAGAGAACAGTTCCCTAGATACTGACTTGCTAGCTAATCATACACAGTACATGTACGATATTTATTGGTTATGTGGAGATGGTAAGCTCCATCCTAGGTTGCCTAATGCCTGGATAGGTCAATGTACCCTTGTTAAACTGGCTATGCAGTTCAAGATTTTACCTTGGGATCCGGAGACACCTGATGAATATACCAGAAAGAGGAGAAGTCTCGATCAGCTCCACATGAGTTATGAAGAAGATCCATTAGTATATGTCGATGGCATTCGAGTGCCAAGGGGGGTGCCTGACCAATTTAAAGCCCAGAACCAGATCTATGCTGGCTTTGCTTCTATAATCCCACAGGTGCAGATTAATAAAAATGTTGATGGGATCAATTATATATATATATTACAGTGAACAAAGGTTTGTCAATTTTATCTGTGATGCTTTCCCAGGTATAGTTGAGGAATTGGGCCCTAACACTAGAATGACCCTCCAAAACCGACTAGCCCTTGATATGATCTTAGCTGAGAAAGGAGGAGTCTGTGGGATGGTGGGAGAGGAATGTTGTACCTATATCCCTCAGAACTCTGGGGTAAATGGAAAGACCATGATAGCCCTTAAGAAGATAAATGGGTTAGCAGCAGAATTAAAAACTAATGCAGGAGTAGACACATCTTTCTTTTCCGGTTGGTTGGGTGGGCTCAAAGGATTCCTTCAACAAGCTTGTCTAGTACTGATTGCCCTTCTTGTAGTTGGATCGATAATCCTCTGTTGTGTTATTCCCCTGTATAAAAAGGTTATCACTGAGGCAACTCCGACTGGCACCTTCCTCAACCAAGAAGTAGACCCACTAGAGTACAATGGCACTGATCCAGGGGAGATCCCTAAGTACGTCCCCCTCAAGAAGATAGACAATACCCTTTACTCCCAGATGATGCAAAGAGATTTAGTTTAGGGACAGTAGGAGAACTCCATGTGAAGCTAGTGAAGGGTTCAGCTGCCTGGAGGCCTCTCACAAGGGGAGAGCTTCTGAGGTGTCTGGATGAAGAAATCCACCTCCCCTTTTCCCCATCACATGGACAGTCTCGAAGGATTTTTCTTTTTAGGGAAAAACTTAGTGTTTAGGGGGGATTGTCAAGGTAAAAATATATGTCTTTATACACTTTTGTACTTTTATATATTCTTATGCTGTAAAACAATAAGTTTTTCCCCTTCGCTTGCTAATGCATATGTAATTGTATTTAAGATGACTGCCAGTATTCACTTTTGCCTTAGTTTTTGTACTTGCCAAGAATCTACTTTCGTTTCTGAAGCTAAAGTATCGTTTCTGGAGAAATGGAAACTTAAAGTGACGTGGAGGAAGGAGGATCTATCATATGACGTCAGGCCAACCAGAAGGACTGAATACTACATACATTGCTTAACCCCCGCCTATCCCCGCCCTCTGCACACCTTCCCCCAATAGATCATATAATGTTGTGTATTAGAAAATAAAGTTCAGTTGTTGCTGTGACGTTATACACACGAGCATGCAATGAGTTTGAACCAGCATTGTGTCTGACTCATTCTTATCCGGTACCAACATGCTTTTAATCTGATTTGGAATGACTGGTGGATGAAGGGTATTGTCGTGACGACCCCGACACATGTTTGTGGTCCTTAAAAAATGGCCGTGTGAAGGAGGCCTGAGGTTGCTTTGCTTAATTCCCCTGTGTGCCACGTCCCCTGCCCCCTTGCTGGAGACTTTGAATAAATAGGGCATAATAAAAAGGTCCATATTAATGGAACCCTATGATGGATCTTAAAAAATAGAAAGCTGAATACTCAGAGGAGCATCGGGAACAAAATAAAAGCAAAATCTGGGCATTTTTAATCTAGTGAATTGTCCCCTTTTAGTAATGGAAATATCTGAGTAGTGCCTAAGGTGTGAGAGAGCTGTCAAGAGACCTCTTGTTCTAAGGTGGTTAAATCATTAGACGGTAACAGTGAAGGTTTTGCTCTTGAAACTAAGACACAATGCCTTGCTGGAAATGAACATTTGTCAGTATTAGCCCCTGGCTAGTAATGTACTTAAATCTGCACATATAAAAATCTTATTAAAATCAACATTTTTTTTGCATTATTCATTATTGACGCTTTTACCAAATGTGCCCTAAAGGGAACAGATGACTAAGAGTAGGCTTTTTCATTAATGCATCTTTATCTTATATAGATATGTCCTTTACTTAACCTTCCTGTTGGCTCAATCTATCCTGCGAGAGATTAAAAAAACGATTTTGTTATACTTTGTTAGGAGATGTATATGCTAAGTGTGTATGTTTGGCCAACCAGTGGTTGTGATGAGCTTTTCTGCTTGTTAGGCCGGGGTCACACTTGCGATTGTTAGTCTCGTGTGAATGGAGCATTGGTCCATCATGTGCACTGCCACTCAATTCATTCACATGGGAACCCCAAAGATGAGCTGAGCTCAGTGATCTTCACTATTTCCGGTGATCCCACGGATAGGGAATAGTTTTCAAACTTGAGAATATCCTTTTAAATAAATTCATGAAAAAATAAGGGTGGACAGCTCTGTCTCTTTGAGATGATAGGACATTGATTTTTTTCTAGTCCTCTTTAGCCCCTTAGTGACTGGGCCAAATTATTGAAAATCTGACCAGTGTCAATTTATTTGGTAATAACTCTGGAACACTTCAACAAATTCCAGTGATTCTGAGATACCTTTTTCGTGGCACATTATAATTTATGATAATGGTAAATTTAGGTTGATATGTTTTGTGTTTATTTAGAAAAAATATCAGAAGTTTGACAAAAATGTAAAAAAATAGCAATTTTCAAACTTTGAATGATTATCCCGTTAATAACATTTTCCTCATGTCTGCTTTACATCAGCACCATTTGTGAAATTGTATTTTATTTTCTTAGCATTTTAGGAGGCTTCCAAATCTAGCAGTAATTTTTCATTTTTTCAAAGAAATTTGCAAAACTTATTTTTTTAGGGAACTATCCAGGTTTGAAGTGACTTTTAGGGTCCTATATATTGTAAAACCTACAAAAGTGATACCATTTTAAAAACAGCACCCCCTAATATATTGAAAATTGCTGTCAGGTAGTTTATTAACCCTTCAGGCGATTTTCAGGAATTAATACAAAGTAGCATGATAGGAATGAAAAGGTGTATTACCACCTAAATGTCGCTAGCTTCTGAACTGGCTGCTATAGCCGACAGACTCTAAGGCCACTATTTGGCCGTGAACTGCCATGGAATTGTAGACCCCATTTTAGAACTTAAAAATACAGACTACAGGCAATGCTTTGACGTGAAATGGCCATAAGGCTTTATTGAAGGTTACCTACAGTCATGGCCAAAAGTATTAACACCCCTGCAATTCTGTCAGATAATACTCAGTTTCTTCCTGAAAATGATTGCAATCACAAATTCTTTGGTTTTATTATCTTCATTTAATTTGTCTTAAATGAAAAAACACAAAAGAGAATGAAGCAAAAAGCAAAACATTGATCATTTCACACAAAACTCCAAAAATGGGCCAGACAAAAGTATTGGCACCCTCAGCCTAATACTTGGTTGCACAACCTTTAGCCAAAATAACTACGACCAACCGCTTCCGGTAACCATCAATGAGTTTCTTACAATGCTCTGCTGGAATGTTAGACCATTCTTCTTTGGCAAACTGCTCCAGGTCCCTGATATTTGAAGGGTGCCTTCTCCAAACTGCCATTTTTAGATCTCTTCACAGGTGTTCTATGGGATTCAGGTCTGGACTCATTGCTGGCCACCTTAGAAGTCTCCAGTGCTTTCTCTCAAACCATTTTCTAGTGCTTTTTGAAGTGCGTTTTGGGTCATTGTCCTGCTTTAAGACCCATGACCTCTGAGGGAGACCCAGCTTTCTCACACTGGGCCCTACATTATGCTGCAAAATTTGTTGGTAGTATTCAGACTTCATAATGCCATGCACACGGTCAAGCAGTCCAGTGCCAGAGGCAGCAAAGCAACTCCAAAACATCAGGGAACCTCCGCCATGTTTGACTGTAGGGACCGTGTTCTTTTCTTTGAATGCCTCTTTTTTTCTCCTGTAAACTCTATGGTGATGCTTTTGCACAAAAAGCTCTACTTTTGTCTCATCTGTCCAGAGAACATTCTTCCACTTTTTCAGGTAAGTTTTGGCAAACTCCAGCCTGGCTTTTTTATGTCTTGTGGTAAGAAGTGGGGTCTTCCTGGGTCTCCTACCATACAGTCCCTTTTCATTCAGATGCCGACGGATAGTACGGGTTGACACTATTGTACCCTCAGACTGCAGGGCAGCTTGAACTTGTTTGGATGTTAGTCGAGGATCTTTATCCAACATCCGCACAATCTTGCGTTGAAATCTCTTGTCAATTTTTCTTTTCCATCCACTTCTAGGGAGATTAGCCACAGTGCCATGGGCTTTAAACTTCTTGATGACACTGCGAACGGTAGACCCAGGAACATTCAGGTCTTTGGAGATGGACTTGTAGCCTTGAGATTGCTCATGCTTCCTCACAATTTGGTTTCTCAAGTCCTCTGACAGTTCTTCGGTCTTCTTTCTTTTCTCCATGCCCAATGTGGTACACACAAGGACACAGGACAGAGGTTGAGTCAACTTTAATCCATGTCAACTGGCTGCAAGTGTGATTTAGTTATTGCCAACACCTGTTAGGTGCCACAGGTAAGTTACAGGTGCTGTTAATTACACAAATTAGAGAAGCATCACATGATTTTTCGAACGGTGCCAATACTTTTGTCCACTACTTTTTTATGTTTGGTGTGGAATTATATCCAATTTGGCTTTAGGACAATTCTTTTTGTGTTTTTTCATTTAAGACAAATTAAATGAAGATAATAATACCAAAGAATTTGTGATTGCAATCATTTTCAGGAAGAAACTGAGTATTATCTGACAGAATTGCAGGGGTGTTAATACTTTTGGCTATGACTGTATGTATCATTAAAATACTCTTTATTAAATTAAACACCTTAAGCAACTCGATCAGTTTAGTTGAAAACTTGAGTAAACAAAATACTTCCAAAAAACACCCAAAACCATGGCTTAATTTATCCCTCCAATAAAACCAGACAACATAAAAAGATGAACCGAAAATGCACAAAGACGTAGGCGGATGGATGTATCTCTTCCAGATGCTAAACAGGTGCTGAGGTGATCCAAACCCCTGAGGGCGTATAACTAGTCCACTTGCTGCCGGAATAGCGTCCAATCAGCACCATGGTTCAGTCAGACGACTCAGCCAATCAAGGATCACGAGCCACTGTTACTAAGGTTAAGGCTGAGCCTCCTTGAGTGACCAGCAGAATTACCTCACAAACATTATATCTAGTGATGAGCGAATATACTCGTTACTCGAGATTGAGAGCACGCTCGGGTGTCCTACGAGTAATTGCAAGTGCTCGGAGATTTAGTTTTCCTCACCTCAGCTGAATGATTTACATCTGTTAGCCAACATAAGTACATGTGGGGGTTGCCTGGTTGCTAGGGAATCCTCACATGTAATCAAGCTGGCTAACAGATGTAAATCATTTAGTTGAGGTGAGGAAAACTAAATCTCCGAGCACTAAAAAATACTTGGAGGTCACCCGAGCATGCTCGAGAAATCTCGAGTAACGAGTATATTCGCTCATCACTAATTATATCTAATGGGATAGAAAACTGTGACAATTATTGATTTACTGACTAGGAATCCTAAACCATAAAACTCATACTCATTTAGGTGCCACAATCCCATGTGGCCCCTTCCGTTATCCCCTCCAGGGATCTTCCATTACAAACATCAGGACCACACAATTATGATCTCAGGGCACCCATGGGGATATTGAGGGAGCCCC
Organism: Ranitomeya imitator; assembly: GCF_032444005.1. Lineage (NCBI taxonomy): Eukaryota > Metazoa > Chordata > Amphibia > Anura > Dendrobatidae > Ranitomeya > Ranitomeya imitator. The sequence goes on from NC_091282.1 coordinate 664,078,035, forward strand.
CACACTCTGTTAGCCATTTATATGATGTAGTCACTATTTACTGCAGGATCTAAGGGGTTAAGCAAATCTGGACGGTGCCAACACTTATTGTGGCTGATGCAGCAAGTTGTCAGCTCTAGTGTACAGCCGACAGTTGCTGGATTGTCTCCTGTATGGGGAGGCTAGTCTCTTATATCTCAGGTCAGTAAAAAGACATATTGGCGGTCATTAAGGAGTTAAAGCAATTTGGTGGCAATTTAAATGGCCAGTTTAAGTAAAATACTTGAATTTCCCAAGAAATACCAATTCGGGAGCAATTTATTTTTCTTAGAACTCTTAGTTGTATCGTTCCTCTCTTACTCCACTTGGAAACATTCAAATAACAGGACTGTCTGTGTATGTATAATATATAAAAAGGAAACACTTTTTTTATGTTCTCTACCTACTTTCAATTGACGAGGACCCTGAAGAAGAGACGCGCCATCTGTTAACTCAAAATTAGGTTTGAAAAAAAGGGGTTTCTATAGTGTGCTTACCATTTAAATGATAATTATACTTTATATACAGTATATCACAGCTTTAAAGCAAGTTAAATAACTCTCCAGCATTACAATAGATTTCTGCTAAATATTAAGGTTGCCAGAAAGCTATAAAGAATTTCGGGAAGAGGCTGCAATCTCACATTCTTCTGCTGAATTATCACCCTTCCCATACATTTTGGATTTGGTTACATAGTAAGTTGTGTGGAAATCTCCGTTACAAACGTTCTCCTTATTATTTTCCATTTAGCAAACAGTAGAAATGTAATTGGTCATTGCAGTGATACAACCCTTGGCTTCTGCATTACATTCTTTCTGTCGAACCGCTTCCCTGCAGAGAATGCTCAAAACCTAACTCGTGTTCCAAAAACTGGTCTTGATTAAAGAAAAAAATCCTTCTCTATTGTGTATAAAGATCCTATGCTAAGAGATGTGTTTCCATGGCTACAGACAACAACCAAACTACGTGTAGTCTGGTTCTGCAGTCATACAATCTTCCTTCTGACCTTTTCAGTGACGTTCTAATCCGCCACTGCATAGTAGAGCAGCTGTAAGCGGCTGTCCCTATAGAGAAGGCATAGATGGATTATTACCATATCAGCCTTCTCAATCACTGTATATATAGTGCTAAACAAGTGCTAGTGGTTTTGAGACAGTTGGGTGTAGGGAGAATTCAGGAGCTTCTGTGTCCTATGCAGCCAGGATGTTGAATTTCTCCTGTAACTGGGGTTGATATGCCAGCCTAAGAGTATGAAAATAGTATAAAAATTAAAAATCCAGATTATATGACCAATAAACATTGGGACATCAACAAAGAAAGGGGTCTTCCTTTGTCTTCTCTTTGTTAATGTTATGGGCATGCCCTGGGCAGGATAGTAGTGCCACATGCAGAAATGCCTGTACTCACATCATTGTCAACTATAAATTAGGTTATTCATGATTGTCTGAGGATTGTTATTTTACACTGAATACACTTGGCAACACAACTCATCAAGATCCGCTGCTGACAGCTATCTTTGCAATTGCCAACCAATAACGTCCTAGATATGCTTGATAGGAGACAAGTCCGGAGACGCTGCAGGTCATGGTGGCATGTTTAGGCCACTTAGGTTGCTCACAGTAGCAGAAGCAACATGCAGCTTGTCACTGTCGTGTTGAAAAACAGCTTTGGGACATTTTAGAGAAATTGCCAGACCACTGGTTCCACCATCAAGCAGAAGTGAAATTGGACATCACATACTGAGCCGAAAGCATTGACGCACGCAAACCATCAATGGGCATTTGCATGAAAGGTGCACCATTCACCTAACATCACCGCTCTCAAAAGCCATCAGGAAAAAAGATGCAAAAAATATTTGAATATCCGAGCAAGAAAAAGTTTTACGGCTCTTTAAACCACATGTGCGGAAAAAAAACTACTCTGTACCTCTTCATTGCTGCTCCTGGACTTTGATGACATGACTGCTGTGAACATGGGCTAAGTGGTCATATCTATGTAAATGGCACAACACTACTGAGCCTTGTGATTGGCTGCAAAGGTAACAGGCTTTAGTTTTGAAATCACAGCTTCAACATTTTTACAAAGATCAGCACAGAAGTGGGGAGACAGCGCTGGACCATCTCTAAAAGAAGGCTCGCCAAGCTTTAGAAATTATTCTGGCAGCTAGCCCTCTTCATTCATGTCACCAACACCAGGAAAGAGAGGCACCATTGAATTAGAAATAAGCTGATGTGCACTACTGTTGTGAATTCTGTTGTCAAGCTCCCTCCTGTGGTCATGAATGGTACTTCGGCTGGTTCTGTCCATGGGCTTCCTCTGGTGGTTGTGAGTGGAGCTGCGGCTTCTGAGTTTCCTTCCACAGGTGATGAGGTTAATTCGTTAGCTGGCTGCTCTATTTAACTCCACTTAGATCATTGCTCCATGCCACCTGTCAATGTTCCAGTATTGGTCTAGTTCTCTCCTGGATCGTTCTTGTGACCTGTCTTCCCAGCAGAAGCTAAGTTCCCGCTTGTTTTTCTCTGGTTTGCTATTTTTCTGTCCAGCTTGCTATTTTGATTTTTGTCTTGCTTGCTGGAAGCTCTGGGACGCAGAGGGAGTGTTATGACAGGTGATTCAGAACCACAATGGGTCTAGTGGTTAAGAGCACACAAGGTGACCTGACAATTACCAATAACAAGGACGAGCTCTGAGACGTGGGAACTCTGCTGACCGCAATCCCTAATCCAAACATACCACACTAGAGGTAGCCGTGGAGCGCTCCTGTCCAGGCCTAGGCGCCTCGAGCACAGCCTGAGAAACTAGCTAGCCCTAAGAGAGAAAAATAAGCCTACCTTGCCTCAGAGAAATTCCCCAAAGGAAAAGGCAGCCCCCCACATATAATGACTGTGAGTTGAGATGAAAGTACAAACACAGAGATTAAATAGATTTTAGCAAAGTGAGGCCCGACTGACTGAACAGACCGAAGATAGGAAAGATTGCTTTGCGGTCAACACAAAGCCCTACAAACAACCACGCAGAGGGTGCAAAAAGACCCTCCGCACCGACTAACGGTACGGAGGTACCCCCTCTGCGTCCCAGAGCTTCCAGCAAGCAAGAAAAACCAATATCGCAAGCTGGACAGAAAATATAGCAACAAAAGTAACACCAGCAAAACTTAGCTTATGCAGGAAAGACAGGCCACAGGAATGATCCAGGAGAGAGCAAGATCCACACTAGAACATTGACTGGAGGCCAGGATCAAAGCACTAGGTGGAGTTAAATAGAGCAGCACCTAACGACCTAACCTCATCACCTGAGGAAGGAAACTCAGAAGCCGCAGTACCACTCTCATCCACCAAAGGAAGCTCATAGACAGAACCAGCCGAAGTACCACTCACGACCACAGGAGGGAGCTTGGCCACAGAATTCACAACAGCGGAGGGTCTTTTTGCACCCTCTGCATGGTCTTTTTGTAGTTTTTTGTGCTGACCGCAAAGTTACCTTTCCTATCCTCTGTCTGTTCAGTAAGTCGGGCCTCACTTTGCTAAATCTATTTCATCTCTGTGTTTGTAATTTTCATCTTTACTCACAGTCATTATATGTGGGGGGCTGCCTTTTCCTTTGGGGAATTTCTCTGAGGGAAGGTAGGCTTTATTTTTCTATCTCTAGGGCTAGCTAGTTTCTTAGGCTGTGTCGAGTTGCATAGGGAGCATTAGGAGCAATCCACGGCTATTTCTAGTGTGTGTGATAGGATTAGGGATTGCGGTCAGCAGAGTTCCCACGTCTCAGCGCTCGTCCTATATTATTAGTAACTATCAGGTCATTCCGTGTGCTCTTAACCACCAGGTCCATTATTGTCCTTACCACCAGGTCATAACAGTACAGGAGGCCCAAAGTATTAATGCATCTCAATAGAGGGATAAGAGAAGTTCTGAGACCATTTTTTTTTCTTTGCAGTGTGTTTTGTCTCTCTTTTCCCCTTTACCTCTGGGTGGTTCGGGATACAGGTGTAGATATGGACATTCAAGGTCTGTCCTCTTGTATGGATAATCTCACTGCAAGGGTACAAAACATTCAAGAGTTTGTGGTTCAGAATCCGATGTCAGAGCCTAGGATTCCAATTCCTGATTTGTTTTTTGGTGATAGATCTAAGTTCTTGAATTTCAAAAATAATTGTAAATTGTTTCTTGCTTTGAAACCTCGCTCCTCAGGTGACCCTGTTCAACAAGTGAAAATCATTATTTCTTTGTTACGTGGTGACCCTCAAGACTGGGCATTTTCCCTTGCACCAGGAGATCCGGCATTGCGTGATGTTGATGCGTTTTTCCTGGCGCTTGGATTGCTTTATGACGAACCTAATTCAGTGGATCAGGCAGAGAAAATCTTGCTGGCTCTGTGTCAGGGTCAGGATGAAGCGGAGATATATTGTCAGAAGTTTAGAAAGTGGTCTGTGCTCACTCAGTGGAATGAATGTGCCCTGGCAGCAATCTTCAGAAAGGGTCTCTCTGAAGCCCTTAAGGATGTCATGGTGGGGTTTCCCATGCCTGCTGGTCTGAATGAATCTATGTCCTTGGCCATTCAGATCGATCGACGCTTGCGTGAGCGTAAAGCTGTGCACCATTTGGCGGTACTATCTGAGCATGGGCCTGAGCCTATGCAATGTGATAGGACTTTGACCAGAGCTGAACGGCAAGAACACAGACGTCGGAATGGGCTATGTTTTTACTGTGGTGATTCCACTCATGCCATCTCCGATTGTCCTAAGCGCACTAAGCGGTTCGCTAGGTCTGCCACCATTGGTACGGTACAGTCTAAATTTCTATTGTCTGTTACTCTGATTTGCTCTTTGTCATCCTATTCTGTTATGGCATTTGTGGATTCAGGCGCTGCCCTGAATTTGATGGACTTGGAGTATGCTAGGCGCTGTGGTTTTTTCTTGGAGCCCTTGCAGTATCCTATTCCATTGAGAGGAATTGATGCTATGCCTTTGGCCAAGAATAAGCCTCAGTATTGGACCCAATTGACCATGTGCATGGCTCCTGCAAATCAGGAGGATATCCGCTTTCTGGTGTTGCATAATCTGCATGATGTGGTCGTTTTGAGGTTGCCATGGCTACAGGTTCAAAATCCAGTATTGGACTGGAAATCTGTGTCTGTGTCCAGCTGGGGTTGCCAGGGGGTACATGGTGATGTTCCATTTTTGTCTATTTCGTCTTCCACTCCTTCTGAAGTTCCAGAGTTTTTGTCGGATTATCGGGATGTATTTGATGAGCCCAAAGCCAGTGCCCTACCTCCTCATAGGGATTGCGATTGTGCAATTAATTTGATTCCTGGTAGTAAGTTTCCTAAGGGCCGATTGTTCAATTTATCTGTGCCAGAACACACCGCTATGCGGAGTTATATAAAGGAATCCTTGGAGAAAGGCCATATTCGCCCGTCGTCATCACCGTTAGGAGCAGGGTTCTTTTTTGTGGCCAAGAAGGATGGTTCTTTGAGACCTTGTATTGATTACCGCCTTCTTAATAAAATTACAGTCAAATTTCAGTATCCTTTGCCGTTGCTGTCTGATTTGTTTGCTCGTATTAAAGGGGCTAGTTGGTTCACCAAGATAGATCTTCGAGGGGCGTATAATCTTGTGCGTATTAAACAAGGCGATGAATGGAAAACAGCATTTAATACGCCCGAGGGCCATTTTGAGTACCTGGTTATGCCATTCGGGCTTTCCAATGCTCCATCAGTATTTCAGTCCTTTATGCATGACATCCTCCGAAAGTACCTGGATAAATTCCTGATTGTGTATTTGGATGATATTTTGGTCTTTTTGGATGATTGGGAGTCTCATGTGAAGCAGGTCAGAATGGTGTTCCAGGTCCTTCGTGCGAATTCCTTGTTTGTGAAGGGGTCAAAGTGTCTCTTTGGAGTTCAGAAGGTTTCATTTTTGGGGTTCATTTTTCCCCCTTCTATTATCGAGATGGACCCTGTTAAAGTCCAGCCCATTTATGATTGGACTCAGCCGACATCTGTGAAGAGCCTGCAAAAGTTCCTGGGCTTTGCTAATTTTTATCGGCGCTTCATCGCTAATTTTTCTACTGTTGCTAAACCGTTGACTGATTTGACCAAGAAGGGTGCTGATGTGGTCAATTGGTCTTCTGCGGCTGTAGAGGCTTTTCAGGAGTTGAAGCGTCGTTTTTCTTCTGCACCTGTGTTGTGCCAGCCAGATGTTTCGCTTCCGTTTCAGGTTGAGGTTGATGCTTCTGAGATTGGAGCAGGGGCTGTTTTGTCGCAGAGAAGTTCTGATGGCTCGGTGATGAAGCCATGTGCTTTCTTTTCTAGAAAGTTTTCGCCTGCTGAGCGTAACTATGATGTTGGTAATCGTGAATTGTTGGCCATGAAGTGGGCATTCGAGGAGTGGCGTCATTGGCTGGAAGGAGCCAAGCATTGCGTGGTGGTATTGACAGATCACAAGAATTTGACTTATCTTGAGTCTGCCAAACGGTTGAATCCGAGACAGGCTCGATGGTCGTTATTTTTCTCCCGTTTTGATTTTGTGGTTTCGTACCTTCCGGGCTCTAAGAATGTGAAGGCTGATGCCCTGTCAAGGAGTTTTGTGCCTGACTCTCCGGGTGTTCCTGAGCCGGCGGGTATTCTCAAAGAGGGGGTAATTTTGTCTGCCATCTCCCCTGATTTGCGGCGGGTGCTGCAAAAATTTCAGGCTGATAGACCTGACCGTTGCCCAGCGGAGAAACTGTTTGTCCCTGATAGATGGACTAGTAGAGTTATTTCTGAGATTCATGGTTCAGTGTTGGCTGGGCATCCTGGAATCTTTGGTACCAGAGATTTGGTGGCTAGATCCTTCTGGTGGCCGTATTTGTCGCGGGATGTGCGTTCTTTTGTGCAGTCCTGTGGGACTTGTGCTCGGGCTAAGCCCTGCTGTTCTCGTGCCAGTGGGTTGCTTTTGCCCTTGCCGGTCCCGAAGAGGCCCTGGACGCATATTTCTATGGATTTTATTTCGGATCTCCCCGTCTCTCAAAAGATGTCGGTCATTTGGGTGGTTTGTGATCGCTTTTCTAAGATGGTCCATTTGGTACCTTTGTCTAAATTGCCTTCCTCCTCTGATTTGGTGCCATTATTTTTCCAGCATGTGGTTCATTTACATGGTATCCCGGAGAACATCGTTTCTGACAGAGGTTCCCAGTTTGTTTCAAGGTTTTGGCGATCCTTTTGTGCTAGGATGGGCATTGATTTGTCTTTTTCCTCGGCTTTCCATCCTCAGACAAATGGCCAAACCGAACGAACTAATCAAACTTTGGAAACATATCTGAGATGCTTTGTTTCTGCTGATCAGGATGATTGGGTGTCCTTTTTGCCGTTGGCTGAGTTCGCCCTTAATAATCGGGCCAGCTCAGCTACTTTGGTTTCGCCATTTTTCTGCAATTCTGGTTTCCATCCGCGTTTCTCTTCAGGGCAGGTTGAGTCTTCAGACTGTCCTGGTGTAGATACTGTGGTGGATAGGTTGCAGCAGATTTGGACTCATGTGGTGGACAATTTGACATTGTCCCAGGAGAAGACTCAACGTTTCGCTAACCGCCGGCGCTGTGTGGGTCCCCGACTTCGTGTTGGGGATTTGGTTTGGTTGTCGTCTCATTATGTTCCTATGAAGGTTTCCTCTCCTAAGTTTAAGCCTTGTTTCATTTGTCCGTATAAGATTTCTGAGGTTATCAATCCTGTGTCATTTCGTTTGGCCCTTCCTGCTTCTTTTGCCATCCATAATGTGTTCCATAGGTCGTTATTGCGGAGATACGTGGCGCCTGTGGTTCCATCCGTTGATCCTCCTGCCCCGGTGTTAGTTGAGGGGGAGTTGGAGTATGTGGTGGAGAAGATTTTGGATTCTCGTGTTTCGAGACGGAAACTCCAGTACCTGGTCAAGTGGAAGGGTTATGGTCAGGAAGATAATTCCTGGGTTTTTGCCTCTGATGTTCATGCTGCCGATCTGGTTCGTGCCTTTCATTTGGCTCATCCTGGTCGGCCTGGGGGCTCTGGTGAGGGTTCGGTGACCCCTCCTCAAGGGGCGGGTACTGTTGTGAATTCTGTTGTCGGGCTCCCTCCTGTGGTCATGAATGGTACTTCGGCTGGTTCTGTCCATGGACTTCCTCTGGTGGGTGTTTCTGAGTTTCACAGGTGACGAGGTTAGTTCGTTAGCTGCTGCTCTATTTAACTCCACTTAGATCTTTGCTCCATGCCACCTGTCAATGTTCCAGTATTGGACTAGTTCACTCCTGGATCGTTCTTGTGACCTGTCTTCCCATCAGAAGCTAAGTTCCAGCTTGTATTTCTTTGGTTTGCTATTTTTCTGTCCAGCTTGCTATTTAATTTGTTGTCTTTCTTGCTGGAAGCTCTGGGACGCAGAGGGAGCGCCTCCGCACCGTGAGTCGGTGCGGAGGGTCTTTTTGCGCCCTCTGCGTAGTCTTTTTGTAGGTTTTTGTGCTGACCGCAAAGTAACCTTTCCTATCCTCGGTCTGTTCAGTAAGTCGGGCCTCACTTTGCTAAATCTATTTCATCTCTGTGTTTGTATTTTCATCTTTACTCACAGTCATTATATGTGGGGGGCTGCCTTTTCCTTTGGGGAATTTCTCTGAGGCAAGGTAGGCTTTATTTTTCCATCTTCAGGGTTAGCTAGTTTCTTAGGCTGTGCCGAGTTGCATAGGGAGCGTTAGGCGCAATCCACGGCTATTTCTAGTGTGTTTGATAGGTTTAGGGATTGCGGTCAGCAGAGTTCCCACGTCCCAGAGCTCGTCCTTATTATCAGTAACTATCAGTTCATTCCGTGTGCTCTTAACCACCAGGTCCATTATTGTCCTGACCACCAGGTCATAACAGCCCCCCCCCCCGGATCAGGAACTGGCCTTTCCCGCTCTGCGCGATGCCCCGGTGACCGCTGCATGCATTGCGATCTCGCAAGATGATGACGTACGGTCTCGCGAGACCATTACGTCATCATCTCGTGAGACCGCAATGCAAACAGGAGGAGGATGGCGCCACTGCTGCTGCTCCTGTTGTTCTGTGCAGGGAGCCTCCGCGCTGCTGGTTGTCCGGAGGCTGTGAGCCCGGAGCGGAGCCTGATGTGGGGGCCAGGGCTGCAGGCGGACATCCCCCTGCCCATCCGACACTTCCACATCCAGGCTGTGAGCGGCGCCGGCCGGAACTTCACCTCCTCCCCAGGTAACCACGTGACCGTGGCTAATCATCAATGATCCCAGACAGACGGGAGCAGCGGCCACACAGCCCCGTCCTCTGACGTCACCGCCCCACCATTAACCCTTTAGACTCCTTATCTACTATATGTAACTGGGTAATATACTACGTAGCTGGGCAATATACTATGTGACTGGGCAATATAGTACGTGAACTACGTGGCTGGGCAATATACTACGTAGCTGGGCAATATACTATGTCACTGGGCAATATAGTTCGTGAACTACGTGGCTGGGCAATATACTATGTGGCTGGGCAATATAGTACGAGAACTACGTGGCTGGGCAATATACTACGTGGCTGGGCAATATACTACATGGCTGGGCAATATACTACGTGGCTGGGCAATATACTACATCACTGGGCAATATACTACGTGGTTGGGCAATATACTACGTGGACATACGTATTCTAGAATACCCGATGCGTTAGAATCGGGCCACCATCTAGTATCTATATAAAGACCCTTCCCAAATGAGGAAAATCAATAAAATCAGTCCCAATTCAAAAAATCAGTCCTCAATCAAGACATAGGTGTTGACTTTGGAATTCATTGGCTCTCTAATTCAGGGAACAACCTGTATGTCATGGGCAAAATAACTCTAATCAGGCAAAATTTGATTAAAACAGAGCAAAAGAAACCCAAACTTCATGACTTGAAAAGCTAAAAGTTTCTACAAAACATGTTTGTCCCCTAAAAGGGAATGAGGAGCTGGAGGCGCAACTAAGGTCTATTTTTCTTTTCCGCGTTGACATGAAAGCCAGGGATATGTTTTATATCACAGGTAATGACATCATGACAAATGGCTGCATGAAGTAATAGTCTACAAGAGATTAGAGAAGATTAATGTGAATAAGGATTCGGCTCTTGATGTTTTCAGGATTCACAGTTCGTTGCTGAAAACCAAATGTGATACCAATACTGCAAAAAAGGTTCAAGAATGCGGCTTGATAATTGTAACGGACAGTTTTACGGTCATAAAGTTAATGGATGGCTTTAACCCCTTAACATGCTGCAAATGCAATTTGCTGGCATCCAAACAGTTTAGAACATTTTGAATACTCATATTGTAGAATTTAACTCCCGAGATGCTGCAACCAATATGTGTTCCTTTAGCAGAGAGTTCTCACGAGTGTGTAAAAAAATGTCCAATTTTAATTAACAAAAAAGCATGTTTTTTCATCCTTATTATCCTACATTTTATACATCAGAACAACACAAAAATTGAGCTTAGATTAAGTTGGTATACATGCAGCACATAAACGCATGTTCACATTGGCCACAAAGCAAACAAAACCTACAAGAAACAAAATGAGCAAAAAAAATGAATAAAAAGCAAGTGCATTTAAATAACACAGAGTTCTCAGTAACACTGTTTTTGATCAAAAATAGCATAAAAGCCATCCCACCATCGTCAAGGTGACTCTGATCCTACACTGTCTAGTATTAAAAACCTTACCATGTGTCAGAGTTGACCGCAGTGTGTGAATAAGGGCAGACAAAAGGATTGGGTCCCAATCTATGGACACCAGTCTGGGGAAGCATTTAAATGTAATTACCAGCTCAGAATAGGAAGGCCACGCCCTGTCTTGCAAAAAATACAAAGAAAACACAAAAATTGAGCTTATATTAAGTTGGTATACATGCAGCACATAAACACATGTTCACCTTGGCCATAAAGCGCACAAAACTTACAAGAAACAAAATGAGAAAAAAACCCCGCTGTAACTAGATAAATAAAAAGCATTATATACATCAATAGCAGCTAAAATTTTGAAGACATAAATACTCTTTTCGTGTTAAAGAATCACAATATATCTAAAAATCGGATGCTGTATGCATGATCTGCATGGTATATGATTATTTTGAGGACCCATCATCCAAAATGCTAAAAAGAATAGTGCATGCTGCGATTCATTTTCGCTAACAAATAAAATGGTCATCAGAACAACCCTATTGAATAACATGTATCTGAGTGCTATCCATGTCAGGTCAGTTTTTTTCGTAGACAGCACTTGGACCTAAAATATGGTCGTGTGAACGTGGCAATATGGTGTTGCGAAACAAATCACCTAGTGTGAGTCTTGAGGAAGTCCTAATTGGATGAAACACGTCAGTGTGGTGCAAGACATTGGTTTCATGCCTCTTCCCATGGAGGTTGAACGTTAACATATTATTGCGCTATATACCAATGACCGTGAGGTTGCTATCACCCCAGATTACAGTGCTGTTATCAGCCAGGCTCAATTGACACAAGGGTCCCCCATAAAATGATAGAGATATAATTATATATTAAATCTGATTATTTCTAATATTATACTTTAAAAAACACTGGGGCTAATTTTTAGACAGCATAAGTTTAAAATGTGCCAAATGTATCAAAATCTTTCATGCTGGTTGATTAATTCCGATGCATCTTTGGAGCTCATTCAGACAGAGTGTAATCGGTCCATGTGCTATTCATATGCTAAACTGATGAGCAGCACAAGAACCAATGCAAGTCAACAACTATGAATGTTTTTAGACAAAGACCAGTGGTCTACATGTAAAACAAATCGGAGTATGCGCGGCTTAGATCCATGTTCCAGCTCAGACTAGCAACTTATAAGCCAACAGGTGCAGAAAAATGGAACACATACAGGTTACCATCATGGATTCATTACAATTATTAAGATAGAAAACTATTTTTTACCTTTTAGAATTTATTATTTTTCATGTAAAAACTGTATGATATACAGATGCGCAAAATAAACAAAATGGAAAATGAACATAAAAAAATTAGACATGCAGAGTACAGTATGGATGTAAAAACAACTTTTTTTTTGTGGATGAAAAATGGATGATTTTGCATACGCTCTTGTGAACCCAGCCTTAGGTTGTCTATAATATGTTTCTACAATTTGCTAGTTGGCGTAATTTGGCCCAGAAACATTCCGAAAAATGTTGGCACAATTTACCTAAGTAAATCATTACCTATGTTGTGAAATTTTGAATTGATGAAAAATGAAAGTTCACGAAGGTCACATTGAACAAATACTTAAATGAATGCATTCTGAATCAGCTGCTGTATCATCATATGTCTTACACACTTCATGGAGAGTAAGATAATATCCCGAAAGAGGAACGTCCTCACAGCTCATAAATATAAAGGAACATATATTGATAATTTTAGAAAATTGCCGTCTTTGTGTGGAAGCCCATTTTTCTGTGACCACAAATTTCCGAGAGATTCACACATAGTTAAAATGGAACAAGACGTCCAATCTATTGTTTGACTCACTCTAAGATAGAGTGACTTTTCCTAAATATACGTATGGACGGCTGATGTTTTTTCCACCCAAATGTTTTATAGTCCTGACATCTGGAATCGGAGAACAGCAGATGTCTCTGTATATTCTTCAATCTGCAGCTCATAACGAAGAAGGCTTTGCTCTTCTCTGACAATCTATTCGCGATGTGCATGACTTGAACGTCTGACACTAAATGATGGTTAAATTATTACATCAAAATGTGCCCACCCTGTGAGATAATTCCTGTTGTCAATCAAAACATCATTATATATGTAACACCTCATAAATTGTGGAGATAATTAATGTAATTAACCTATCTCCAATCTAGAAATCTCCCGCTGATCTTGGAGAAGATCATCTAGGTCTTCATTCTGACTTTTTCATTCTTTGCTCAGAACTTGTGCAAATTGCAGGCCATATCTGACCCTCTGGCTATTCCAGCCCGGCCCACGAACCAGGAGAGCTGAAAGACTGAAGCAGTGCCCCACAGGCCGCCCCATGTCCTCACCCAAAATCCATCCTCTGCCACCCACTGTCACCACTATCTGCATCCAGCAGAGAAAACATTGTCGGAGGACTGTGCCGCTGGCTACTTCTTCCACCAATCAGCGTATGTGACTGAGAAAAGAGATCAAGATACTCGTTGATGTCACTTCATCATGTCTGCTGTATAGAGTCAGTGCACAGGAGGCAGGAGAGAAAAATCTTTTTTGTGGTGGAATGGAAAAAATAACAGTTCTTCAATTGTATTTTGCTTTTGTTTTTTACGGCATTCACTGTACAGTAAAATTAACAAGTTAATGTTGATCTTCAGTTTAGTAACTATATGGAAATACCATAAACATACTACTGTTCCTCATGCGGTATAAGCGATTAGACAACTTTTTCTTCGGGTCAGAGAGATAAAAGCGATACCCAGGCTCGGACTGGCCCACCAGAGGATTTTCTGGTGGGTCCAGTCACTGTCACCTGCTAGCCAGCAGCTGCCTAGGGCCCCCACTGCTCCAGGGGGCCTCAGCCATTGGCTACGGGGCTCCTGAGTCAAAGGGGCCCGCCCTGTGCCAGCGTAGCAGCAGCTGGAGACAGGATCCTGTCCCCGCTGCTAAAGCAAAATTAATATGCACTCTTCCCCACACCCCTATGGGCGTGGAGAGGCGTGAATAGCATTTCTCTTTAATAGCGGGCAGTGTTAGCTGCAGGCTGCAGCTAACACTGCCCGCATGTAAAGCACAACATACACACACGCATACACACACGCAGGCACGCAGACACACAGTGCAGCTCACCTCCTGGCATCCTGCTTCCTGTCTGAGACAGCCCAGCTGGATGACATCATCATGCAGCGCATTGTATCAGATAGAAAGCTGCCGGCAAGGAAGAGGCTGCAGGATGTGCTGCTGCGGGGAGGTGTGCTGTGCTGTGTGTCTGTGTGCCTGTGCGCGTGTGTGTGTGTGTGCGAGATGAGCTGCTGCTGCAGAGAGCTGTGGTGTGTGTGTGTGGTGGTGAAGGACAATGATATTGGTGGAGGGAGACTATGATGGAGGTGATGGGCAATGATGGATGTGAGGGGAGGCAATGATGGAAGTGATAGGCAATGATGGTGGGGGAGACAATGATGGAGATGATGGGCAATGATGGTGAGGGAGGCAATGATAGAGGTGATGGGCAATGAGGGTGAGGGGAGGCAATGATGGAAGTGATGGGCAATGATGGTGGGGGAGACAATGATGGAGGTGATGAGCAATGATGGTGGGGGAGGCAACGGTGGAGGTGATGGGCAATGATGATGGGGAGGCAATGATGGAGGTGACAGGCAATGATGGTGGGGAGGCAATGATGGAAGTTATAGGCAATGATGGAAGTGATGGGCAATGATGGTGGGAGAGGCAATGATGGAAGTGATGGGCAATGATGGTGGGGGAGACAATGATAGAGGTGATGAGCAATGATGTTGAGGGGAGGCAATGATGGAAGTGATGGGCAATGATGGTGGGGGAGACAATGATGGAGGTGATGAGCAATGATGGTGGGGGAGGCAATGATAGAGGTGATGGACAATGATTGTGGGGAGGCAATGATAGAGGTGATAGGCAATGATGGAGGTGATAGGCAATGATGGTGGGGAGGCAATGATGGAGGTGATAGGCAATGATGGTGGGGAGGCAATGATGGAGGTGATGAAATGGCCAATGATAGTGGTGGGAGGAGGCAATGATGAAGGTGATGGGCAATGATGGTGGTGGGGGAGGCAATGATGGAGGTAATGAAATGGGCAATGATGGTGGTGGGTGTTATGGCTGGCAATCAGGCAACACAGCGTGCAGTAATCAGCGCACATACAGAGATCTGGCAATAACCAAAAACAATAGGACGAGCTCTGAGACGTGGAATCTCTGTAGACTGCAGTACCTGATCTATCCTCACACAACTATAAGCAGCAGTGGATTGCGCCTAACAACTACCTATGCAACTCGGCACTGCCTGAGGAGCTGACTAGCCTGAAGATAGAAATACAAGCCTGACTTACCTCAGAGAAATACCCCAAAGGAATAGGCAGCCCCCCACATATAATGACTGTTAGCAAGATGAAAAGACAAACGTAGGAATGAAATAGATTCAGCAAAGTGAGGCCCGATATTCTAGACAGAGCGAGGATAGCAAAGAGAACTATGCAGTCTACAAAAAACCCTAAAACGAAAACCACGCAAAGGGGCAAAAAGACCCACCGTGCCGAACTAACAGCACGGCGGTGCACCCCTCTGCTTCTCAGAGCTTCCAGCAAAAGACAATAGCAAGCTGGACAGAAAAAAAACAGAAAACAAACTAGAAGCACTTATCTAGCAGAGCAGCAGGCCCAAGGAAAGATGCAGTAGCTCAGATCCAACACTGGAACATTGACAAGGAGCAAGGAAGACAGACTCAGGTGGAGCTAAATAGCAAGGCAGCCAACGAGCTCACCAAAACACCTGAGGGAGGAAGCCCAGAGACTGCAATACCACTTGTGACCACAGAAGTGAACTCAGCCACAGAATTCACAACAGTACCCCCCCCTTGAGGAGGGGTCACCGAACCCTCACCAGAACCCCCAGGCCGACCAGGATGAGCCACATGAAAGGCACGAACAAGATCTGGGGCATGGACATCAGAGGCAAAAACCCAGGAATTATCTTCCTGAGCATAACCCTTCCATTTGACCAGATACTGGAGTTTCCGTCTAGAGACACGAGAATCCAAAATCTTCTCCACAATATACTCCAATTCCCCCTCCACCAAAACAGGGGCAGGAGGCTCCACAGATGGAACCATAGGTGCCACGTATCTCCTCAACAACGACCTATGGAATACATTATGTATGGAAAAGGAGTCTGGGAGGGTCAGACGAAAAGACACCGGATTGAGAATCTCAGAAATCCTATACGGACCAATAAAACGAGGTTTAAATTTAGGAGAGGAAACCTTCATAGGAATATGACGAGAAGATAACCAAACCAAATCCCCAACACGAAGTCGGGGTCCCACACGGCGTCTGCGATTAGCGAAAAGCTGAGCCTTCTCCTGGGACAAGGTCAAATTGTCCACTACCTGAGTCCAGATCTGCTGCAACCTGTCCACCACAGAATCCACACCAGGACAGTCCGAAGACTCAACCTGTCCTGAAGAGAAACGAGGATGGAACCCAGAATTGCAGAAAAATGGAGAGACCAAGGTAGCCGAGCTGGCCCGATTATTAAGGGCGAACTCAGCCAACGGCAAAAATGACACCCAATCATCCTGGTCAGCGGAAACAAAACATCTCAGATATGTTTCCAAGGTCTGATTGGTTCGTTCGGTCTGGCCATTAGTCTGAGGATGGAAGGCCGAGGAGAAAGATAGGTCAATGGCCATCCTACCACAAAAGGCTCGCCAGAACCTCGAGACAAACTGGGAACCTCTGTCAGAAACAATATTCTCAGGAATGCCATGTAAACGAACCACATGCTGGAAGAACAAAGGCACCAAATCAGAGGAGGAAGGCAATTTAACCAAGGGCACCAGATGGACCATTTTAGAAAAGCGATCACAGACCACCCAAATGACCGACATTTTTTGAGAAACGGGAAGGTCAGAAATGAAATCCATCGAAATATGTGTCCAAGGCCTCTTCGGGACCGGCAAGGGCAAAAGCAACCCACTGGCACGTGAACAGCAGGGCTTAGCCCTAGCACAAATTCCACAGGACTGCACAAAAGCACGCACATCCCGTGACAGAGATGGCCACCAGAAGGATCTAGCAACCAACTCCCTGGTACCAAAGATTCCTGGATGACCGGCCAGCACCGAACAATGAAGTTCAGAGATAACTTTACTAGTCCACCTATCAGGGACGAACAGTTTCTCGGCCGGACAACGATCAGGTTTATTAGCCTGAAATTTCTGCAACACTCTCCGCAAATCAGGGGAGATGGCAGACACAATGACTCCTTCCTTGAGGATACTCGCCGGCTCAGATAACCCCGGAGAGTCGGGCACAAAACTCCTAGACAGAGCATCCGCCTTCACATTTTTAGAGCCCGGAAGGTATGAAATCACAAAATCAAAACGAGCAAAAAATAACGACCAACGGGCCTGTCTAGGATTCAAGCGCTTGGCAGACTCGAGATAAGTCAAGTTCTTATGATCAGTCAATACCACCACGCGATGCTTAGCACCCTCAAGCCAATGACGCCACTCCTCGAATGCCCACTTCATGGCCAGCAACTCTCGGTTGCCCACATCATAATTACGCTCAGCAGCAGAAAATTTCCTGGAAAAGAAACCACATGGTTTGAACACTGAGCAACCAGAACCTCTCTGTGACAAAACCGCCCCTGCACCAATCTCAGAAGCATCAACCTCGACCTGGAACGGAAGAGAAACATCAGGTTGACACAACACAGGGGCACAGCAAAAACGACGCTTCAACTCCTGAAAAGCTTCCACGGCAGCAGAAGACCAATTAACCAAATCAGCACCCTTCTTGGTCAAATCGGTCAATGGTCTGGCAATGCTAGAAAAATTACAGATGAAGCGACGATAAAAATTAGCAAAGCCCAGGAATTTCTGCAGACTTTTTAGAGATGTCGGCTGAGTCCAATCCTGGATGGCCTGAACCTTAACCGGATCCATCTCGATAGTAGAAGGGGAAAAGATGAACCCCAAAAATGAAACTTTCTGCACACCGAAGAGACACTTTGATCCCTTCACGAACAAGGAATTAGCACGCAGTACCTGGAAAACCATTCTGACTTGCTTCACATGAGACTCCCAATCATCTGAGAAGATCAAAATGTCATCCAAGTAAACAATCAAGAATTTATCCAGATACTCACGGAAAATGTCATGCATAAAAGACTGAAAAACAGATGGAGCATTGGCAAGTCCGAACGGCATCACCAGATACTCAAAATGACCCTCGGGCGTATTAAATGCCGTTTTCCATTCATCTCCCTGCCTGATTCTCACCAGATTATACGCACCACGAAGATCAATCTTAGTAAACCAACTAGCCCCCTTAATCCGAGCAAACAAGTCAGAAATCAATGGCAAGGGATACTGAAACTTAACAGTGATCTTATTAAGAAGGCGGTAATCAATACACGGTCTTAGCGAACCATCCTTCTTGGCTACAAAAAAGAACCCTGCTCCCAATGGTGACGACGATGGGCGAATATGTCCCTTCTCCAGGGACTCCTTCACATAACTGCGCATAGCGGTGTGTTCAGGTACGGACAAATTAAATAAACGACCCTTAGGGAATTTACTACCAGGAATCAAATTGATAGCACAATCACAATTCCTATGCGGAGGTAGGGCATCAGACTTGGACTCTTCAAATACATCCTGAAAGTCCGACAAGAACTCTGGGATGTCAGAAGGAATGGATGACGAAATAGACAAAAATGGAACATCACCATGTACTCCCTGACAACCCCAGCTGGTTACCGACATAGAGTTCCAATCCAATACTGGATTATGGGTTTGTAGCCATGGCAACCCCAACACGACCACATCATGCAAATTATGCAGTACCAGAAAGCGAATAACTTCCTGATGTGCAGGAGCCATGCACATGGTCAGCTGGGCCCAGTACTGAGGCTTATTCTTGGCCAAAGGTGTAGCATCAATTCCTCTCAACGGAATAGGACACCGCAAAGGCTCCAAGAAAAATCCACAACGTTTAGCATAATCCAAATCCATCAGATTCAGGGCAGCGCCTGAATCCACAAACGCCATGACAGAATACGATGACAAAGAGCACATTAAGGTAATGGACAAAAGGAATTTGGACTGTACAGTACCAATAACGGCAGAGCTATCGAACCGCCTAGTGCGTTTAGGACAATTAGAAATAGCATGAGTAGAATCACCACAATAGAAACACAGTCTGTTCAGACGTCTGTGTTCTTGCCGTTCTACTTTAGTCATAGTCCTGTCGCACTGCATAGGCTCAGGTTTACTCTCAGGCAGTACCGCCAGATGGTGCACAGATTTACGCTCGCGCAAGCGACGACCGATCTGAATGGCCAAGGACATAGACTCATTCAAACCAGCAGGCATAGGAAATCCCACCATTACATCCTTAAGAGCTTCAGAGAGACCCTTTCTGAACAAAGCCGCTAGTGCAGATTCATTCCACAGAGTGAGTACTGACCATTTCCTAAATTTCTGACAATATACTTCTACATCATCCTGACCCTGGCATAAAGCCAGCAGATTTTTCTCAGCCTGATCCACTGAATTAGGCTCATCGTAAAGCAATCCGAGCGCCAGGAAAAATGCATCAACATTACTCAATGCAGAATCTCCTGGTGCAAGAGAAAACGCCCAGTCCTGTGGGTCGCCGCGCAAAAAAGAAATAATAATCAAAACCTGTTGAATAGGATTACCAGAAGAATGAGGTTTCAAGGCCAAAAATAGCTTACAATTATTTCTGAAGCTCAGGAACTTAGTTCTGTCACCAAAAAACAAATCAGGAATCGGAATTCTTGGTTCTAGCATCGATTTCTGATCAATAGTATCTTGAATCTTTTGTACATTTACAACGAGATTATCCATTGAGGAGCACAGAGCCTGAATATCCATGTCCACAGCTGTGTCCTGAAGCACTCTAATGTCTAGGGGAAAAAAAAGACTGAAGACAGAGCTAAGAAAAAAAAATGATGTCAGGATTTCTTTTTTCCCTCTATTGGGAATCATTGGTGTGGCTCCTTGTACTGTTATGGCTGGCAATCAGGCAACACAGCGTGCAGTAATCAGCGCACATACAGAGATCTGGCAATAACCAAAAACAATAGAACGAGCTCTGAGACGTGGAATCTCTGTAGACTGCAGTACCTGATCTATCCTCACACAACTATAAGCAGCAGTGGATTGCGCCTAACAACTACCTATGCAACTCGGCACTGCCTGAGGAGCTGACTAGCCTGAAGATAGAAATACAAGCCTGACTTACCTCAGAGAAATACCCCAAAGGAATAGGCAGCCCCCCACATATAATGACTGTTAGCAAGATGAAAAGACAAACGTAGGAATGAAATAGATTCAGCAAAGTGAGGCCCGATATTCTAGACAGAGCGAGGATAGCAAAGAGAACTATGCAGTCTACAAAAAACCCTAAAACGAAAACCACGCAAAGGGGCAAAAAGACCCACCGTGCCGAACTAACAGCACGGCGGTGCACCCCTCTGCTTCTCAGAGCTTCCAGCAAAAGACAATAGCAAGCTGGACAGAAAAAAAACAGAAAACAAACTAGAAGCACTTATCTAGCAGAGCAGCAGGCCCAAGGAAAGATGCAGTAGCTCAGATCCAACACTGGAACATTGACAAGGAGCAAGGAAGACAGACTCAGGTGGAGCTAAATAGCAAGGCAGCCAACGAGCTCACCAAAACACCTGAGGGAGGAAGCCCAGAGACTGCAATACCACTTGTGACCACAGAAGTGAACTCAGCCACAGAATTCACAACAGGTGGGGGGAGGCAATGATGGAGGTGATGAAATGGACAATGATGGAGTGGGGGAGGAGGCAATGATGGAGGTGGTGATGAGGATAATGATGGGGGTGGAGAGGGGCTGCATTATACTTTATGAGGGGGCTACATTATATTCTGTGGGGGGACTGCATTATTCTCAGGGGACTACATTATATTATGGGGGCTACATCATACTATTTGAGGGGGCTACAGTATACTCTATGGGGGCTGCATTATGTTCTGTGGTGGGGCTGCAATATTCTCTCAGGGGACTACATTATATTCTGGAGGCTACATATTACTATATGAGGGGACTACAGTTTACTCTATGGGGGGCTCCATTATATTCTGTAGTGGGACTGCATTCTCTCAGGGGACTACATTATATTCTGGGGGGGCTACATCATACTATATGAGGGGGCAGCATTATGCACTATGAGGGTGCTACATTATATTCTCTGGTGGGGACTGCGTTATACCTGAGGGGGTTGCATTATATTTTGTGGGGTGCTGCATTAAATTGTATGAGAGGGGACTGCATTATATTTTATGAGGGGGCGACATTATATTCTATGAAGGGGATACCCCATCCCTTGCTACATAATTAAGAAGTGTACTACCTTATATTATACCCTGATATTAGTGCTTTTTACCGCATAATTGGTGGTCTTGTATCTATTTCTATGTAGCTACATAGTGGGCCCCAAGAATGATTTTCTCTGGTGGGCCCAAGGTGCTCCAGTCTGACGCTGGCGATACCAGATTTATATTGGATTTTTATGTTTGGCTGTCACACACAAAAATAAATTGTATTTGCATCACCACATTTTGAGAGCTATAATTTTTCCATATTTCGACCGACAGAGTCATGTGACGGTTTGCTTTTTAAAAGATGAGTTGACGTTTTTATTGGTACCATTTTAGGGCAAATTACTTTTTTAATTCTTTTTATTACGATTTTTGGGAACAAAAGGCAGCAAATCAGGATTAGTTTTTTTACACTTATTTTTATGACGTTCCACACGTGGTAGAATTGATAAGGCAGCTTTATTCTTCGGGTCAGTACGATTACATTAATACCACATTAATATTTTTTATATGTTTTGGTGCTTTTACACAATAAAACCTATTTTATAGAAAAAATAATTATTTTTGCATCACTTATTCTGAGAGCTATAACTTTTTTATTTTTCTGCTGATGGAGCTCTATGGTGGCTTTTTTTTGTAGGACAAGATGACATTTTCAGAGATACCATATTTATTTATATTTGATTTTTTAATTGCGTATTATTCTACTTTATGCTTAGCAGTATGATGATAAAGCATTGTTTTTTGCCTTGTTTTTTATTTAACTTTTTTTGGTGTTAACTGAAGGGGTTGACTAGTGGGACAGTTTTACAGTTTTATAGGTCGTGTACTGTCGTGTAAATATGTGTACTCTTTGTTTATTTTTGTTTTTACATAAATTAATGTATTATTGGATTCATATTTTTCATTTGTATTATTCTTTATTTTGTGATTTTTTAAAAAATATATATTTTTAAAACATTTTTTTTACTTTTTTCCCTGTCCCAGGATGGGACATCAAATTTCCTCTGACAGATCGCTGATATACTGTACTACTGTACAGTAATACTTTGCAATGCTTCTGCATTGCAGGACATTAGATCAGCTCTTGGTCTGACCAGAAGCTTACAGACCACCATCCCTGGGTGACCCCACGGCCATCTTTTGGCCTAGAGTTACCATGTAGACCATCTGCACAACACGATCGCAATTGCATTGTGCCGATGGGAGAAGAAAAGGAGCACCTTCCCTTTGCGATACCCATCAATGTCGCTGTCACTATTGACAGCGGCATCACAGGGGTTAACGTCCATGATCGGTACTAGCATGGGTCATGGGCATTGCTGCAGGGTGTGATATAGAGCTGACACCTGCATTTGATCACGGCGGTGCTCAGCATGCGTGAGCCCGCGCTATAGTCAGGAAGTATATGTATGGCGGTTTGCGGGAACGCAGCTCCAGCAGCGCATTACATAAACTGCGGATACCAGGAAGGAGTTAAAAGTTTGCACTTTTATAAACGCGGCAATGCTGCTCATTTTTAATTTTTTTTTATGTATGAGAAAATGGGAGTTGCTTTTTTTAATACCACAATACCCTGCAATTTGGCCACCAGCTGCAGTGACAATCCATCCGGACCCCATTATCATTCTGAGGCCTTAGAGTGACAAAGAGGGTCCCCTTTGTCTAACTGCTTAAATGCTGTGTTTACTGCCTACTGCACTAAGAAGAGACATAGCACAAAGTGGAAATCTGATCTACTTATCGTAAAAATGAGCATAGGGGAGTATTTTTTATTTTTATTTGCTAGGAATGAACAGATGATGTTGCGCCAGCCGTGGCTTATTAAAAGCCACATCGAGAATCCCAGAAGGTAGGAGATTTGTGAGCTTCCCATCTAATGGCTATTGACATGACCGATGGATCAGAGTCCCTTGAATCAATCCGCCCATCTCTAGTTGTCACAAGAAAATCCCCATATGTTGAAGGATCATATTATCAAAAGAATTACAAGGAACTTTTTTCAGTGATATAGGTCTTAAGGTAAAAAAGCAATATGTAAGATGTTCCACTCAATAAACAACTACCATATGACAGGCAGTAGTATAAGACTAACATCAGAATTCCAGAGAACGAGAAAGGTTTACATGAAGGATGGCGGACATCTGCCAGGAGTCCCGGTCCATAATCTATCTATCAGTGTTCTACTGAGTAATTTGGAAGCTTTGCCAAGAATGATCTCAGCATGTTTCAAGAACATGGAATCAGACCTTTAATGATAAATGCATTGGCTCTGAAGAGTTTCCTACATGTACCTGTGAACTTGGAGACTAGTTTCTAGGGCAAATATCACTTTTCATATTAGTTGCCAGGGCATTGAGAAATACATAATGTAATCGTATAAATTCTACAAAAGGAGGACATTGTCCAGGTCTGATTTATTTATGATTTGGATCTTCAGGGCCTAAATGTTATAATGGTATGGAGTTATGACTGAGACATGCAGAGTACACATTGTACAGATTGATCTGTTCTTAAATTTCCTGTAATCATATTACTGGGAGTTCTCAGGAAACTAAATACGGAAAATCAAGTAAACATGAAAGTCGACTTTTATAGATTATAATGAAATTGGGGTTCCAAAGTGAAATTGAGTTCATAAGGTCAAATCGAGACTTTTCTTCATCCAAGGCAAAGATACAGATCTAGATACAGGATCATGGTGGAGTGATTTGCTGGTGTTGCCCCTCCTACCACCCACCCTACATTTTGCCTCTCTGATTCATACTTTTGCCACATGGATATAGTTGAAAAATGCAAGAGATAAAACATGAAACAATATTTGCTGGCAGGTCAGAGCTTATTTGTGACACTTGTACCCTTGACAAGGTTCCTGATTTGAGATGCCACAATAATGGATATAGTAGGGAAGAACTCAAAATGGTTTCCAGAAAGTGAGTCAGTCAAGTGTACTGGTCACAGTGTCTTATATATGGGTTCAAGAGCAGCAGCTACACAACAACTTTAGTTCAAATATTGGTGGTTACACCGCTATTTGAGGCATTGAGCTTGTTGGTTACACAGTAAAAAGAAAAGATTCTTATCTTGACTGTTACAATACTAGATAGTGGAATAAGTTTTAGATGTTTCCAAAATTAACTGTTACATTCTCTTCAAGGCAAACAGAAGGTCGTATTCACCAGCAAAAAAACACAACCCAAAACTCTGCATCAGAGCCAATTACATGGCACTAGAGATGAGTGAACCCAAACTTTGGTGTTCGTTCTGGACAGTTAATGTCTGGTGCTAAACACCGTACAAGGACTTTCTCCAAAATTCCATTGCAATGTTTGGAGTTCCGGGGCAAGTCCGTTGCAGAGAGAGAAACAGAATTTGACAGCTCAAAAGTCCTGTTCCCCATTGTTTTAATGGGGTTCGGGTTCTGCTTGAAGTTTGGTACAGTTATGGTACCCGAGCCGAACTTTGGAATAAAGTTTGGGTCAGGTACAAGAACCTGAACTTCCACAGATCAGATCATCCCTACATGGCACATCTTCTAATATGTTACACCAGGAACAGTCCACAGTTGCTCTTTTACAGTCTTTAATTTTTACTCATATATGCAGGACATAACAGAACTTAAAGATGCTTTTAGCATGTCACAGTCCTTCACACTGGCTTAGGCCAAAGTTACAGGCCTCCTCTGCTATTAACATCAGCACAAAACTGTGCATTGGGAGCTTGATGGCATGTATTTCCTTAGTCACGCAGCTCCTTGCAAGCCTTACTTCACCAAGCACAATTACAAGCGTCTCATTGAGTGGTGTGAAGCCACCACCACCACAGAACTTTGGAACAGAGGAAATGTGCTCTGTGGACACTACTCTATCTGTCTTATGGATGAGTCTGTTTCATGAATGCCAGGAGAACATTTCCTGCCTGACAGCATTTTGCCAGGAGTAAACTTTGGTGGAGGAGGGATAATGCTATGAGGTTATTTTTCTTGGTTCAGCCTTGCCTCCTTAATTCTAGTAGCGGAAAATATGAATGTTTTAGCATATCACAACATTTGGGGCAATTGTATGGAACAGTTTGGGGTAAAACCCTAGACTGTGGCCCTGTGCACAAGGTCCATAAAGACATGATTAGCGAAGTTGGGTATAGAAGAACATGACCGGTCAAACAGAACTCAGGTCTCAACCTCATCCAACACCTTTGGGGTGACCTAGAACAGAGATCCTGAGCCCGGCCTCTCCTATAACGTTAATGCTTGACCTCACAAATGCTCTTCTGGGCAAAGAGGCAAAAATTCTAACAGTTGCCTGCAAAATCATAAAGAAAGTCTTCTCATAAGAGCTCCTGTAGGTATTACGTGGAGGTATAATACTTTTGTCCATTCAGTCTGTTTACTTCTCCTGGACACAAGCTAAATTCTCTCCCTCGTTAAATACTCTGGGCCTGCCTTGGAGTAAAAATTTTTATGGCACCATGCTCCGGTGTCCTCTATATGCAACCTGTAACCTCTACCAACCTGAACACAGTACCTATGGGCTCTCATTAAACATAGAGAACAGATCCCGCATTTTATACTTGTGTCAGCCAAAATTGTGGAAGCAGCTGCTAGATCTCCAGATCTCCTTGAAAATGCCATATTATTTGCATGTCTAAATCGGTGCAAAAACTGACTATAGATGTGATTTAGATTTCATAATGTGGGTATTTATAATAAAAAATGTTCCAGCACATTTGTCACATTAGTCGTCTGAGTTATGATTCACTGCAGAATCCTTCAAACTTTATTTGGTTGTTATCCAATTTTCCTTTACTACTGTGCTGAGCCAACATAATAATAATATAAGCCAGAACATCCTAAATGAAAAACAATGCCCACTGTGCGAAGGCAATCCGAGAAGAATTACAGGCTCCTGTGACTGGAAGAACAAGTCCACTGTGTCGTTTAGTGCAAATGTTTTTACAAGAAGTGAGGCCCATTAAGCTGAAAAGATATCCGATATTGTGCATTCATGAAGCAGTAGGACATTTATAGGCCAATTAATATCTTACAGCTAACTTACTGTGCTGTACTAGCTTAAACCAGACACTGAAAGTATACAAATATAAATGGTAGAGTACAGATTTTGGAAAAATTGGTTTGTACAGATTTTCGGATCAGTCTAAAAATCTGCATACCACAATTACAATAGAGATTTTGTTGACGTGAAAAAGGCATCAGAGAGCCTTTAAAGGGACCTGTCAGCAGGTCAAAAATGGCGAGTTTTGGCTTTTATTTTATTCTCGCTATTCCCCCGCCTATGTCATTTTTGTTTTTTTTCTAAAAATCCTCCAGATGGCTCCCAAATTATTCAGGGGAGCAGGAGGGATAAAATACTGGCTACTTTTCACTTAATTGATAAATCTCCTTTAAAATGCAATCACTGGTCATCACTGGGTTTAGCAGCTAGTGCCATCTACGTCACTTGAAGTGGTGAGTTCAGTGACTGCCTGCAGCGCTGTAAACGCGATGTTACTATCATGCGCAAAAAAATAATCATGCATGCTTGACTGACAATTTATATAAACTCCTCTTTGTGAACATGTGGGGCAAGAGGAAGAAATCATTAAAATAATGTACTATATATTACAATTTAGATATAATCTGGGCAGACTATGTCTGTTTTTTTTCTATATGCTCCTGTGTCTGGTGATACCGAACATTATAGAGCCATCATACTATCCTTTTGAATTTTGGGACATTGACAGTACTTTCTTCCAAAATCTACATTTGTCTGATGATTGGGTTTTTGGACTTAAAATGTTGTTTGTGACTATAGTAAGCACCATCTAAATACAATCATTTCAAGCATAACTAGTGTTTCAATTGGTTGATTAAGCATTCACAGACTGTGTAGTTGGTGGAGATGAGCAAATCGAATTTGAGTAAAATATTTAGAAATCAGCAAAGTTGTGCAAAAATTGTGTAACTTTTGGTCTTTTCACACCAGTTTTTTTCAAAATACAAAATGGGCTGAACTGGTTGCGGCTTGGGCATGATGAGCTGTGCGTTCCTTGAAATTGAGATTCACCAATGCTCAGGAAGGATATAATGGAACTAGAGAGAGTACAAAGGAGGGCAACAAAATTAATAAAGGGGATGGGAGAACTACAATACCCAGATAGATTAACGAAATTAGGATTATTTAGTCTAGAAAAAAGACGACTGAGGGGCGATCTAATAACCATATATAAGTATATAAGGGGACAATACAAATATCTCGCTGAGGATCTGTTTATACCAAGGAAGGTGACGGGCACAAGGGGGCATTCTTTGCGTCTGGAGGAGAGAAGGTTTTTCCACCAACATAGAAGAGGATTCTTTACTGTTAGGGTGGTAAGAATCTGGAATTGCTTGCCTGAGGAGGTGGTGATGGCGAACTCAGTCCAGGGGTTCAAGAGAGGCCTGGATGTCTTCCTGGAGCAGAACAATATTGTATCATACAATTATTAGGTTCTGTAGAAGGACCTAGATCTGGGGATTTTATTATGATGGAATATAGACTGAACTGGATGGACAAATGTCCTTTTTTGGCCTTACTAACTATGTTACTATGTTACTATGTTACTATGAGATTGCCAGGAAAATGAAAATACATCTGCCCTTGCTGGAAGAATGATATCCACGAGTGATGAGCGAATATACTCGTTATTCGAGATTTCTCAAGCACGCTCGGGGGTCCTCCGAGTATTTTTAGTGCTCAGAGATTTAGTTTTCATTGCCGCAGCTGAATGATTTACATCTGTTAGCCAGCATAAGTACATGTGGGGGTTGCCTGGATGCTAGGGAATCCACACATGTACTTATGCTGGCTAACAGATGTAAGTCATTCAGCTGCGGCGATGAAAACTAAATCTCCAAGCACTAAAAAATACTCGGAGGACACCCGAGCGTGCTCAAGAAATGTCGAGTACCGAGTATATTCGCTCATCACTAATATCCACACCCAGAAGAAGCAAGTGAAGAAACATGCGTTGGGGGGCTTTACCTTATTTTGTATTATATTTTCATGAATTTACACCTTATGTATTATACGTGGTTTTATAGACACAAATGTTTTACCTGCATGAATCACTTACCTACTGGGCTAAAATTTCCTCTTCAAGTTGGATTACTCATGCTATAGTGAAAGTTCTCTTCATCACTTAATTTTGCGATATATCTTTAGGTACCGTCACATTAAGCGACGCTGCAGCGATCTAGACAACGATGCCGATCGCTGCAGCGTCGCTGTTTGGTCGCTGGAGAGCTGTCACACAGACAGCTCTCCAGCGACCAACGATCCCGAAGTCCCCGGGTAACCAGGGTAAACATCGGGTTACTAAGCGCAGGGCCGCGCTTCGTAACCCGATGTTTACCCTGGTTACCATTGTAAAAATAAAAAAAAAACACTACATACTTACATTCCTGTCGTGTCCCCCAGACTCAGCTTCCCTGCACTGTGTAAGCGCGCTGGCCGGAAAGCAGAGCGGTGACGTTACCGCTGTGCTTTGCTTTACGGCCGGCCGGCGCTGACACTGGGGGACGCAGGGAACCTGACGCTGAGGAACGTGACAGGAATGTAAGTATGTAGTTTTTTTTTTTTTACTTTTACAATGGTAACCAGGGTAAACATCGGGTTACTAAGCACAGCCCTGCGCTTAGTAACCCGATGTTTACCCTGGTTACCAGTGAAGATATCGCTGAATCTGCGTCACACACGCCGATTCAGCGATGTCAGCGGGTGATCCAGCGACGAAATAAAGTCCTGGACTTTCCCCAGCGACCAACGATCTCCCAGCAGGGGCCTGATCGTTGGTCACTGTCACGCATAACGATTTCGTTAACGATATCGTTGCTACGTCACAAAAAGCAACGATATCGTTAACGATATCGTTATGTGTACGTTCACATTAGCGTTACGCTAATGTGCGTCGCTGTTGCGTCGGCGACGCAGCGGCGACGCGCCCCTATGTTTAACATAGGGGACGCGTGCGTTTTTTTGGTCGCGTTTTTCGACACGTGCGTCGTTTCCGACGCTAGCGTCGTACGCAAGAAAATGCAACAAGTTGCATTTTTCGTGCGTCCGATTTTCGTCAAAAAACGACGCACGCGTTGCAAAACGCAGCGTTTTTGCGCGCGTTTTGTGTGCGTCGTGCGTTGCGTCGCCGACGCACCGGCGCGCAACGCAAATGTGAATGTAGCCTATGTGTGACGGTACCTATATACCTACAGTATACAGAGGTACTGTATATGGTTTTGGCCATTCAGTACCTTACCTTAAATGATCAGCGAGATATATTATCAATCAAATTCTATATTTTTGTAATGTACTGATATTCTGTAGATATAGCATTGTAGCACTATTGATGCTGTGGTGTCCCCCTGACTGGGAACGCTGTTAGAATTTTTAATCCAATTTTTCAGTCTATTTTTTCAATAAAGAGTTGATTTGTTTTATTTAATTGATCTCTACTTCCCTCTGGAAATGGACCTTTGGTCCAGAGTATGTGTTTCCACATGTGGATATATTCTGTTTGTTTATTTCCAACGCGTTTCTTGTCATGTATGGTTGTCCAGAGGAAGGAGTTGGTGTGACTTTGAAACGTAAACTATCAGAGTATATACAATTGTGGATATCATTCTTTCAGTCCAGCAAGAGCAGATTACTTCCATTTCCCTGGCAATCTCAATTCTGATATTTTATGGAAACTGCAGCATCTGCTCTTTCAGTGGTTGTGTCACACACAACCTTGTACGGTGAGCGTATATTAGGCTAGGGTCACACTGCGTTATGGCGGTACGTTTAACGGACTACGTTATACCGCGGCATAACGCGGTGTAACGTAGTCCGTTAACGCCGCCATTGATTGTAATGGCGAACGCATCGCTAGCGCACGCCCACATTGGGCGTGTGCTAGCAATGTGCCATCATTTGAGTGACGGACCGTGAACGCTGCAAGCAGCGTTCGCGGTCCGTTCCTCGCTAGCACAGATCGGGGATCTGCGCTAGCGGGATAGGCAAACGTGATCCCTTTTGGAACATTGCGTTAGCGCAGTCCGTAGCACTGCCCTAACGCAATGTGACCCTAGCCTTACTCATACCTGTTTTTGGTTATATTTCGATAAGACCCTATTGCGCTCTTGTTTTTTATCAAGATTTCTGGCTTGGTACGCAGAGGTGCAGGCCACTCATCAAACGCTCTTAATTAATGAAGAGTTGTGCACCTTCTCCTTAATCTGGAACGTCTGATGCCAACACACCCTCATTTATAGGGACGTGAAAATCACCGGTCTTGATGAAATGGGTGCCTGCCTGTATATGTAGAATTGGTGCTGGAGAAAAGTATCAATAATCCCATGCAACATATCGTTTAATAACTGTTGACCATTTTTGTGTCTAGAAAAATGTCCAAAAAAGTTAGCGGAAGATCTAGCATAAACAAGGTCCCCTTGGTTCATAAGCACCAATGCAATATAGATAAGGTTTTGACCTGTTACAAACTATTGACTTGTTCACTGACTTTTTGCTCTTAATAAATAATGTAGCATTCTTCAGATTCCAGAGGTCCGCTTCACAGCTCCGTCCTTTTTATAATAAGTGACTCATTTAGCTGTCTGCTCTCGGGAAGCCAGGAAGCCCGTGTTGGCCTCCCTCCACCACAGAAGCTGCAGCTGTGATCTTTTCCATATAAGGTTGGTGGAGAAAAATAGTACAAAACAGACATTTTAGAACATAATATTGGAAAAGGCTAAAAATATACATCAGAAAATACATATGTTATGTTGCTGTAAAAAAACATTGTTTAGATTTATTACCATATTCCATAAATAATAACAGCAGTTATAGCCAGTGACGTCACCATTCCTGGTATATATGTTCCCCTTCCTAGCCCTATACAGATATATATGTACAGTGGGTACACTGCAAAAATTTCTACATTTTTTTTTTTTAGTCAAGAGTGTACATTAATGAGAAAAAAAATGAACTTTTTTGAATTTACCAAATGGCTGAAATGAAACAAAGAGTGAAAAATGTAAAGGGGTCTGAATACTTTCCATACAAACTGTATGTACACATATGTCCTCTATCCTGGTTCCCTTTCCTGGTCTCATACTGGTATATTCAGTCATGGCCGAAAGTGTTCTCACAAAACCTCTAAATATGGGCTGGACAAATTTGTTGTCACCTTTGCAAAATTGTAAGTAACCAACTTTGATTCAAGCATATGATGATCGTTCAAACTCACTTGTCGCAAGTAACAGTTGTGGGCAATATGAAAATCACACCTGAAGCCAGATAAAAAGGGGAGAAGTTGATTCAATCTTTGCATTGTGTGTCTGTGTGTGCCACACTAAGCATGGAGAACTGAAAGAGGAGAAGAGAACTGTCTGAGGACTTGAGAACCAAAATTGTTGAAAAATATCAACAATACAATGCAAGCCCATCTCCAGAGATCTTGATGTTTTTTTGTCCACAGTGCACAGCATAATCAATTAGTTTACAACCCATGGCAATGTAGCTAATTTGATTTGCCCGCACTGTGTATGGCTACACATTGACCCGAAGGGTCTCTGCACCACAATACACTTCAGCTCAACTAAAAGTATGTCCAAGGATGCACATCCAGTTGAAGTTTATGCTGGCGTTGGTGGGCAACCACCCGCATGGGCCCATTTGCAGTCGCGACCTCTGTGACCACGGTCGTTATACCCCTAGTTATAGCCTATGTCTTCTGCTTTACTGCATTATAGCTAAGGTTCCAACAGTGTTAGTAGTATCATATAGTTTGTGGCTACTTGTTATAAAGCAGCAATATTAGAACTTTACGTCACTGCCATGATTGGACTGAGTGTTGAGACAATCACTGGTTCTAAGGAATCAATATTCCAAATTTGGAAAACCCCTTTAAAAACTCTTTTAAATTTAAGTCCCCACACAAGCCTAATGCTCCCACAATGCTTTACTGTGCAGTGCAATATATCCTAAGATTTAGGATGCATTTACAAGAGAATTAGAGTCAGAAACATGTTTACGGCTATTAAAGCTGTAGGGATGAAGATTTCCACAGAAGATCCTGGATGGGTCTGAATGAGCTGAAATTAGACAGAATTAGACATTTTCCAGTTTCCTAACCAAATCCCTTTTGCATTCTATTCCAGTACTTAATGTAAAAAAAGGATTAAAACAAACTCAGATTTCCAGAAGGGCGTACTCATAAAGACAACCACTTTTCATCTGACCTTCTTAGGACATATGATCATCATTGTAGATGGACCAACTTGTGTCACATCAAAGAGCTATCAAATGGGTCGACTCATGCCATATTTGTATTAGTTGAATGCCAATCCACTTTCATGGCCATCATGTAATACAACAGTGACCACTGCAAATTCCTGAGTCATGTCATTGCAGACAATGGGGCAGATTTAATAGAATTGTGTGATTTAAAAAAAATTTGACTTGACAAGCTGAAAATGCACAAATGTGATACTGTGACCTATGTTGCATAATACGATTCGTTTATGTTTAGACTGTCTAGTCTAAATTTCCAACACTTATAGGTTAGCTTCTTTGTGCCAAAAATGTACGATTTGCAATTTTGCTACACATTGTCTCATATCGGTTCACATCCTTCTGCAATTAAGCAAAATCCATTTCCCACTTAGCCATATTCTCTTCTCAAATTAGTTGAAAAAAGGGTTTAACACAAATAATAAATGTGGTTTAAAAAAGACCTGTCAACAGTTCAAAAGTGGCTAGTTTTTGCTCTTTTTATATTCTCTACGTTAGTTTGAATTTGTTGTTTTTATTTTTTAAAAATCTGCTATCCTGTTCCAGAGATACGCGCTTTTTAAATTTTGCACTAATTGTTATGGTTTTTACAATTGGGTGTGACTCACAGGATCCTATGGGGCGTGTTTTTATGTTGTTTTACATTATTAGGGCTCCTTCTCACTTGCGTGAAATACGTCCGAGTCTCACAGGTTAAAACCCAGCTCTGCCGCCGGCACTCCAGAGCAGAGCATGCGGCCGCACAGCAATACATGGAGCGGCACGCTCCATGTATTGTGAGTGAGAAGGAGCACTTACTCTGTGAGCCACATCCTATTGTAAAGATCATGAAAAAATATCAAGCCTGAGAATACCCAGCTGTCTGCTTTAGCAAGACTGGTTGTCAAAAATGGGGGGGACTCTACGCCGTTATTAATTTATTTATATAAGTAATTTTAAAAAAAATAGTCCCCAGCTGTCAGTTTTGCCTTGTTGGTTATCAATATTACAGGGTAACCCACGCATTTTTTTTAAATTATTTATTTAAAGCGCAGGCATTGGCTAATGAATACTCCCATCAGCAGCTGTCTGCTCTCGCTGTTATAATGGGCAGCAGACGTGGGCTGATTGCATCAGTAGTCCCATCAGCCAAGACGGTGACTGGAGGTAAACTTTTTACCTCCGATCACGGCTGTGGACTTACACTTACACTGTGATTTTACCATTGATCAGAAGCAGTGTTTGCCATGCTGTCATGCACAGCGTGGCAAACTCTGGATGATTGGGCCCCCCATTCAAGTTCTGGGGTCTGGTTCTGGGTACCCAAAAATATTTTAACTGTTTGGCTGAACCCCCCCAGACCAAAACATCCATCTCTAATCATTAGTGAACAAAGTGTACTACTTGTGAGTTATGAGGTTTCCTGTGGCCAGTCTCCTGGACCTGTATCCCTGTTACCCGTGTAGCCAGAGTCTTGAACCTAAATCACTGGTCCTAGTTTGGCCAAGGTCCTCAACATTGTCTCCTGATCCCGGTGAGGCCAGTCCTGTTCCCGTAGTCCCCTGGTCCCAGCGCGGCCAGTGCCTGAACATTGTCCCCCATCATGTGCGGCCAGTCCCTGTTCCCGTATCCTAGATTGGTGTGTCTGAACATTGCCGTAGCCTAAAACAGTGTCAGTGTACCTAACCCCTTGGGTCAGCAGCAGCAGTACAAGGCAGCTACCTGCTGACCACTCTGTCTCCACCTTAAGGAGCTCCAATGAACACTAGGTAGCTGCTTAGCTATGCCCCTTCCTAGGCAGGGCTGGCCTTGTGGCCCAGCAAGTCCACAAATCCACATGCACCACCAATAGGCGTAACAGTAAGACAGAGATGTCAAACTCAAATACACATAGGGACAAAATTAAAAGCTTAGAGGAAGTTGTGGGCCAGCCTTGAAATTTATTAAAAAAATGTCTACAATTGAGGACGTATTTTCTTATCATTAAATATAACGATGAACATTTTCATATGTAAACAAACTTAAAGCGGTTTGTCCCACAAACAAAGTACATTTTAACTAATAGATCTTAGAATAAAACATTGGAATAATATAACATGTTATGTACGAGCCGTAAAAAGCATATTGCCCAATAGCCTAATTTGGATAAGTAATAACAAATGATAAAAAAAACCTTGAATAATGCAGATAGTAAAGTATGATGCCAAGAAAAGTTTCCCCCAAACACAGTAATACTCCGCCATAACACGCAGCCAGAGTCCAATGTCCTTTTGGTCCCATCTCAGAGCCGGACGAATGACTTTTCTCTGCTGAAATTGCTTATCATATCTCAGCCAGGCCTGCCCCCCGTATACTCGATGAGCCTCTCCAATAGAATCCATATAGCAAAAAAGGCCAGAACAATTTTCTGGCGCTCTTTCCCCAATTACACTCGCCAATATTGCAAAGGCCTGCAGCCAGTTTATGAAAGTCTGCGGTATTAACCGCCACCTATGCTTCTCCTCTTCCTCTTTTTTGCTGTCCTCCTTTTTCCCCTTATCCAAACTGAATTTCTCCAAAGGGAGAAGAGAAAAAATTTCCACGTATTCATCTTTTAAAATCTTCTCCCTAACCTCTTTTTTAAGGTGTGCCCCCAGAGGGCCCTCAAAACATACGTAGACCTCCCCATGAGCCCTATCATCCATATGAATCCGACAGTCTTTTTCCTTCTCAGTCTGCACCGAAACAGAGACCGGTACCGCGTTCGGCACCGCCACCTCCCTTAAGCCGACAGCCCCTCCATGCGGACCTACCCACGCCGCCAAATGTCTTTGGTCCTCCATTCCCCTCTCCAGCCTCACTAACAAATCCCGTACATTGGCTAGCACCGCACCCACGCCCATCCCATCAACACCACCCGGGACCCCCGCCGCACTTACGGAAAAACATTCCCCTTGCCGCACCCCAACAGCAGGAGAAGAGGAAAGCTGTGAAGACAGTAATGACGCATACTCACCGGGCTGCGAGGGAGCTGTGATCCCTCCAGCCGAAATCCCGGGCTCCTGATGCCACTGTCTTGATAAATCCAGACCAGAACCATCCTGGGAAGCCTGCTGTTGGGACCCTTGGCTTGAAGTCGAGCATAGCCCCTGAAACACCGCATCAGCCGAAGCTGTAGAGGGACCAGGTTGCTGACTCTGGAATAGCTGCCACGCCTGTGATCCCGCTGCAGCAGCGTACGGGCCCCCATCATCCAGGGATGACTCCAGTGATGTGGCTGCATCCAACAGCGCAGGTGAGCACCCTGCTGCAGCATAAGGAGCCGGCCCCACTCCTATCAGTCTGGGACCACCCGCCCCTGCACGCGCCATGCTTCCTTGCCTGCCAGGTGGTGTTGCAGAGGCAGGCCACGTGGCAGGAACATCACCACCGCGGCCCCCCAAAGTGATTGATGTCCGGTGCGTGACGGCTCCGCCCCCTGAGCACTCCGGTGCGAAGGCCTGGCAGCCGCCGACGGACCCCACCTGGTTATAGGATTCCTCCCGGGGCCTGCTGGCAGCGCGACTTACCGGCACCTGGCCTGGAGGGTCCCTGGAGGGGCTCCTGCACCTGCGGTGGGCCCTGGGAGCCAAATCCGGGGATAGGCGTTCCGGAGGCCTAGTCCGCCTCGAGCGCCGCACCGGCGACGCTGCAGCTGCCGGCGCTGAACCCGAACTCTCGCCGATGATAGCCGCCACTTGCTCCTCAAGCCAGCCCTTGGGCCGCAATGCCGCTGCCACCCGCAGGCTCTCCAGTACCGGATCCATGGCTGCCATGGTGAGTACACTCATTGCCCAGAGAGCGGGAAGTGATTAGGCCACTCCCATCTCCCCTTCATACCCTGTCTCCACACCGAGCCCCCACCTCTTTCACCCTAACCCCTCCCTCCATACAATTGTCATGTTGTCCTCCTCTTACGCTGCTGGGGGAGGGGCGGCTCAGCTCTGGCCAGTACTGTCACCTTCATCAGAGGGTAATGGGATTAGTGTTATCGATTAGTGTGGATGGTATTTTATAGGACTAAATACTGCACATGTTCACACTATATAGCCAAGAGACTTTTTTTCACAGTAAGACATAACGACAGTGAATTCCTCCACAGTACCCTCTACATGCATTGTACAATGACCCTACTGTACCATCCCCCTTCAAACCGCGATGGCAAAGTATGGTGACCCATCACAGTATGATTCCCCAACTGTAATCCCCACACAGCCTTCCACACAGTATAATGGACCCAACATAGTCCTCCAAACAGTATAAGGGATCCCTCATAGCCCCCATGCAATATAATGGACCATGCATTGCCTTCTATGCAATAAAACGACCCCACATACTTCTCCATACAGAATAATGGGCCATGCATTGCCTTCCATAGAGTAAAATAGCCTCACATAGAGCTCAATACAGTATAATGGCCTCACTGTGCTCCATACAGTATAACCGCCCCACATAGTGCTCCAAACAGTGTAATAGCCCCACATAGTGTTCCATACAGCACAATGGCACCACATAGTGCTCCATATAGTAAAATGGGTCCCGCATAGTCCGCAATATAGTATAATGGGCCCTGCATTGCCTTCCATACAATATAATGGCCACACATACTCCACCATACAGTATAATGGGCCTGCATTGCCTTCCATACAGTATAATGGTCCCACATAGTGTTCCATACAGTATAATGGCCCCATATAACTCCTCCATACAGTATAACGTCCTCACATACTGCTTCATAGAGTATAATTGGACCCACTTTAAAAAAGTTATTAAATAAATGCTCACTTCTTCTTGTTCCCTCGCTGCTTTGGTCTCTGCAGCGCATATTCTTATTCTTTGCACTGCTTGACGCAACAGCGGACGCCTTGTAACTAGTAATGAAGTCATTGTACTCGCTGTCATGAGATGTCAGAAAAAGAACTGCTGTATCAGCATCCATGATACCTATGCAGTTGAAAGTGCGACGCAGGGCGGGAGGGCTCGCCCGACGTCATGGCCCCACCGGGCCTTGGAGGCCAAACATACCCACTCTGTGGGCCACATTTCGCCAATGGGCCATAGTTTGACATGTGTGATGTAAGACTTCTGGCACATTAAGCATAAATTGCAATTTTAATGATTTTTGGGGAGATTTATATCTGCAGTTGGAATATTTCCTAATCATGTATTATTTTATATAAAATTATAGAAATGTTTTAACTTTATTATGGACTGAGATTAATATATGCAAAAAGAAAAACACCAGAACAATAAACCCATAGAAATTATAAAATAATTTGGCAACATTGTGATCTAAAAACAAACTAAACCCTCTCTAAAAATATCATGTTGTCCTTGAACTTCTGCTTATCAGTGACGGGAGTTCTGTTTATTTTCAGGAGGTTATCCAAGGCCACTGCTGTCATCTTCAAGTCTCAAGTCCTCATATCTTGTGTTCAATATATAAATATATACAGTCATGGCTGAAAGTGTTGGCACCCTTGAACATCAAGTTTTTTCTCCTGGAAAATTATTGCAATTATACATGTTTTGTTATGCACATGTTTATTTCTTTTATGTGTATTGGAACAGCACAAAAATAAACCACAGGAAAACAGGCAATTAGCCATTATTTCACATGCAACCACATAAATTGGCCTTACAAAATTGTTGGCACCTTTCCAAAATTGTGGGTAAACAATTTTGTTTTGCGCATGTGATTCTTATTCAAACTCACCTGTCTTGCTTATATGCAATACTGAGCAAAGGGTCTGAATACTTATGACCATGTGATATTTCAGTTTTTCTTTTTTATTAAATTTGCAGAAATTACTACGGTACGTTTCTGTTTTTTTCAGTCAAGATGGGGTGCAGAGTGTAAACTAATGTGAAAAAAATGAACTTTTTTGAATTTAAAAAATGGCTGCAATGAGACAAAGAGTGAAAAATTTAAAGAGTCTGAATACTTTCCGCACACACTGTATATACCTTTGAAACCAGAAGTTTACATATACTGTATAAAAAGACACATATGATTTACATACAATTCATTAGTATTTGGAACCATTGCCCTTAAACTGAATGACTTGGGTCAAATGTTTGGGATATCTTTCCACAATCTTCTCCCAATAGGTGATCGGAATTTGGGCCCTGTCCTCCTGATAAAACTGGTGTAACTGATACAGGTTTGTAGGTCACCTTGCGCGCACTGACCTTTTCAGCTTTGCCCATAATTTTTCAGTAGGATTGAGATCAGGGTTTTGTGATGGCCACTCCAAAACATTGACTTTGTTATCCTTAAGCCACTTTCCTACCATTTTGGCAGTATGCTTTGGGTCATTGTCCATTTGGAAGACCCATTTCCGCCCAAGCTTTAACTTCTTTGCTGACGTCTTGAGATGTTACCTCAGTATTGCCACATAATCTTTTTTTCTCATAATGCCATCTATTTTGTGAAGTGCACCAGTCCCTCCTGCAGAAAAACAACCCCACAACATGATGCTGCCACCCCCATGTTTCACAGTTGGGATGGTATTCTTAGGCTTCAAAGCTTCTCCCTTTTTCCTCCAAACGTAACAATGGTCATTATGACCAAAAAGATTAACATTAATCTGGCTTTATTATGTTTCTTTTGGAGTAATGGTTTCTTCCTGGTAGAGTGGCCTTTCAGCCCATGTTGATACAGTACTCGTTTCACTGTGGATATTGACACAATCTTACCAGCATCCGCCATCACAAGGTCTTTAGCTTTTGTCCTTGGGTTGTTATGCACATGTCGTATTAAAGCACGTTCATCTCCGGGACATAGAACTTGTCTCCTTCATGTGCGGTACAATGGCTGGACATTCCCATCTTGATTGTACTTGCGTATAATTATCTGTATAGATGAACGAGGCACCTTCAAGTATCTTGAAATTGTACCCAAGGATGAGCCCCACTTGTGCAAGTCCACAATTGTCTTCCTGATATCTTGGCTGATTTCTTTAGACTTTCCCATGATGCTACACATAGAAGCAGTATGTTTCAGGTGTGCATTAAAATACATCCACAGGTGTCTCTAATTAACTCAGATGTTGCCAAAAAACAGAAGCTTCCAAACACATGACCTCATAATATGGGTATTCCAGAATCGTTTAACCCCTTTACCCCCAAGAGTGGTTTGCACGTTAATAACCGGGCCAATTTTTACAATTCTGACCACTGTCCCTTTATGAGGTTATAACTCTGGAACGCTTCAACGGATCTCAGTGATTCTGACATTGTTTTCTCATGACATACTGTACTTCATGATAGTGGTAAAACATATCTGACATTACCTGCGTTTACTTGTGAAAAAAAAACGGAAATTTGGCGAAAATTTTGAAAATCTTGCAATTTCCAAATTTGAATTTTTATGCAGTTAAATCACAGAGATATGTCACACAAAATACTTAAAAAGTAACATTTCCCACATGTCTACTTTACATCAGCACAATTTTGGAGCCAAAATTTTTGTTTGTTAGGGAGTTATAAGGGTTAAAAGTTGACAAGCAATTTCTCATTTTTACAACACCATTTTATTTTAGGGACCACATCTCATTTGAAGTCATTTTGAGGACTCTATATGATAGAAAATAACCAAGTGTGACACCATTCTAAAAACAGCACCCCTCAAGGTGCTCAAAACCACATTCAAGAAGTTTATTAACCCTTTTGGTGCTTCACAGGAATTTTTGGAATGTTTAAATAAAAATGAACATTTAACTTTTTTTCACAAAAAATTTACTTCAGCTCCAATTTGTTTTATTTTACCAATGGTAACAGGAGAAACTGCACCCCAAAAGTTGTACAATTTGTCCTGAGTACGCCGATACCCCATATGTGGGGGTAAACCACTGTTTGGGCGCATGGCAGAGCTCGGACGCGAAGGAGCGCCATTTGACTTTTCAATGCAAAATTGACTGGAATTGAGATGGGACGCTATGTTGCGTTTGGAGAGCCCCTGATGTGCCTAAACATTGAAACCCCCCACAAGTGACACCATTTTGGAAAGTAGACCCCCTAAGGAACTTATCTAGATGTGTTGAGAGAGCTATGAACTCCCAAGTGTTTATCTAGATGTGTGGTGAGCACTTTGACCCACCAAGTGCTTCATAGAAGTTTATAATGCAGAGCCGTAAAAAATAAAAAATCATATTTTTTCACAAAAATGATCTTTTCACCCCAAATTTTTTTTATTTTCCCAAGGGTAAGAGAAGAAACTGGACCCCAAATGTTGTTGCACAATTTGTCCTGAGTACGCTGATACCCCATATGTGGGGGTAAACCACTGTTTGTGTGCTTGGCAGAGCTCGAAAGGGAAGGAGCGCCATTTCACTTTTCAATGCAAAATTGACTGGAATTGAGATGGGATGCCATGTTGCGTTTGGAGAGCCACTGATGTGCCTAAACATTGAAACCCCCCACAACTGACACCATTTTGGAAAGTAGACCCCCTAAGGAACTCATATAGATGTGTTGAGAGAGCTATGAACTCCCAAGTGTTTCACTACAGTTTATAACGCCAAGTCGTGAAAATAAAAAATCCTTTTTTTCCAGAAAAAATATTTTTATCCCCCAGATTTGTATTTTTCCAAGGGTAATAGTTGAAATTGAACCCTAAGGCTATGTTCACACTTTGCGGATTCCACTGCGGATTTTTCCGCAGCAGAATTCCAAAATCTGCAGTGAAAACCCGTCGCGGTTTTTACTGCGGATTTATCGCGGTTTTTACTGCGGTTTCTTCTGCGGATTTTCATCTGCAGTTTCCTATTGGAGCAGGTGAAAATCCGCAGAAAAGAAGTGACATGCTGCGGAATGTAATCCACAGCGTTTCCGCGTGGATTTTTCCGCAGCATGTGCACAGCGTTTTTTGTTTCCCATAGGTTTACAATGTAATGTAAACTCATGGGAAACTGCTGCGGATCCGCAGCGGTCAAATCCGCTGCGGATCCGCAGCAAAATCCTCAAAGTGTGAACATAGCCTAAAAGTTGTTGTCCAATTTGTCCTGAGTACGCTGATACCCAATATGTGGGGAGGAACCACCGTTTGGGCACATGGCAGAGCTCGAAAGGGAAGGAGAGTCATTTGGAATGCAGACTTAGATGGATTGGTCTGCAGCCGTCACGTTGCATTTGCAGAGCCCCTGATGTAACTAAACAGTAGAAACCCCCCACAATTGACCCCATATTGGAAACTAGACCCCCCAAGGAACTTATCTAGATGTGTTGTGAGAACTTTGAACCCCCAAGAGTTTCACTACAGTTTATAACGCAGAGCCGTGAAAATAAAAAATCTTTTTTTCCACAAATATTATTTTTTAACCCCCATTTTTGTATTTTCCCAAGGGTAACAGGAGAAATTGGACCCCAAAAGTTGTTGTCCAATGGGTCCTGAGTATGCTGATACCCCATATGTTGGGGTAAACCCCTGTTTGGGTGCACGGGAGAGGACTGAAGGGAAGGAGCACTGTTCTGCTTTTTCAACACCGAATTCGCTGGAGTTGAGAAACACGTGATGGTGTCTCCGCGGTGTTGGATGTTTTGGTCTCCCCGAGGCCAATCATCTGTGTCTTTATAGCCTTTTTACTAGGCACTGCTCCTAATAGCCAGATTCCTACTCCACACTGATGAGGGGCAAAAACCCCGAAACAGCTGTCTGTGGATGGATACCATGCTTGGTATAGGTGGCTTTCCTTCATAGGATGCTGCCCTTCCCGTGGTTGTTCCTTCCCGGGAAAAGGCCTGGCTATTCACTGCTTGCGTCGAGAAACACGTGATGGTGTCTCCGCAGCTTCTTTACATGTAGCTGGAATTGAGATCGGACGCCATGTCGCGTTTGGAGAGCGCCTGATGTGCCTAAACAGTGGAACCCCCCCAATTATAACTGAAACCCTAATCCAAACACACCCCTAACCTTAATCCCAACCCTATTCCCAACCGTAAATGTAATCCAAACCCTAACCCTAACTTTAGCCCCAACCCTAACCCTAACTTTAGCCCCAACCCTAACTGTAGCCCTAACCCTAGCTCTAACCCTAGCCCTAACCCTAGCCCTAACCCTAGCCCTAACCCTAGCCCTAACCCTAGCCCTAACCCTAATGGGAAAATGGAAATAAATACATCTTTGAATTTTTTTATTTTTCCCTAACTAAGGGGGTGATGAAGGGGGGTTTGATTTACTATTTATAGCAGGTTTTTTAGCTGATTTTTATGATTGGCAGCCGTCACACACTCAAAGACGCTTTTTATTGCAAAAAATTTTTTTTGCATTACCACATTTTGAGAGCTATAATTTTTCCATATTTTGGTCCACAGAGTCATGTGAGGTCTTGTTTATTGCGGGACGAGTTGATGTTTTTATTGATAACATTTTCGGGCACGTGACATTTTTTGATTGCTTTTTATTCCGATTTTTGTGAGGCAGAATTATCAAAAACCAGCTATTCATGAATTTCTTTTGAGGGGGGTGTTTATACCATTCCGTGTTTGGTAAAATGGATAAAGCAGTTTTATTCTTCGGGTCAGTACAATTACAGCGATACCTCATTTATATTATTTTTTATGTTTGGGCGCTTTTATATGATAAAAACTATTTTATAGAAAAAAAAATTATTTTTGCATCCCTTTATTCTGAGGACTATAACTTTTTTATTTTTTCGCTTATAATGCTGTATGTGTTAGGTCTCAAGTTCCCGCTTCTGCACAGGGGGAATCTCGAGCCATCTCCGCTGCGGTCTCCCATTCTTATCCAGCCGCAGTGGAGTCTACTCAGCAGGGACGTCGGTCCCAGCGTCTTGCTCAGTCTCACTCTGTACAGAGAGTTACTGCTGCTTCTTCAGCTTCTGCCATTAAAGCCAGTGCTGGTCAGCAGCGAGCAGACTTCTCTGGGACTAAGTCCTTGTCTGCACACACTGAGCATGCCCAGGGCAAGATCTCCCGTTGGAGATCGAGGGTCATGTGCTCAGGTCCTGCAGCACATTCCATTGGTCCTCTTGGCAGGTCTTGGAAGGGCAAAGTTTCTGTGGCCACTTCCTGTGCTGCAACTATATAAACTGCGCATGACTGCACGGCCATGTGCTAGTGTACATTTGCTTACGTGTGTTTGTTGTGAGTGCAAGTCGTCCTTGGATACCCCTTCCCTATTGAATGTCTGTTCGCGGAAGGTGTATGGTTGCTTTCTAGCGCCCGACTTATCCTACAGCACAAATCACACATTACAGCGTCCAGTTGCTGTGACCCCAGTACGGCGCCGTGCACTTCCTCTGTGCTTTCCTTACCCAAGCCTGCGTGGTTAGTGGCGTTCGTCAGTGCGGCACCGCATGCACTCTTGTGCCCTAATATTGCTATTTAGCTTCCTTACACACCCAGTTGCGGTGTTGTGCCAGCAAGGGTCTAATCGGACTTCAATCCTAGTTGGGGTTGAGTTCGCTGACTACTTGCTCGTGCTCTATGTGCGGTACCGCAATCCTGTGACGCAACAGGATCGCTTCCTTCATGCTGGGTGAAGTCTAACCCACGTGTGTATACTTATGAGTACCGCCATATAGTCCGTCATTACTTGGCAGCAGGTTCCATCTCTGCACGGTGGACCCCGGGCTGCTAAAGCACCATACTCTATCTGTCTCATTATTTGGTGCGTTCCGCTAGCCCTAACATTACACTAGCGCCAGGGTCTGGCTAGTAATGACGGACAAACAGCAATCCTTGCGGTATATCCAGCAGCTGGAGGGTAGGTTGGCGGCTCTTGAGAGCGCAACCTCAGCTGTGGATGTTACCGCAGTTGCTGTACAGGCTGCTAGCGTGGCTGCAGCAACCCTGTCCATTGCCACCCCTGCTCCGACATTTTCTCGCCTCCCGCTGCCAGAAAAATTTTCTGGTGATAGCAAATTTTGTAGGGGATTTG
The DNA here is from genome assembly GCF_032444005.1 of Ranitomeya imitator. Taxonomy (NCBI): domain Eukaryota; kingdom Metazoa; phylum Chordata; class Amphibia; order Anura; family Dendrobatidae; genus Ranitomeya; species Ranitomeya imitator. Next base: position 664,122,357 of record NC_091282.1, read on the forward strand.
TGAGTCAGGGCTCTATTCACCTCGAGCTCCTGGCTGCACGTTTTCCCACAGAGCGAGCTAAGGTGGGATTTATAGTGTCTCTCTTGTCGGACAGGGCGTTGGAATGGGCTACGCCGCTGTGGGAGCGTGGCGATCATGTGGTGCAGAGTGCTCCGCTATTTCTGAGCACTCTGAAACAGGTCTTTTTAGGACCTCAAGTCACCCATGATACTGCGCTCCAACTGCTGGCATTAACTCAGGGTGAGTCCTTGGTCAGTCATTTTGCCGTCCAATTCCGCACTTTAGCTTCTGAGCTGGATTGGTCGGATAAAGCTCTTATCCCCATATTTTGGAGGGGCCTGGCTGACCACGTTAAGGACGCTCTGGCCACTAGGGAGATTCCTGCCACACTGGAGGAGTTAATAACTGTCTCCACTCGAATTGACCTCCGTTTTAACGAGCGGAGGTTGGAGCGAGCCCAGTGGCTCCTACCTTTGCCAAACCTCTGGAATCTCCGGTCCTGGTTCCTGAGTCACATGAGGCCAGGGAAGTGTCACAAGCGGGATCTAAGTCCCGGACCGCTTGTGCACTCAAGGTCTGTCATGTTTGCCAGCAGTCAGGACATCTAGCCACCAGATGTTCTCAGCGGTCGAGGAAACGTCAGCGTCTAGTGGTAGTAGGTGGAGGTACACTAGACACGGCGACGTTTGCCTCTAAATTGTCCTTTAAGGGGACAATTACTATAGGCTCATTCTCCCACTCGGTAGAGCTCTGCGTGGATTCTGGGGCGGAGGGCAATTTTATGTCTTCTGCCTTCGCCCAACGTCACGCAATACTCCTGGTTATGCTAGCTCAACCAGTAACGGTACGAGTGGTGAATGGGTCGACACTGCCCTCACAGATAACACACCAGACCATCCCTTTTACTCTGTCCATGTCGCCATCTCATCAGGAGATTATATCTCTGCTCGTCATTCCTGAGGGAATTGATGAGGTCCTGTTGGGAATACCTTGGCTACGGTACCACTCTCCTCATATCGAGTGGTCCTCTGGCAGAATCCTGGGATGGGGCGAATCTTGTGGGGGTAGGTGTCAGAGGGAGTGCGTTCAGGTTGCTACTACAGAGGTACCCGCAGATCTTTCCTCTCTCCTCAAGCAGTATTGGTCTTATGCAGACGTGTTCTCCAAAAAGGCGGCGGAGATCCTTCCGCCCCATCGCCCCTATGACTGTCCTATTGATCTCTTGCCTGGTGCTGAGCCTCCCCGGGGTCGAGTCTATCCGCTATCTCTCCCGGAGACGGAGGCAATGTCACAGTACATCCAGGAAAATCTGGCAAGAGGATTCATTAGGAAGTCAGTGTCACCTGCTGGGGCAGGGTTCTTCTTCGTGCAGAAGAAGAATGGGGAATTGCGTCCATGCATAGACTACAGGGATCTTAACGTCATCACCGTTAAAAATAAGTATCCTTTGCCCTTGATATCTGAGCTCTTCGATAGGCTTCGGGGAGCAAGGGTATTTACTAAACTAGATCTGCGGGGTGCTTACAACCTGATTCGCATCCGTGAGGGGGACGAATGGAAGACGGCTTTTAACACCAGGGATGGGCACTATGAATATCTGGTGATGCCCTTCGGGCTCTGTAATGCCCCAGCCGTTTTCCAAGACTTTGTGAACGATATCTTCCGGGATATGCTTTCCACCTCGGTCGTAGTCTATCTGGATGATATTCTCATCTACTCTCCAGATATTGACTCCCACCGGAGAGATGTTTGCAAAGTTTTCGACCTCCTACGTGCAAACTCCCTCTATGCCAAGTTGGAGAAGTGTATGTTTGAGCAGGAGTCCTTACCTTTCCTAGGCTACATCATCTCTGCCCAGGGATTGGCTGTGGATCCTGCCAAACTACAGGCTGTGATGGACTGGCAGGAACCCCATTCTCTTAAAGCGGTGCAGCGCTTTATGGGGTTCATTAATTATTATCGCCAGTTCATTCCGCACTTCTCAACTTTGGTAGCTCCCTTGGTTGCCCTCACCAAGAAGGGGGCGAATCCCAAATTGTGGTCTGAGGAGGTCTCCAAGGCCTTTAACTCTATAAAAAGGGCAGCACACTGCAGCGCCAAAACATGCAAACTTGAAAACACGAAATTTGAACTGCATTACTGCACTAGAAATATGAAAAATGAGAGCTTTTAGCGCATAAAAATGGCCATATTTATGTGTACCTCGTAGCCACTTTACGGCATCTCTCTTATACGAGGTCCTACGCTTGACCTACCTCACCGAGAATAAACGTCTCCATCTGAATGGGTACATGTGAAACCTCTTCTTGGACTCAAATTCTCTCTTTCTGTGGAGGGGTATTGGACCTACTATAATTAAAACACCTGTGGCTAGGAGGCGGGGAGTGCACGATCAGAAGGCTAAAGAATACATTTCAAAAACCTGACCTGCACATCCAAACATAGACTGAGTGTGAACAGGTGCTGAACCCAGAGTCGCCAACTCGTATATAGTTAAGTAAAAAGGGCAGCACACTGCAGCGCCAAAACATGCAAACTTGAAAACACGAAATTTGAACTGCATTACTGCACTAGAAATATGAAAAATGAGAGCTTTTAGCGCATAAAAATGGCCATATTTATGTGTACCTCGTAGCCACTTTACGGCATCTCTCTTATACGAGGTCCTATGCTTGACCTACCTCACCGAGAATAAACGTCTCCATCTGAATGGGTACATGTGAAACCTCTTCTTGGACTCAAATTCTCTCTTTCTGTGGAGGGGTATTGGACCTACTATAATTAAAACACCTGTGGCTAGGAGGCGGGGAGTGCACGATCAGAAGGCTAAAGAATACATTTCAAAAACCTGACCTGCACATCCAAACATAGACTGAGTGTGAACAGGTGCTGAACCCAGAGTCGCCAACTCGTATATAGTTAAGTAAAAAGGGCAGCACACTGCAGCGCCAAAACATGCAAACTTGAAAACACGAAATTTGAACTGCATTACTGCACTAGAAATATGAAAAATGAGAGCTTTTAGCGCATAAAAATGGCCATATTTATGTGTACCTCGCAGCCACTTTACGGCATCTCTCTTATACGAGGTCCTACGCTTGACCTACCTCACCGAGAATAAACGTCTCCATCTGAATGGGTACATGTGAAACCTCTTCTTGGACTCAAATTCTCTCTTTCTGTGGAGGGGTATTGGACCTACTATAATTAAAACACCTGTGGCTAGGAGGCGGGGAGTGCACGATCAGAAGGCTAAAGAATACATTTCAAAAACCTGACCTGCACATCCAAACATAGACTGAGTGTGAACAGGTGCTGAACCCAGAGTCGCCAACTCGTATATAGTTAAGTAAAAAGGGCAGCACACTGCAGCACCAAAACATGCAAACTTGAAAACACAAAATTTGAACTGCATTACTGCACTAGAAATATGAAAAATGAGAGCTTTTAGCGCATAAAAATGGCCATATTTATGTGTACCTCGTAGCCACTTTACGGCATCTCTCTTATACGAGGTCCTACGCTTGACCTACCTCACCAAGAATAAACGTCTCCATCTGAATGGGTACATGTGAAACCTCTTCTTGGACTCAAATTCTCTCTTTCTGTGGAGGGGTATTGGACCTACTATAATTAAAACACCTGTGGCTAGGAGGCGGGGAGTGCACGATCAGAAGGCTAAAGAATACATTTCAAAAACCTGACCTGCACATCCAAACATAGACTGAGTGTGAACAGGTGCTGAACCCAGAGTCGCCAACTCGTATATAGTTAAGTAAAAAGGGCAGCACACTGCAGCGCCAAAACATGCAAACTTGAAAACACGAAATTTGAACTGCATTACTGCACTAGAAATATGAAAAATGAGAGCTTTTAGCGCATAAAAATGGCCATATTTATGTGTACCTCGTAGCCACTTTACGGCATCTCTCTTATACGAGGTCCTACGCTTGACCTACCTCACCGAGAATAAACGTCTCCATCTGAATGGGTACATGTGAAACCTCTTCTTGGACTCAAATTCTCTCTTTCTGTGGAGGGGTATTGGACCTACTATAATTAAAACACCTGTGGCTAGGAGGCGGGGAGTGCACGATCAGAAGGCTAAAGAATACATTTCAAAAACCTGACCTGCACATCCAAACATAGACTGAGTGTGAACAGGTGCTGAACCCAGAGTCGCCAACTCGTATATAGTTAAGTAAAAAGGGCAGCACACTGCAGCGCCAAAACATGCAAACTTGAAAACACGAAATTTGAACTGCATTACTGCACTAGAAATATGAAAAATGAGAGCTTTTAGCGCATAAAAATGGCCATATTTATGTGTACCTCGTAGCCACTTTACGGCATCTTTCTTATACGAGGTCCTACGCTTGACCTACCTCACCGAGAATAAACGTCTCCATCTGAATGGGTACATGTGAAACCTCTTCTTGGATTCAAATTCTCTCTTTCTGTGGAGGGGTATTGGACCTACTATAATTAAAACACCTGTGGCTAGGAGGCGGGGAGTGCACGATCAGAAGGCTAAAGAATACATTTCAAAAACCTGACCTGCACATCCAAACATAGACTGAGTGTGAACAGGTGCTGAACCCAGAGTCGCCAACTCGTATATAGTTAAGTAAAAAGGGCAGCACACTGCAGCGCCAAAACATGCAAACTTGAAAACACGAAATTTGAACTGCATTACTGCACTAGAAATATGAAAAATGAGAGCTTTTAGCGCATAAAAATGGCCATATTTATGTGTACCTCGTAGCCACTCTACGGCATCTCTCTTATACGAGGTCCTACGCTTGACCTACCTCACCGAGAATAAACGACTCCATCTGAATGGGTACATGTGAAACCTCTTCTTGGACTCAAATTCTCTCTTTCTGTGGAGGGGTATTGGACCTACTATAATTAAAACACCTGTGGCTAGGAGGCGGGGAGTGCACGATCAGAAGGCTAAAGAATACATTTCAAAAACCTGACCTGCACATCCAAACATAGACTGAGTGTGAACAGGTGCTGAACCCAGAGTCGCCAACTCGTATATAGTTAAGTAAAAAGGGCAGCACACTGCAGCGCCAAAACATGCAAACTTGAAAACACGAAATTTGAACTGCATTACTGCACTAGAAATATGAAAAATGAGAGCTTTTAGCGCATAAAAATGGCCATATTTATGTGTACCTCGTAGCCACTTTACGGCATCTCTCTTATACGAGGTCCTACGCTTGACCTACCTCACCGAGAATAAACGTCTCCATCTGAATGGGTACATGTGAAACCTCTTCTTGGACTCAAATTCTCTCTTTCTGTAGAGGGGTATTGGACCTACTATAATTAAAACACCTGTGGCTAGGAGGCGGGGAGTGCACGATCAGAAGGCTAAAGAATACATTTCAAAAACCTGACCTGCACATCCAAACATAGACTGAGTGTGAACAGGTGCTGAACCCAGAGTCGCCAACTCGTATATAGTTAAGTAAAAAGGGCAGCACACTGCAGCGCCAAAACATGCAAACTTGAAAACACGAAATTTGAACTGCATTACTGCACTAGAAATATGAAAAATGAGAGCTTTTAGCGCATAAAAATGGCCATATTTATGTGTACCTCGTAGCCACTTTACGGCATCTCTCTTATACGAGGTCCTACGCTTGACCTACCTCACCGAGAATAAACGTCTCCATCTGAATGGGTACATGTGAAACCTCTTCTTGGACTCAAATTCTCTCTTTCTGTGGAGGGGTATTGGACCTACTATAATTAAAACACCTGTGGCTAGGAGGCGGGGAGTGCACGATCAGAAGGCTAAAGAATACATTTCAAAAACCTGACCTGCACATCCAAACATAGACTGAGTGTGAACAGGTGCTGAACCCAGAGTCGCCAACTCGTATATAGTTAAGTAAAAAGGGCAGCACACTGCAGCGCCAAAACATGCAAACTTGAAAACACGAAATTTGAACTGCATTACTGCACTAGAAATATGAAAAATGAGAGCTTTTAGCGCATAAAAATGGCCATATTTATGTGTACCTCGTAGCCACTTTACGGCATCTCTCTTATACGAGGTCCTACGCTTGACCTACCTCACCGAGAATAAACGTCTCCATCTGAATGGGTACATGTGAAACCTCTTCTTGGACTCAAATTCTCTCTTTCTGTGGAGGGGTATTGGACCTAATATAATTAAAACACCTGTGGCTAGGAGGCGGGGAGTGCACGATCAGAAGGCTAAAGAATACATTTCAAAAACCTGACCTGCACATCCAAACATAGACTGAGTGTGAACAGGTGCTGAACCCAGAGTCGCCAACTCGTATATAGTTAAGTAAAAAGGGCAGCACACTGCAGCGCCAAAACATGCAAACTTGAAAACACGAAATTTGAACTGCATTACTGCACTAGAAATATGAAAAATGAGAGCTTTTAGCGCATAAAAATGGCCATATTTATGTGTACCTCGTAGCCACTTTACGGCATCTCTCTTATACGAGGTCCTACGCTTGACCTACCTCACCGAGAATAAACGTCTCCATCTGAATGGGTACATGTGAAACCTCTTCTTGGACTCAAATTCTCTCTTTCTGTGGAGGGGTATTGGACCTACTATAATTAAAACACCTGTGGCTAGGAGGCGGGGAGTGCACGATCAGAAGGCTAAAGAATACAGTTCAAAAACCTGACCTGCACATCCAAACATAGACTGAGTGTGAACAGGTGCTGAACCCAGAGTCGCCAACTCGTATATAGTTAAGTAAAAAGGGCAGCACACTGCAGCGCCAAAACATGCAAACTTGAAAACACGAAATTTGAACTGCATTACTGCACTAGAAATATGAAAAATGAGAGCTTTTAGCGCATAAAAATGGCCATATTTATGTGTACCTCGTAGCCACTTTACGGCATCTCTCTTATACGAGGTCCTACGCTTGACCTACCTCACCGAGAATAAACGTCTCCATCTGAATGGGTACATGTGAACCTCTTCTTGGACTCAAATTCTCTCTTTCTGTGGAGGGGTATTGGACCTACTATAATTAAAACACCTGTGGCTAGGAGGCGGGGAGTGCACGATCAGAAGGCTAAAGAATACATTTCAAAAACCTGACCTGCACATCCAAACATAGACTGAGTGTGAACAGGTGCTGAACCCAGAGTCGCCAACTCGTATATAGTTAAGTAAAAAGGGCAGCACACTGCAGCGCCAAAACATGCAAACTTGAAAACACGAAATTTGAACTGCATTACTGCACTAGAAATATGAAAAATGAGAGCTTTTAGCGCATAAAAATGGCCATATTTATGTGTACCTCGTAGCCACTTTACGGCATCTCTCTTATACGAAGTCCTACGCTTGACCTACCTCACCGAGAATAAACGTCTCCATCTGAATGGGTACATGTGAAACCTCTTCTTGGACTCAAATTCTCTCTTTCTGTGGAGGGGTATTGGACCTACTATAATTAAAACACCTGTGGCTAGGAGGCGGGGAGTGCACGATCAGAAGGCTAAAGAATACATTTCAAAAACCTGACCTGCACATCCAAACATAGACTGAGTGTGAACAGGTGCTGAACCCAGAGTCGCCAACTCGTATATAGTTAAGTAAAAAGGGCAGCACACTGCAGCGCCAAAACATGCAAACTTGAAAACACGAAATTTGAACTGCATTACTGCACTAGAAATATGAAAAATGAGAGCTTTTAGCGCATAAAAATGGCCATATTTATGTGTACCTCTTAGCCACTTTATGGCATCTCTCTTATACAAGGTCCTACGCTTGACCTACCTCACCGAGAATAAACGTCTCCATCTGAATGGGTACATGTGAAACCTCTTCTTGGACTCAAATTCTCTCTTTCTGTGGAGGGGTATTGGACCTACTATAATTAAAACACCTGTGGCTAGGAGGCGGGGAGTACACGATCAGAAGGCTAAAGAATACATTTCAAAAACCTGACCTGCACATCCAAACATAGACTGAGTGTGAACAGGTGCTGAACCCAGAGTCGCCAACTCGTATATAGTTAAGTAAAAAGGGCAGCACACTGCAGCGCCAAAACATGCAAACTTGAAAACACGAAATTTGAACTGCATTACTGCACTAGAAATATGAAAAATGAGAGCTTTTAGCGCATAAAAATGGCCATATTTATGTGTACCTCGTAGCCACTTTACGGCATCTCTCTTATACGAGGTCCTACGCTTGACCTACCTCACCGAGAATAAACGTCTCCATCTGAATGGGTACATGTGAAACCTCTTCTTGGACTCAAATTCTCTCTTTCTGTGGAGGGGTATTGGACCTACTATAATTAAAACACCTTTGGCTAGGAGGCGGGGAGTGCACGATCAGAAGGCTAAAGAATACATTTCAAAAACCTGACCTGCACATCCAAACATAGACTGAGTGTGAACAGGTGCTGAACCCAGAGTCGCCAACTCGTATATAGTTAAGTAAAAAGGGCAGCACACTGCAGCGCCAAAACATGCAAACTTGAAAACACGAAATTTGAACTGCATTACTGCACTAGAAATATGAAAAATGAGAGCTTTTAGCGCATAAAAATGGCCATATTTATGTGTACCTCGTAGCCACTTTACGGCATCTCTCTTATACGAGGTCCTACGCTTGACCTACCTCACCGAGAATAAACGTCTCCATCTGAATGGGTACATGTGAAACCTCTTCTTGGACTCAAATTCTCTCTTTCTGTGGAGGGGTATTGGACCTACTATAATTAAAACACCTGTGGCTAGGAGTCGGGGAGTGCACGATCAGAAGGCTAAAGAATACATTTCAAAAACCTGACCTGCACATCCAAACATAGACTGAGTGTGAACAGGTGCTGAACCCAGAGTCGCCAACTCGTATATAGTTAAGTAAAAAGGGCAGCACACTGCAGCGCCAAAACATGCAAACTTGAAAACACGAAATTTGAACTGCATTACTGCACTAGAAATATGAAAAATGAGAGCTTATAGCGCAAAAAAATGGCCATATTTATGTGTACCTCGTAGCCACTTTACGGCATCTCTCTTATACGAGGTCCTACGCTTGACCTACCTCACCGAGAATAAACGTCTCCATCTGAATGGGTACATGTGAAACCTCTTCTTGGACTCAAATTCTCTCTTTCTGTGGAGGGGTATTGGACCTACTATAATTAAAACACCTGTGGCTAGGAGGCGGGGAGTGCACGATCAGAAGGCTAAAGAATACATTTCAAAAACCTGACCTGCACATCCAAACATAGACTGAGTGTGAACAGGTGCTGAACCCAGAGTCGCCAACTCGTATATAGTTAAGTAAAAAGGGCAGCATACTGCAGCGCCAAAACATGCAAACTTGAAAACACGAAATTTGAACTGCATTACTGCACTAGAAATATGAAAAATGAGAGCTTTTAGCGCATAAAAATGGCCATATTTATGTGTACCTCGTAGCCACTTTACGGCATCTCTCTTATACGAGGTCCTACGCTTGACCTACCTCACCGAGAATAAACGTCTCCATCTGAATGGGTACATGTGAAACCTCTTCTTGGACTCAAATTCTCTCTTTCTGTGGAGGGGTATTGGACCTACTATAATTAAAACACCTGTGGCTAGGAGGCGGGGAGTGCACGATCAGAAGGCTAAAGAATACATTTCAAAGACCTGACCTGCACATCCAAACATAGACTGAGTGTGAACAGGTGCTGAACCCAGAGTCGCCAACTCGTATATAGTTAAGTAAAAAGGGCAGCACACTGCAGCGCCAAAACATGCAAACTTGAAAACACGAAATTTGAACTGCATTACTGCACTAGAAATATGAAAAATGAGAGCATTTAGCGCATAAAAATGGCCATACTTATGTGTACCTCGTAGCCACTTTACGGCATCTCTCTTATACGAGGTCCTACGCTTGACCTACCTCACCGAGAATAAACGTCTCCATCTGAATGGGTACATGTGAAACCTCTTCTTGGACTCAAATTCTCTCTTTCTGTTGAGGGGTATTGGACCTACTATAATTAAATCACCTGTGGCTAGGAGGCGGGGAGTGCACGATCAGAAGGCTAAAGAATACATTTCAAAAACCTGACCTGCACATCCAAACATAGACTCAGTGTGAACAGGTGCTGAACCCAGAGTCGCCAACTCGTATATAGTTAAGTAAAAAGGGCAGCACGCTGCAGCGCCAAAACATGCAAACTTGCGCTATGCGCTAAAAGCTCTCATTTTTCATATTTCTAGTGCAGTAATGCAGTTCAAATTTCGTGTTTTCAAGTTTGCATGTTTTGGTGCTGCAGTGTGCTGCCCTTTTTACTTAACTATATACGAGTTGGCGACTCTGGGTTCAGCACCTGTTCACACTCAGTCTATGTTTGGATGTGCAGGTCAGGTTTTTGAAATGTATTCTTTAGCCTTCTGATCGTGCACTCCCCGCCTCCTTGCCACAGGTGTTTTAATTATAGTAGGTCCAATACCCCTCCACAGAAAGAGAGAATTTGAGTCCAAGAAGAGGTTTCACATGTACCCATTCAGATGGAGACGTTTATTCTCGGTGAGGTAGGTCAAGCGTAGGACCTCGTATAAGAGAGATGCCGTAAAGTGGCTACGAGGTACACATAAATGTGGCCATTTTTATGCGCTAAAAGCTCTCATTTTTCATATTTCTAGTGCAGTAATGCAGTTCAAATTTCGTGTTTTCAAGTTTGCATGTTTTGGCGCTGCAGTGTGCTGCCCTTTTTACTTAACTATATACGAGTTGGCGACTCTGGGTTCAGCACCTGTTCACACTCAGTCTATGTTTGGATGTGCAGGTCAGGTTTTTGAAATGTATTCTTTAGCCTTCTGATCGTGCACTCCCCGCCTCCTAGCCACAGGTGTTTTAATTATAGTAGGTCCAATACCCCTCCACAGAAAGAGAGAATTTGAGTCCAAGAAGAGGTTTCACATGTACCCATTCAGATGGAGACGTTTATTCTCGGTGAGGTAGGTCAAGCGTAGGACCTCGTATAAGAGAGATGCCGTAAAGTGGCTACGAGGTACACATAAATATGGCCATTTTTATGCGCTAAAAGCTCTCATTTTTCATATTTCTAGTGCAGTAATGCAGTTCAAATTTCGTGTTTTCAAGTTTGCATGTTTTGGCGCTGCAGTGTGCTGCCCTTTTTACTTAACTATATACGAGTTGGCGACTCTGGGTTCAGCACCTGTTCACACTCAGTCTATGTTTGGATGTGCAGGTCAGGTTTTTGAAATGTATTCTTTAGCCTTCTGATCGTGCACTCCCCGCCTCCTAGCCACAGGTGTTTTAATTATAGTAGGTCCAATACCCCTCCACAGAAAGAGAGAATTTGAGTCCAAGAAGAGGTTTCACATGTACCCATTCAGATGGAGACGTTTATTCTCGGTGAGGTAGGTCAAGCGTAGGACCTCGTATAAGAGAGATGCCGTAAAGTGGCTACGAGGTACACATAAATATGGCCATTTTTATGCGCTAAAAGCTCTCATTTTTCATATTTCTAGTGCAGTAATGCAGTTCAAATTTTGTGTTTTCAAGTTTGCATGTTTTGGCGCTGCAGTGTGCTGCCCTTTTTACTTAACTATATACGAGTTGGCGACTCTGGGTTCAGCACCTGTTCACACTCAGTCTATGTTTGGATGTGCAGGTCAGGTTTTTGAAATTTAACTCTATAAAGTCACACTTCGCTAGCGCTCCCATCCTACATCGCCCCGATGTTGATAAGCCATTTATCATGGAGGTGGATGCCTCTTCTGTTGGTGCTGGAGCAGTCCTCTTCCAAAAGGATGCTCAAGGTCGGAAGCATCCTTGCTTCTTTTTCTCCAAGACCTTCTCACCAGCAGAGAGGAATTATTCCATCGGGGACAGGGAGTTGCTAGCCATGAAGTTGGCTTTCTCGGAGTGGAGACATCTCTTGGAGGGAGCACGTTTTCCCTTCCAAGTCTTCACAGACCATAAAAATTTGGTGTACCTGCAGACAGCCCAGCGGTTGAATTCTCGCCAGGCCAGATGGTCCTTATTCTTCTCCCGGTTTCATTTCACCCTCCATTTTCTTTCTGGGGAGAAGAACATTCGGGCCGATGCTCTCTCTCGCTCCGTTGTGTCATCTGCGGAGGAGGAGGAGGAGCCTCGGCTTATTGTCCCCACCGAGAGCTTGAGAACTGTGGCCCCGGTTTCGCTACAGTCTGTGCCTCCGGGCAAGACTTTTGTACCATCCAGTTTGCGACTGGAGGTTCTCTCTTGGGCACACTCGTCCAGGGTGGGTGGACATTTTGGTACCAAAAGGACATCTGAGTTACTGGCGAAGACATACTGGTGGCCGCATATGGCTCGTGATGTCACAGAGTATGTTCGGGCGTGTGTCTCTTGCGCCAAGAACAAGACTCCTCGGCAACGGCCAGCTGGTTTTCTTTATCCTCTGCCGGTGGCGGACAGGCCCTGGGAGATGGTCGGGATGGACTTTGTGGTGGGCTTACCCAAGTCTCGTAACTGCACCATCATCTGGGTGATCACCGACCATTTTTCCAAAATGGTGCACTTGGTGCCTCTTCCACGGCTACCTTCTGCACGGGCGTTGGCTGTCTTGTTCGTCAAGCATATCTTTCGCCTACACGGTATGCCAGACAAAATTGTTAGTGACCGGGGTCCCCAGTTTGCGTCTCGATTCTGGAGAGAGCTTTGTCATCTACTCAGTATTGAGTTGAATCTCTCTTCGGCATATCATCCCGAGACGAATGGGTTGGTAGAGAGGGCCAACCAGACCTTGGTCACATATTTACGACATTTTGTTTCTGCCAGGCAGGATGACTGGGCATCCTTGCTACCGTGGGCAGAGTTTGCACTTAACAATGCCGTAGCCGACTCCACCGGTCAGACTCCATTCCTCCTAAATTACGGCCAGCATCCGCGTGTTCCTGTGCCCATGCCTGTGTCTTCTGCTGACTCCAGGGTGGCAGACTGGGCTGTGGAGGCACGGGACATTTGGGACCGCACGCAGGATGCCATTCGGGCCTCCAAGGAGAGAATGAGGTCCTCCGCCGATGTTCATCGGCGCCCCGCTCCGACCTTTGCTCCTGGCGACTTGGTGTGGCTCTCCGCCCGTAACATCAGGCTGCGAGTTGAGTCCACTAAGTTTGCTCCTCGCTACTTGGGTCCCTTCAAGGTTCTCGAACAGGTTAATCCTGTGGTCTAAGGTTTGGCTCTTCCTCCACGCTTGGGTATCACCGACACCTTTCATGTGTCCCTCTTGAAACCCGTATACATGTCCCGGTTTTCCGAGTCATCTGCCGGGACATCGGGTTCGTCTACGGACGATTACGAGGTGAACGCTATTTTGGGGTGCAAGGTGGTACGCGGCAAAAAGTTCTATCTGGTGGATTGGAAGGGTTATGGCCCAGAGGACAGGTCATGGGAGCCTGCTGAAAACATTCGGGCCCCACAGCTCATTGCTGCCTTCGAGCGTAGCGAGGCCCAAGGAGGGGGGGACCCTAGGAGGGGGGGTAATGTTAGGTCTCGAGTTCCCGCTTCTGCACAGGGGGAATCTCGAGCCATCTCCGCTGCGGTCTCCCATTCTTATCCAGCCGCAGTGGAGTCTGCTCAGCAGGGACGTCGGTCCCAGCATCTTGCTCAGTCTCACTCTGTACAGAGAGTTACTGCTGCTTCTTCAGCTTCTGCCATTAAAGCCAGTGCTGGTCAGCAGCGAGCAGACTTCTCTGGGACTAAGTCCTTGTCTGCACACACTGAGCATGTCCAGGGCAAGATCTCCCGTTGGAGATCGAGGGTCATGTGCTCAGGTCCTGCAGCACATTCCATTGGTCCTCTTGGCAGGTCTTGGAAGGGCAAAGTTTCTGTGGCCACTTCCTGTGCTGCAACTATATAAACTGCGCATGACTGCACGGCCATGTGCTAGTGTACATTTGCTTACGTGTGTTTGTTGTGAGTGCAAGTCGTCCTTGGATACCCCTTCCCTATTGAATGTCTGTTCGCGGAAGGTGTATGGTTGCTTTCTAGCGCCCGACTTATCCTACAGCACAAATCACACATTACAGCGTCCAGTTGCTGTGACCGCCAGTACGGCGCCGTGCACTTCCTCTGTGCTTTCCTTACCCAAGCCTGCGTGGTTAGTGGCGTTCGTCAGTGCGGCACCGCATGCACTCTTGTGCCCTAATATTGCTATTTAGCTTCCTTACACACCCAGTTGCGGTGTTGTGCCAGCAAGGGTCTAATCGGACTTCAATCCTAGTTGGGGTTGAGTTCGCTGACTACTTGCTCGCGCTCTATGTGAGGTACCGCAATCCTGTGACGCAACAGGATCGCTTCCTTCACGCTGGGTGAAGTCTAAGCCACGTGTGTATACTTATGAGTACCGCCATATAGTCCATCATTACTTGGCAGCAGGTTCCATCTCTGCACGGTGGACCCCGGGCTGCGAACGCACCATACTCTATCTGTCTCATTATTTGGTGCGTTCCGCTAGCCCTAACAGTATGACAGCTCCTTTTTTGCGGGACAAGATGACGTTTTCAGCAGTACCATGGTTATTTATGTCCATCTTTTTGATCTCGTGTTACTTCTCTTTTTGTTCGGCGGTATGATAATAAAGTATTGTTTTTTGCCTCGTTTTTTTTTTACGGTGTTCACTGAAGAGGTTAACTAGTGGGACAGTTGTATAGGTCGGGTCGTTACGGATGCGGCGATACTAAATATGTGTACTTTTATTGTGTTTTTTTTAAAGGAATGTATTTATTGGAACAATATTTTTTTATTATTATTTAATTAGAATTTTTTTTTTTTTTTTTACACATGTAAATTTTTTTTTTTACTTTTTACTTTGCCCCGGGGGGGACATCACAGTAAAGGGACAAATAGCTGATCTGACACTTTGCTGTGCACTGTGTCAGATCAGCGATCTGACGTGCACTCCAGGAGGCTTCCCGCTGCCTGCTCTGAGCAGGCGCTGTGAAGTTACCTCCCTGCATGACCCGGATGCAGCCCCGTGGCCATTTTGGATCCGGGCCTGCTGCAGGGGAGAGGAGGTAAGAGACCCTCGGAGCAACACGATCACATCGCGTTGCTCCGAGGGTCTCAGGGAAGCACGCAGGGAGCCCACTCCCTGCGCGATGCTTTCCAATACCGCCAGATCACTGCGATCATGTTTGATCGCAGTGTGCCGGAGGTTAATGTGCCGGGGGCGGTCCGTGACCGCTCCTGGCACATAGTGCCGGATGTCAGCTGCGATAGTCAGCTGACACCCGGCCGTGATCGACTGCGCTTCCCCCGTGAGCGCGGCTGATCGCGCTGGACATACTATTCCGTCCTTGGGAAGTAGGGCCCACCGCACACAGACGGAATAGTACGTCCAATGGTAGAAAGGGTTTAAATACATGGTAATCTTAGTGTATGTGAACTTTTGATTTTGTAGTAAGTAATAAAAATGTCTTAAAAGATGTTCTCTCTTATTATTCTAGCATTTTGCAAATATTAATAATTATATATATATATATATCTTCTATATAATTGTCTAAGGGTCACTTCCGTCTTTCTGTCTGTTCTTCTGTCTGTCCTTCTGTCTTTCTGTCACAGATATTCATTGGTCGCGGCCTCTGTCTGTCATGGAATCCAAGTCGCTGATTGGTTGTGGCAAAACGCCCACGACCATTGCCATGACCAATCAGCGGCGGGCGCAGTCCGGCAGCAACATGGCTGCTCCTTTCTCCCTGCAGTCAGTGCCTGCTCCGTACTCCCCTCCAGTCAGCGCTCACACAGGGTTAATGGCAGCGCTAATATATATATATATATACTACTGACTATCGCAGCTGACATCCGGCACTATGTCACGGACCGCCCCGGCACATTAACCCCTGGCACACTGCGATCAAACATCATTGAAGTGTTCCGGCGGTATAGGGAAGCATTGTGCAGGGAGGGGGCTCCCTGCGTGCTTCCCTGAGACCCTCGGAGCAACGCAATGTGATCGTGTTGCTACGAGGGTCTCTTACAGCGCTGACAAGCCTGCAGGAGTGCACGTCAGATCGCTGATCTGACACAGTGCACAGCAAAGTGTCAGATCAGCGATCTTACACTATAACATGATGCCCCCCCTTGGGGCAATGTTATAGTGTAAAAAAAAAATACTCACATGTGTAAAAAAAATTTAAAAAAATTAAGCAAAAAAATATATATATTGTTCCTATAAATGCATTTCTTTATCTAAATAAAATAAAACAATAAAAGTACACATATTTAGTATCGCTACGTCCGTAATGACCCGACCTATAAAACTGTCCCACTAGTTAACCCCTTCATTGAACACCGTAAAAAAAACGAGGCAAAAAACAACGCTTTATTATCATACCGCCAAACAAAAAGTGGAATAACACGCGATCAAAAAGATGGATATAAATATTCATGGTGCCTCTGAAAACGTCATCTTGTCCCGCAAAAAACGAGCTGCCATACAGCATCATCAGCGAAAAAATTAAAAAGTTATAGTCCTCAGAATAAAGCAATGCAAAAATAATTATTTTTTATATAAAAAAATTTTTATTGTATCAAAGCGCCAAAACAAAAAAAAATGATATAAATGAGGTATCGCTGTAATCGTACTGACCCAAAGAATAAAACTGCTTTATCCATTTTACGAAACGTGGAACGGAATAAACGCCTCCCCCAAAAGAAATTCATGAATAGCTGGTATTTGGTCATTCTGCCTCACAAAAATCGGAATAAAAAGCGATCAAAAAATGTCACGTGCCCGAAGATGTTACCAATAAAAACGTCAACTCGTCCCGCAAAAAACAAGACTCGGTGGACCCAAATATGGAAAAATTATAGCTCTCAAAATGTAGTAACGCAAAAAATATTTTTTGCAATAAAAAGCGTCTTTTCTTGTGTGACGGCTGCCAATCATAAAAATCCGCTAAAAAACCTGCTATAAAAGTAAATGAAACCCCCCTTCATCACCCCCTTAGTTAGGGAAAAATTTAAAATATTTAAAAATGTATTTATTTCCATTTTCCCATTAAGGTTAGGGCTAGGGTTAGGGCAAGGGTTAGGGTTAGGGTTAGGGTTAGGGCTAGGGTTAGGGTTAGGGTTAGGGCTAGGGTTAGGGCTAGGGTTAGGGCTAGGGTTAGGGTTAGGGCTAGGGTTAGGGTTAGGGCTAGGGTTAGGGCTAGGGTTAGGGTTGGGGCTAGGGTTAAGGCTACAGTTAGGGTTGGGGCTAAAGTTAGGGTTAGGGTTAGGGTTTGGATTACATTTTCAGTTGGGAATAGGGTTGGAATTAGGGCTAGGGGTGTGTCAGGGTTATGGGTGTGGTTAGGGTTACCGTTGGGATTAGGGTTAGGGGTGTGTTTGGATTAGGGTTTCAGTTATAATTGGGGGGTTTCCACTGTTTAGGCACATCAGGGGCTCTCCAAACACGACATGGCGTCCGATCTCAATTCCAGCCAATTCTGCGTTGAAAAAGTAAAACAGTGCTCCTTCCCTTCCGAGCTCTCCCATGCGCCTAAACAGGGGTTTACCCCAACATATGGGGTACCAGCGTACTCAGGACACATTGGACAACAACTTTTGGAGTCCAATTTCTCCTGTTACCCTTGGAAAAATACAAAACTGGGGGCTAAAAAATAATTTTTGTGGAAAAAAAGATTTTTTATTTTCACGGTTCTGCGTTATAAACTGTAGTGAAACACTTGGGAGTTCAAAGTTCTCACAACACATCTAGATAAGTTCCTTGGGGGTATAGTTTCCAATATGGGGTCACTTGTGTGGGATTCCTACTGTTTAGGTACATTAGGGGCTCTGCAAACGCAACGTGATGCCTACAGACCAATCCATCTAAGTCTGCATTCAAAATGACACTCCTTCCCTTCCAAGCCCTCCCATGCGCCAAATCGGTGGTTCCCCCCCCCCCCCCATATATGAGGTATCTGCGTACTCAGGAAAAATTGGACAACAACTTTTGGGTCCAATTTCTCCTGTTAACCTTGGGAAAATACAAAACTGGGGGCTAAAAATTAATTTTTGTGAGAAAAAAGCTCTCACAACACATCTAGATGAGTTCCTTAGGGGGTCTACTTTCCAAACTGGTGTCACTTGTGGGGGGTTTTGCAGCGCCCCAGAGTCCTGGTTCGTTGCAGTAATGTTGTTCTTCCACAAGGGGGAGTGATATTACATCTGATGGCACTAATGGAGTCCACCCTGCCAGGTATCACAAACCATACACCACACTTTACACTCCAGTCCACCAGGGGGAGCAAAGGTTCTATCTGCTAGGCCACTCCTCACATTAGGGTAAAACTGGTGGGTTGGATAGAAAGTTAGAAAGAAGCTGACTGGGCTTGGCCCAGGCAAGACCTGTCAGGCAGACAGCGGGAAAGGAGGAAAACCACAAAGCTGCAGGCACAGGGCTCCAGACAGGGGTGGGATCCTGTCGGAGGCATAGCACAGACAGAAAGACACGGAGCTGCACCTGCAACACATGCGGCAGCATCCTAAGGAAGAATGAGAAAGGAACTGTATTGTAGAAAGTGAGACACGAAGTCATAGCACAAGTAGAAAACCAGAAGTAGTTCTGCCCGGAGAGAGAGGCTGCCTCCTTCTGAGGCGCGTAGCCGGTGGCCAGAACACCGAGGGAGTAATAGACTACGCTTTACTTCAGAGACCGGCAGGACAGTCAATTCCAAGTTGGCTGCCCGACCTTAAATACCTAAGAAGACACGGTGGCAAATTGTGGGTGTCGGGGCGTCTCTAGGGTCCCTATAAACAAGCCTCAGGCCATCAGTCATACGGGTTGTCCTATCCACACCATCTGGGGGACAGAGAGGAAGAGATAACATCTAGAACATCTACAAGAGTTGTGAGGATCTTACCGAGTTGCTCAGCAGGGAGGTACTACAACACCCAGGCACTAGTAGGAAGGCTACTGAATTCCACCTGGATCAGGGGACTCTGGATGTGCCTTTGGATGGGCCGGACTCTGCCTACCCTGTGGTCTGGTGCCCTGGACTGTGGATGCTGAATACTTCAGTAAAGGTAAAGAGACTGCACCCTTGTGTCCTCGTTATTCATTGCGCCTCACATAATCCACCATTTACTACCTACACTCTGGGAAGCCCTGGGGATATACTTCACCTGTGGGAAGGTATACCATCTAGCTGCATTAACATTACCTTAGCGGACCCCTAAGCAGCATCGGTCACCCTGACTGAATACCACAGGTGGCGTCACGAACACTATCCCTTTAGAGACCTTTCCCACCATTTCATCAACGGACCCCCCGAGGGCCACGGACCGGCCAGCCACCGTGACATCCCCACTGAGTATAGAAGAGGGCCCGGTACCGAGTTCCCCATTGCCCTTGGGGGCGCTCCAGTTTCAATGTTTAGGCACATCAGTGGCTCTCTAAAGGCAACATGGCGTCCCATCTCAATTCCAGTCAATTTTGCATTGAAAAGTCAAATAACGCTCCTTCCCTTCTGAGCTCTGCCATGTGCCCAAACAGTGGTTTACCCCCACATATGGGGTATCAGCATACTCAGGACAAATTGTACAACAACTTTTGGGGTCCAATTTCTTCTTTTACCCTTGGGAAAATAAAAAATTGGGGGAAAAAGATCGTTTTTATGAAAAAATATGATTTTGTTATTTTTACGGCTCTGCATTATAAACTTCTGTGAAGCACTTGGTGGGCCAAAGTGCTCACCACACATCTAGATAAGTTCCGTAGGGGGTCTACTTTCCAAAATGGTGTCACTTGTGGGGGGTTTCAATGTTTAGGCACATCAGTGGCTCTCCAAACGCAACATGGCGTCCCATCTCAATTCCTGTCAAAAAGTCAAACGGCGCTCCTTCCCTTCCGAGCTCTCCCATGCGCCCAAACAGTGGTTTACCCCCCACATATGGGGTATTGGCGTACTCAGGACAAATTGTACAACAACTTTTGGGGTCCATTTTCTCCTGTTACCCTTGGTAAAATAAAACAAATTGGAGCTGAAGTAAATTTTTTGTGAAAAAAAGTTAAATGTTCATTTTTATTTAAACATTCCAAAAATTCCTGTGAAACACCTGAAGGGTTAATAAACTTCTTAAATGTGGTTTTGAGCACCTTGATGGATACAGTTTTTAGAATGGTGTCACACTTGGTTATTTTCTATAATATAGACCCCTCAAAATGACTTCAAATGAGGTGTGGTCCCTAAAAAAAAATGGTGTTGTAAAAATGAGAAATTGCTGGTCAATTTTTAACCTTTATAACTCCCTAACAAAAAAAAAATTCTGGTTCCAAGATTGTGCTGATGTAAAGTAGACATGTGGGAAATGTTACTTATTAAGTATTTTGTGTGACATATCTCTGTGATTTAATTGCATAAAAATTCAAATATGGAAAATTGCGAAATTTTTCAATATTTTCGCCAAATTTCCGTTTTTTTCACAAATAAACGCAGGTAATATCAAAGAAATTTTACCACTATCATGAAGTACAATATGTCACGAGAAACCAGTGTCAGAATCACCAGGATCTCTTGAAGCGTTCCAGAGTTATAACCTCATAAAGGGACAGTGGTCAGAATTGTAAAAATTGGCCTGTTCATTAATGTGCAAACAACCCTTGGGGGTAAAGGGGTTAAGTTGAGGGTGGCAAGAATTTTGTCTGGCCCATTTTGGGGGTTTTGCATGAAATGATGTCCAATTTGCATTTTTGCCTCTGTTTTTTTGTGTTGTTCCAATGCACTCAAATTAACATGTGTATAAGAAAAACGTGTAATTGTAATAATTTTCTGTGAGAAATACTTCCTTTCTGGAACAATTTGAAGGGTGCCAACATTTTTGCCCATGAATGTAGATAGATAGATAGATAGATAGATAGATAGATAGATAGATAGATAGATACATAGAATATATAGTAAAAAATGAATTTTAGAGATGCATTGAGATATATGTAGGTACACAGATAATTACGTGGTGATTTATAGCTGGGGAGAGAACATTCACCATCCTACATGTTTTCCGCTCTTTTAAGATAAATAGGTCTCATCGCTCAATGTCATTGCAAGTAATCTCGTATTATCCAAAAACAGCTGGTTGCTAGGGATTCGGTTAGAAACTTTTGCGCTAAAAAAAACTGTGAAAAATACATATTTAACTATACTCTGAGTATTTTACGCAAAATAAGCAGTAACTATTTTTAATTAATTTTTATGTTAATTTTGTTTTAGACACATTTTAGTTTAACCTTGGAAACTTTCATTAGTGTCATCCCAAAAAATAATTGGGGCTAAAGGTTTGCAAGAAAGATTAAAAAAGAAGCTCAGCATGAAGTGTATTAAGCTCTGTACAGATATTGGCCTAAGTTTGATAGTTTTTCTCCAGGTCTAGAACATATTTACCAATTCATTGGCAGCATCCAGGGGTGGAAGGTGTTTGCAGCAAGCTATATTGAAATTTTTAGCCAACACTAGCCATTTGTTAAGTTACACTCTATCCCACCCAATCCCTGCTTTTCCACCCCTCCTTGAATGAAGAGACCTTCTGGAGGTGTCAGGCGTGCTCATGGGGCAGAGGAGGTTTGTTCACTTCGCAGGTTTGTCCCTGTAGTCTCCATTTGTTCTAGAAGAGTTGACAAGCATCAATTGGAATGATATATTGTCAACCCCCTTGATATCTAGTACCAAGGGTACAGTCTCTCAAAGACACCCACTGGAAAGTTCTACTTTCGACTCAAGAGTTTTCCACTTTTGTGGACATTTTTTTACTTAAATGCATGTGTTTGAGGGCAAAACAAATCACTTTTGCACTTGGGTTTCATTAAAAACGTTGCATCATTTGCTGTCCACTCTCTGCTGCTGGCTGCAGAGTCAGTTAACTGAGAAACTATCAGTGAGTTTGTTCTTACAGTCTTACAAAAGAGTTTGTAACAGTTAGGGAGGCCATGGTTATCCATCAATCTCAATTGCAGTTGTCATTAAAATGCCACTGTTAGAAATTGACAGTGGCATTTAAGTAGTTAAACTATAGCGATCAGAGTGCAAAATGTAACACAGCCAGCGTCTGCATAGCATGAAGTGGGATCAGATCCTATGCCGGACTCATACTTTTCTTAACGACCTATTACGAAATGTGTGTCATACTCAACCATTTAAAGAGCACAAAGGTCATCGGACAGTTGATTAGATGCTATTTTAGTATTCAGTCATTGAGATGACACAGCATTTAATCTCCACTTATCCAGATATCTATTTTCAGTAAGCCAGGAGGCATAGACAGTTATCTATATGCTGACCTTTTAATTTATGTGTTTTCTCTTTGGCTGGTCAAGAAAACACAGACTTTTGTTGGTATAAGCCTGCAATATTGACTTTTAAGTTTAAGTTTGTTATAACATATTGTGTTGTTATCCTGGATGATAGAGATACAGGGTAATTGAAAAATAGATGTTTGTTAATATGTTGATTTCACATTGTCCAGACCAGCTAGTTTGTTGACTTGCAAACATTAAAGGATAAACTATAAACAATCAAAGAATGTGAGTTAATCTCATCACCCCTTCCCATTGATTTGTGAATGATGGCTTGAAGGACAACTACTGTGAACTATCTAAAGGGGATATGCCTCTGCAACAAGACATCCAAGAGATCCAGAGAACCAGAGACTCTTTACAAAACCACAGCCAGGAACACTTCACAAGGTAAACAGATGCCAGAACATCATGGCTCCTTCACGAGAGACACAGATTTTACATTCTACAGGATGCCAGCATAGGGGACAAAGCACCTTCTGAAAGAATACAGATCAGCTCTAATTACCATCACTAAACTTATTAGAGCATAGAACTAAAGATTTTATTTCATGTAGAAGTAAAAATGTGAATTCTCTATTGCCCCTGCTCTTTTTATTATATTGGTAAGACTATTCGTCCTATGTGTACGAGGTTTGGAGAACATTTTAGTTCAATAACCTCAGGTAAAGGATCTTTGCGACTGATTAGTCACATGCAGGAAAAACATGATGCTAACCCTAGGCTATTGAGCTTTGCAGGTTTGGAAATGGTTAAGTACCCTTTGAGGGGAGGAAAAAACAATTAAATTCTTTTGCAACATGAGGCTAAATGGATTATGAGAACGAATGCTCAGGGTCCAATGGGTCTGAACGATAAACTAGACATGTCTGTCTTTTTATGATTTTTGTTCGTTGTTTGTTCTGCACTTGTATGTGATTATTGTTTATGTTTTTAGATCGCATATTTTTATGCACAATTTGTTAATTAAAGACTCGTGCTATACAGATGGTTTAGAGTTCCCTATAAAGGAGCTGACCCGAGTCCTAATCACACACCTGGACCCGTTGAAGTGCAGTCCGCGTGAAACAGCCATCGTCCTGTCTGTTCCTTGCACCTTCATGTATACCCACCACCCTAGAGGTATGTCCTCACCCCGCTAAGTGGGATAATAAAAGGACTTTTAAATACATCGCTTGGTGAGTGCCACTATTTCTTTTTTCTTCGTATTTTTCATGATGGATTACTTTTTGGTCGAGCACCACAGTGCGAGTTGAAACCACCTTTATGGTCACATGAGACATTTGTCTGTGTAGAATTTTTTGTTTCACCATCTGCTGATTTTTGCCTTACCTAGTGCCGTTTTATCTTTTTCTTTTTGTAAACTTATGGATACATTTGAGGAAGTCAGGATTTGGACCCACTGTTCACCTAAGTTCCATGAATATGTTTAGAGAAGTGAGGATTGGGACCCACAGGTCACCTGGCTCCATGGAGATGTCAGGAAAAGCCAAGTTGCGATCTTCCGGTCACCTGGCCTTGCACTTTAATAAACTGTCAGCTTCCTTAGCTTGTCCTTAACACCTGTTTGTGAGTGCCACAGGTGGGGCTAGTTGAACCTGTGGCACTCACAGCTGGTTTAAATCCTGGTTTAGTCAGTAGAAGGATGAAAAGCTGTGATCTTGCATCATCTTGGGTATATTTCTGGGACTGTTGCATGTTTTATTTGCCAGTTTTGTGGTTCTATAAAGGATTGCCACACTGTTTTACCCTCACTCTGTGTTGTCTGAGTAGTATTATGCCCACGGTAAAAGAAGAAAAGGCGGTCAGTGGGATGATCCCTAGTCCATGCAGTCTCGAGTCAGTGGACTAGAGCACCCATTGACCCCATCTCTCCACGGTCATGAATTTTGACACTACTTCAAAGTGCTTTCCAGGTGAAACCCTATGTCTCGAGTGCAGATGGCTCTGGTCCTGTTCTTTAGCCAAACCGTCCATGATTTACTGTGAGTCAAAAAACTGATAGGCAGGTAGTTTCTAACAGAGGCAAATACACTCTGAGGCACTGGCTCAGCAGCTCTTCTCCTTCCTGGCTGCTCTATTGATGGATCGGGAGTCGGGACTGCCACTGTCCTGCTGATTGACAGCTGGTTCTCTGCAGTTAAGTAGCGGGAAGCTGGCTGTCAATTGGCATGACTGGCTATCAATCAGCAGTCATGCCCTGTCAACAGAGCACAGTGGAAGAGAAGCTGCTGCTCTGTCCACGTAGCTGTACAATCACTGGAGTAGCAGTCTGTGACCACTCTGTGGTGGCAGAGATCTAAGCTGGGCAGAAAAGGTAGGTTGTTAGAAAATACCTGCATGTTAGTTCTTAAGCCCACAGTAAACAATATAGTTCTGAATACTGTCTCCTTCCCCATAATCCTGTAGAATATAAGCCCGCAAGGGCAGGGTCCTCGCCCCTCTGTATCAGTCTGTAATTGTTAGTTTGTTTACTGTATGTGATATTTGTAACTTGTATGTAACCCCTTCTCATGTACAGCACCATGGAATCAATGGTGCTATATAAATAAATAATAATAATAATAATAATACACCCTTTAACTGCATGAATAGCAACTTTTCTTTAAACTGGACAACCCCTTAACACCACTGCAGTGGGGGGGGGGGGGGATTTCTCCTCTGGAGTGTTGCTTTAAACATAAGTCTCCTGCCTCTGGAGATATATTCACCCTCCTACATATTCACCGCTCCGGTCCTGCGGCACCATCTTGGCCAGAAGTCAAAAGTTACATCACAACTCTCAGTGCAAGTGTATGGGAGCCAGAACAAGGCCAGAAAACGAGGCTCTCATAGATTTACATTGATTAGTGACCTCCGGAAGGAAACACATTTGCAGTTGGCTTGCCACAAACTGCAGGAAACGGACCAGAGCGGTGATGAAAACAGATGAAAACGCTGGAAAGTGAGTATCAGACAGAGGGCAGGGGACTTGAATTTTCAGCACCACTCTAGCAGCGAATTAAAAAAATAAAAGCTGAAGTGGTGCTTTAAGGAGAAAAAGTCCTGCAGGTCCATCGATGTTCTAAATTCTTTAGAGAATTATTACGTGATATGTAGATAGATTTCGGTACCCGGACCCTCACACATACTCTAGTTCTGAGAATTTGTTTGTGGTTATTCCACCAGTATTAAATAAGAAAATATGTCGTTCACTTGTCAGCTGTTTTACGTTTCTTGCTTCATACCGAAAAAATAAAATCCACGTTTTTACTTTCCTTGTTAATGCGGACATTCTTATTTTTCCAATGAAAGAAAGGAATGTGAGCGCTATATATTGCTGTTCAAAGTTTGGAACAACTGTGTGACTCCCAACTTCTATAAAAGCTTACTTTTATGGTATCCCAGCAAGTTACTAGCAGAATAACTTTCTATTTTGAACAGGGAATAGCTGTCGGCTGGCATATAGTCAGACAGAAGTAAAAACACCAGAGACTGATCAGTACCATTCTTTGTAAATATACAGAACAATTTTTTAACAGTATATCTTCTAACGACAGGACATATTGTAAGAGCATTGGGCACACTAAAGCTGACAGAATGCCGCATTCATAATGTCAAAAATATTGGTTGACAATTCTTAATAATTTAATTCAGGTTTTTCATTCAATTGCTACAGAGGTATAAAGTCTGGCCCAATGCAATGCTGTTTGCCTTCACTAACATGCAGTGCCATGGGACCAGTACAATGGAATCTAAAGGCAAAAATAATCTGACCCTAGTACACAAATTTAGTTATACTTCTATGTAATCTTAAACATAATAGTTTATATAACAAATGATCAGATGATGCCTTTCTCTGTAAATATTGAATCAAGCACTACTCATTAGCTCTCCTTCACAACGGTCTGCCAAGGAATTTACCTGCTCTCCCGTGGGCCAGTCTGGGTCTGCTAACATGTGACAGAACAGCTGGTGGTAACAGCTTCCCGATTCCAGTGTGGTCCCATAAAATAAGTCACTGGGGTCACATCAGTTCATGACATTTCTTGCCTCCAAAATATTACACCATCACTTGTGAGTAGAAATGAGGGAATCGATTTTCAGGACTATAGTCCCACGCCTATGTCAGTATTCCATGGCCGCTAAACTGGAGAGCCCTGCTAACCACCTCCTACCTATATGTCTGGATACTCTGCAGATTAGCTGCCCTGGTGAGGCATCATCGTTGCAGCATGACACAAATGTGATTCCGTGCCAGGTATCAATCAAAAGAAGATCCAGCAATGAATGGAGGTGGTTTGCAAGGCTCCCTTCCAGCAGCCAAGAATTACTGACCTGGCTGCTGCATGAGGGGTCTACAAATGTATTCATTCATCTGCAGAAATCTTACCCGCAGAGTGATTACATTTGGTCTCTGATGCCGGCACCCCCACCCCTTCATCGTCTCAGAGCAGTGGGTGACATGATATCGCTATTTTGTACCCTCTGTGCAATGCAATGAAGAGCTTCAGAGTGCATACTGCAGAGACTGGAGCAGAGGGAAACTGGGGAGAGGTGAGAATTTTAGAATTTATTTTTTAATTATTTAATGTGGGCCTATCATTCTGTATGGAGGACTATGAGGTGCCGATTATTCTGTAAGGAGAACTATGTGGGGTCCATTATACTGTATGGAGGACTATGTGGTGCCCATTTAATTGCATGGAGGACTATGTGGGGCCCATTATATTGTATGGACAACTATGTGTGGGCCCATTATTCTTTATGGATAACTATATGGAGCCCATTATTCTCTATAGAGGACTATGTGGGGCCCATTATACTGTACGGAGGACTATGTGGGGCCATTATGCTGTATGGAGGACTATGTTAGGCCATTATAGTGTATGGAGCATTATATGGGGCCATTATACTGTATGGAGCAATATATAGGGCCCATTTTACTGCAAGAAGGACTATCTGGGGCCCATAATACTGTGTGGAGGACTATCTTGAGCCCATTATACTGTATGGAGCACTATGTGGGGCCGTTATACTGTATGGAGGACTATCTGGGCCAATTATGCTGTATGGAGAACTATGTGGACCCATTATACTGTTTGGAGGACTATGTGGAGCCCATTATTCTGTATGGAGGACTATGTGGGACCCATTATACTGTGTGGAGGACTGTGTGAGGATCACAGTTGGGGCATCATACTCTCTTGGGGTCACCATTCTTTGCTGAGGGGTACAGTAAGGTCATCAAACTGTGCGTGTGAGGAATTCACTGTTGGTGTAGCATACTGTTTTTGGAAGGCACTTTTGTTGACATGATACTTTATTAATTCAAGATTTTGTATCCCTTGTTAGTACATATTTAATACCTTCACGCCACATTTTCGTTTCCATTTTTTCCTCCTCTTCTTCCCAGAGTCATAACTCTTTTATTTTCCTGTCTGTTTGATTGCTGGGGCCCAACACTTGGCACCCCCATCGGTCAACTACTATCGGTAAGGGCGGCCGTTTTCTGATAGAGCCCACCACAGAGTACTATACATCCGCTTCATACTGATTTGAAAATAAGGTGGCTGTGTAGTACCCTGCGGTGGCATTTATCAGAATTCGGAATTTCCTAATGCCTACTCAACATATCATCCAAAACCAGTGTAGGCGCTGTGATGCTAGTCACTACCCATGGTCAGACAAACCGTGAGGCAGGGTAGTCAAACGTTTTGGGGTCAGATACCAAGAGAGAACTTAGTAAGCTAAAGAGAAAAGAAAAAAGCAAAGACAGGTCATAGTCCGAGGTCAGAATACCATTAAGATAGCAGATCAGAACAAAAGGATTAGGCAATTGGATGGTCAGAACGAGGTCCAATGTCAGTGAGCAATAGATCAACAGAGCATAGGAATACAAGGCAAACTACCAAGCAAATGATACGCCTGTCAGAGATTTGGGACTGACAGCTCAGCTAAGTAGCTTTGTAATCATTTGGAACAGGAAACACCTCAAGGAAGCTCAGCACTTACCAGTCTCAGATTAGATGGCTAAGTTGCCAATCAAAATAGTGACAGCTCAGCACACCCCTGCTCAAGATTGGACAACTGAACTGTCCATCACTGTGTTTAAGACACACTGCGAGGAGAAATGACAGGCATGACCTTGCTGACCAGGAACTGTCCAAATTGCCATGACCTATGGTTTTCTAATCCATTATTTTAGAGAGGATTGTACCTCATTATCAGGATATTCCCAGCACTATAAGTGCAGGTACTTCCTTTATCTTAGCACAACAACAATACACATATTAATACTTTGTGTAAGAAAATTCCATAGTATGAGTAATGTTCAAGAGCAGAAAATGTTTTCTTCATGACAGAATAAGACATTCCTCTACTTCTCCTGTGGCATGTTCTTGTACGGTACCGTAATTTAATTTTCATGAATAGCGACTCTTTTTACTCAAGTTGCCCTCTTCTGCAGACAATTCATCATTGTCTTCTGACTGACTCCAGGACAAGATAATAAACATATTTTCTAAAACTCTTCAAAGAAATGTTCTGATTAATATCGTGATGCTTTAAGCAA
Source organism: Ranitomeya imitator (assembly GCF_032444005.1). Taxonomy (NCBI): domain Eukaryota; kingdom Metazoa; phylum Chordata; class Amphibia; order Anura; family Dendrobatidae; genus Ranitomeya; species Ranitomeya imitator. The sequence goes on from NC_091282.1 coordinate 664,151,223, forward strand.
ACACCACATACTTCTGCTGGATTTCGTTTTTTCCGAGCTTTTGAAAGTGAATGAGGATTTGCAGATAAGATTATAGCTGGTGTTATTGCCTCTGGACATGAAGTACCTAAGCCCAAATTCATTTTTATTGCTGATACCACACAGCAAATTATAAAATGTAGGTTATTCCCAAATTTTACAATTATGGCATAATTATGGGATACATATATGATAAATCGGTCTCAGTACAACATAGAGAACCATTAGGAAGCGCCATACTATTGACATTTATTACATATACTATGGATATGCCACAAGTATCCAAGGTCGGGATACCCTACTAATAATGTAAAAAAATGTTTTGTGTTCATCTTGAAAAACAAAATGTAACAAAAAATAGCAGATAGCCAACTCAAGACTGCCGATTCATGTCTCCTACCATGTAACATACCCACAGACAATAACTATTTCCTGCAGCTGGACTTTCTAAAACAACACGCCAAATATATTTTATCATTTTAAAGCATATGCATGAGGAATAAGTGCACATTAACACATCAACCAGGCTTCCGATATAGAGCAAAGAAATTACAGAAAACAAAAACACTTGAAGCATTTTGTGCTTCCTGAAAAAATTATATTAATTGTTCTGGGATTTAAAAATATTTCAACTTCATGAATTGGGAAATAATTTGTTATAGTGTACAGGATGTGATAGTTTTGTGTCTTGTTCCCCCAACCCCTTTTTCAGATGTCATATCGTACTGCTACACATTTAAAGTGTATTACCATGGTTGCGTACAGGTACTGCTACACCCTAGGTGTATTACCTTTAAGAGTCTAAATGTATAATATGTTGTTGTGCCGTTGTTCACATATTTGCACATACACTATTTGTTAGTGAAAGTTAGTACCCTGGCCCATATAATGTTAGGGGAGTAGTACCCCAAGTTGGCCACTAGGAGGGGGCATTATATATGTTAGGTATAGCTTAGGGAATAGCTAGCATAGGAGGGGCACGATGGGGATAAGATAGTGAGGGTTTCCTGTCAGTTGGGGCCTGGGTGCCCCTGCAGCTCAGACAGGGCTGGCTAGCCGAGGGCACATTGTGCCCCGTAACGTTCTTCTAAGAAGAAGTAGGCCCAGCAGTAATATCCAGGGGGCCAGATCTAAGAACAGAGAGAGAGAGAGTACAGCAACTACAGAAACAGCAGTGCAGAAATAGTGTAACTGCAGCTGCTGAACAGAAGATGGCTGAGCAAAGAGAGATAAAGTGCACCAAGATGTGGCAGGTTTTTGCATGGGCTGCCATTCTTAATGACCGGGGCGAAACGGTAGAGAATGCCTCCACAAAAGGCAGAAATACAGGACATCGAGGACACTGTGGGCTGTATAGTATGGACCGTCCCGAACGCAGGCTTAGCGACAGGCAAGGGTCAGAGACACCAATGCCCGATTCTGTAACAGTGTGTGCCCTGGATGACAAGTTGCTGAGTAAACATGTTGAAGTTGAAGCAAAACCGGACTGTGATTCTTTATTCTTGGAATCATCTGAAGAGGTAATTGTACCGTGAAGGGAAAACCATGACAGCGTAGAGGAGCAGCACCGAGGTACTTTGAGGCTATGTGCACACGTTCAGGATTTCTTGCAGAAATTTCCTGAGCAAAACCGGACATTTTCTGCAAGAAATCCGCATGCTTTTATTTCGCGTTTTTGACACATTTTTTGCGCGTTTTTGACTCGTTTTTTGTGCTTTTTTGACACGTTTTTTTCCAGAGCTTCCCAATGTATTAAATAGCGGGAAAAATGCCAAAAATCCACAAAATTAATGAACATGCTGCGTTTTTTTACCGCGATGCTTTTTTTGCAGAAAAAAAGCATCATGTGCACAAAAATTGCGGAATGCACTCTAAATGATGGGATGCATAATGTATGCATTTTTAATGTGTTTTTATAGCGAAAAACACAAAAAAACACGAAAAAATGCAACGTGTGCACACAGCCTAAAGGGCCGGGGCCAGTGGGTGATACAGGGATTACTGTCGGCCATGACTACTGCCCTGGCCCCCGACCCTTACAATAGCAACCAGAAAAAAGGATAAAGCTGGATCGTAGCTGGAATTTGGGAAATATGTGACTCACTTATACACATTAGCTTATCATGGCTCAGTACAGTACATGTAGTGCAGGTAGAAAGATGTAACGTACAAGTAAAATGGATAGTGCAGTACATATAGAAAAGGTAAAGAGTCATACAACACATGTAGAGATCAGTACATGTAAAGATTAATATAGTATAGGTAAAGAACAGTATGTAGTACATGTTGTACAGTTATATAGCTGTAAAGTACATATAGTACAGGTAAGGAGCAGTACAGTACATGCAGTTAAGGTAGATATCTGTAGTGTATTTGCAGTACAGGTTGAGAGCAGTACATGTTTTACAGGTAATGCATACAGAACATGTAGTGCGAAGAGCGGGAAAGGCGCCGGAAGGTGAGTATATGATGATTTTTTATTTTTTTTATTATTTTTAACATTAGAACTATTTACTATTGAGGCTGCATAGGCCCCCAAGGGCTGTGGGGTACTCGGTGCCAGGCCATTCTGTAGTCAATGGGGATGTCACGGTGGCTGACCCGGTCCGTGGCCCTCAGGAGGTCCGATACCGATATCCGATACCAATACAAGTCAATGGGACATCAAGTATCGGAATGTATCCTGATGGTTCCCAGGGTCTGAAGGAGAGGAAACTCTCCTTCAGGCCCTGGGATCCATAGTGAGGTGTAAAATAAAGAATTAAAATAAAAAATATTGATATGCTCACCTCTCCGGCGGCCCCTGGACATCACGCTGGTAACCGGCCGGCTTCTTTGTTTAAAATGAGCGCCTTTAGGACCTGCGAATGAGGTCACGGCTTCTGATTGGTCGCGTGCCGCTCATGTGACCGCCACGCGACCAATCAGAAGCCGCGACGTCATTCGCAGGTCCTCAATTCCTAGAATTAGGAGTTTAGTGAATGAGAATGACGTCGCGGCTTCTGATTGGTCGCGTGGCGGTCACATGGGCGGCACGCGACCAATCAGAAGCCGCGACGTCATTCTCAGGTCCTAAAGGCGCTCATTTTAAACAAAGAAGCTGGCCAGTTACCAGCGTGATGTCCAGGGGCCGCCGGAGAGGTGAATATATCAATATTTTTTATTTTAATTCTTTATTTTACACATCCCTATGGATCCGATACCGATACCCGATACCACAAAAGTATCGGATCTCGGTATCGGAATTCCGATACCGCAAGTATCGGCCGATACCCGATACTTGCGGTATCGGAATGCTCAACACTATTCGTGACGCCACCTGTGGTGTTCGGTCAGAGTGACCGACGCTGCTGTGGGGTCCGCTGGGCTGATGGAATGGCAGCTGGATGGTATACCTTCCCACAGGTGAAGTATGTCCCCAGGGCTTCCCAGTAAGGTAGATGGTGATGGTTTGAGGTGCAGTCAATAACGAGGACACAAGGTTGCAGTCTCTTTACCTCTTTACTGAAGACTTCAGGATCCTCAATCCAGAGCACGCTTAACAGGGCTTTCTGAGACCGGCCGGTCCGATGGGCACATCCAGAGTTCCCTTTGCAGGTGGAAATCAGTGCCTACCACTAGCGCCTGTGTGTTGCAGTGCTACCCTGCTGAGCATTCGGAATAGTCCTCACAACTGCTGTTCTCGTTCGTTCGTACTTTCTAGTTCTCTTTATTTCTCTCTTGTTAGTTCCAGATGTTACTAGTTTCTGGTCCCCCAGGTATGTTATGGCTAGGACGCACCCGTATGACGGGAAGGCTCGGAGCTCTTCCGGGACCCTAGAGACGCCCCTCTCCACGTGTTGCCCCCTATGTCTTCGTAGGAAATTTAAGGTAGACAGCCAACCTATAATTAACTGTCCTGCGGAGTTCGAAGTAAGGCATAGAGTCAGTTACTCCCGCGGTGTTCCGGCTACCGGCTACGCGCCTCAGTAGGATGTTGCCTCGGTCTCACGGCACGAGTCCAACTGGCTCTCCTTTGTGTTTGATCTCGTTTCTCACTGTTCCACAATATCCTTCTCTTCGTGTCTCTCTCTTAGGATACCGCCGCGGGGTGTGCAGGCGCGGTTCCATAACGTTCTGCTCTGTTCGCTAGGTACCTGCCAGGTTCCCACGCCTGACAGGGACCCCCCTGTGTCTTCTCCCTGCAACACCCCCTGCCACGGGATGTTGCCTGAATCCAACCCAGTCAGCTTCTGACTAACTTCCTATCCAACCCCTAGTTTTACCAGTGTGAGGAGTGGCCCAATAAATAAAGCCTTTTTCTCCCCCTAGTGGCCGGAGTGTGAAGTGTAATGTGTGCTGGTGATACCTGGTCAGTAGAATTCCTTCAGTGCCATCAGACGTACCATCACTCCCCTTAGCGGCAGAGTGTCATACTGCAACGACCAGATCTCTGGGGCGCTGCATATATACTGTGCAGTACCACTTCTCCTGAATTGTATAAATGCACTGCACAGTACCACTTCTCCTGTCCTCTTCTAGGAGAGGCATTGCTGGACTTTGTGAACGTAAATGCTGGTTTATTTTTGTCAGTATTCCTATGGGAAACTAAAAAAAATATTGGAAAACCAATTTAAATTGATTATCCCAAGTAATCCCCTATCCAGAAAACTTTCCAACTGCTGGGACCCCCATGATCCTGATAACTGAAGCTCTAAAGAGCACCATGTAAATGGAGCTGTAGTTGATCATGCGCACTGTGGCGCCATTCATATCTGGCTCTTCAAATGACGCCTTTATGAGAGTGAGGGGCATGACAAAATACAGCAAAATCGGATCATATTTGGGAGGAGTGTTATAGTATGTGGGCTGGTGGGGTTAGGGTGGCATCATGGCTGCTTTTTGTCCCAGCCCGACCCTGTTGGAAGCTGTGTACTTGTGCAGCGGCCAGATATTACAGCACAGTGGATGGGATTTCAAGAAATCCCATGACCACTATGCATCCACAGATGCCGTCGGCTCACCCGGAGAGACTGAAATGAGGCGCGTCTCTCCAGACTACAGCATGTCAATTTCTTTTGCGAGGACACGAGTCTCCACAAGAGAAATGTCACCCATACAATCTATTGGATGTGGTGAATCCGCATGGTTCAGTGAACATATGCGGATTCACCTGGGTTCAATAGATGGCGGCACTTTTGAAGGCAGCTGACATATGCTGCGTCCAAAGCGTCTAGTTCTTGATCATCTACACATACCCTTAAACTGTTTGGGAATACTAAAGGCCTTCACTAGGGGCACTATTTCTATTCTATGAGCTTGGAGGGGTAAGAGCTGTGGCACAACCATCATATTGGATCTTGTGATGTCATTATACAGGCAGCACAGAGAGAAGGGTCCATTTTGCATATCGAGCAGCACAGTCTTTACGTCGCAGTGCATTTCCGCTTTAAATAAAATAGGCTCAGAATATGTTTGGGATATTTTCCACTTTGGTAATGCTTTATAAGGATCCACACGTCTTACCCAGAAAACATTCGACTCCCTGGGAAGTTTTAGTCTAAACAGTTTACTGACCTTGCATTTTTCATTAATATGGAGGCAGTGATCTCATGGAAGATGGAATCATTTTACATACTGTAACATAGCGAATCACTCAGAGGTCATGGCCTGATGAATCTAAAGCCAAGGAAAAAAGGATCTTCACAATAACGAGGGTTCGCGCGTCTCGTTGCGTCATAGATCTGCAGGGCTAGGTAATATTTTCCTGGAGTCTTTGACCCAAGAAAAGGAAATAGTAATCTGGTATGACAGATTTCTGCTCTATAGTCTCCGCTTCTTACATAAGGATCCAATTAAATAATTTAAAGATAAAATATACAAAAGTCCTATTTTTAGCATATAGGACCCAGGACAATGTATTGTGTCAGATGGCTCACTCGGCAAAGAAGAAAGGTCCATCCCCAGTAATGAGGACTGGAATAAATAAATATATGTAATTACATCTGTCGTAAGAAGATGTATATGTCTAGTTACCTCATTGTGTCGTAGCATTATCCCCTTTATAGTCCTTACAGGTTGGCTAACGCGAGGTATCATAAATGTGTGGTGCACTGACTTCACACAAGAGGTTCTTAGTGATAGTCCTTAAAGGCGTTCTTCAGAAATAGAGAAAAAAAAGACTAACTAAAAAAGGCATAAATAAATTCTTATATATATTTAATTAGCGAATTGGAATTGTTCTGTCTAGCGAGGCAATCACTGTAGAATTAAAATGGCCGCTGTCTTGTTACACTGGTAAAAAATTCTCCTAGAAGGTTAGGACAGATGCAGAAGAGCAGAGCGGGAGAAACTATGACCGAGATAGCCAAAGGGCTGAAACAGTAGCCCACGGGCTGCACCATGCCCTCGCCCCCACCCAACATCATCTGCCGCCCGCTATCACCACTATCCACATTCTCGGGATGCAGATAGTGGCGAATATGTTGGTGGAGCATGGAGCAGTCAACTCCTTCTTCCACCAATCAGCGTGTGCGATCGAGACAGCAGACACGAAAACGTCATTACATTTCATCTGCTGTGCGGAAAGTCAGTGCACCAGACAGAGGGTTATGTGCAGGCTCACACTGTTTATTGGAGGCTATGCAGGGGCTTATACTATATAGAGAGATGCTATATGGTGGCTCATACTGTATATAAGAGGCTTTGTGGCGGCTCATATTGTATATGGGAGAATATGTGAGGGCTCATACTGTATAAAGGAGGCTATGGGAGGGCTCATATTGTATATAGGATGCTATGTTGGGGCTCATACTGTATATAGGGGCTAAGAGAGGGTTCATACTGTATATAGGGGCTATGTGGGGGCTCACATTGTGTCTAGAGGGCTATGTGGGGCTCGCACTATACATATGAGGCTATGTGAGGGCTTATATTGTATATAGGAGACTATGTGGGGGCTCATACTATATATAGGAGGCTATGTGGGAGCTGATACTGTATATAGGGGCTATGTGGGGCATATGCTGTATATAGGGGTATATACATATGCTGTATATAGGGGTTATGCGGAGGTCTCATACTGTATATAGAGAGGCTTTTAGGGGCTTATATTGTATATAAAAGGCTATGTGAGAGTTCAACTGCATGCATACAAAAGCTATGTGCGGGCTGATATTCAAGGGGCTATGCGGAGGTTCATACTGTATATGGAGAGGCTATGTATGTATATCGATGGGCTATATTGGGACTTATACTGGATGTAGGGGGCTGTGATGAACTCTTATGCTATATAGGAGGTTGTGTGTGGGTTCATATGACAAATAGGGGGGATATGTGGGGGCTTATCCTGCTTATGGGGGATGTCAACATATTTAATTCTGTTCAATATTAAGTGATACAATTAATATTATTATAAAATAATTATAATTAATATATTAATATTAATATTGAGCAAAATTTATTTCAGCCTATTGGTTTGGCCTCCACAACAGTCATAGTCTCATATGTGACCCCTTGAGAAAATGAATTGCTCACCCTGTCTAAGAGCATGTGAATAGGAAGGTCGACTACAGCCTTTCATAAGTAGGACGATGTGTTCTCAGTGGATATTCTGATGAAATTCCGGAGATACCAGGAGTGCTGAGGTAAGTAGAGGCTGCTCATATTAGTAACCACCCTGTCTGTCTGGTGTAATACTTGACATACCAGGAGTGCTGAGGTAAGAAGATGTTGCTTATACTGCTTTCCAAAATATTTATGCAATCTAATACTGGAGATATCACGAGTGCTGAGGCAAGAAGAAGCTGCTCACACTGCTGTCCATCCTGTCTATCTATTCTAATACTGAAGATACTAGGTGATGATGCAAGAAAAGGCTGCTTACACTGATGTTTACCCTTTATCTGAGCTAATACTGGAGATACCAGGAGTGCTGAGGTAATGTGAGGCCATTCACACTGCTGTCCACCCTGTCTATCTGATCTAATACTGGAGATACCAGGGTGCTAAGATATGAAAAGGCTGCTCGCACTGCTGTCCATCATATCTATCTGATCTAATATTGGAGATATCCAGAGTGCTGATGTAAGAAAAGGTTGCTTACACTAATGTCCATCATGTCTATAGATCTAATACTTGACATACCAAGTATGTTGAGGTAAGTAGAAGCTGCTAACACTGCTGCTCATACTGCTATCCACCTTGTCTATCTGATGTAATACTGGAGATATCCGGAGTGCAGAGGTAAGAAAAGGCTGCTCACACTGATGTTCACTATGTCTATAGATCTAATGCTGGAGATATCAGGAATGTTTCGGTAAGAAGTTGCTTACCCTGCTGTACGGCCTGTCTATCTGATCTAATGCTTTAGATATCAGGGGTGCTGAGGTAAGCAGAGGCTGTTCACACTGCTGTACACCTTGCCTATCTGAGTTAATACCGTAGATACCAGTGGTGCTGAGGTAAGAAGAGGTTGCTCATACTGCTGTCCACCCTGTCTATCCAAACTAAAACTGTAGATACCAGAAGTACTGAGGTAAAAAGAGGCTGCTCACACTGCTGTAAAGCCTGTCTATTTGAACTAATACTGTAGATACCATGAGTGCTGCGTTAAAAAGAGGCTGATCACACTGATATCCACCCTTTCTGCCTGATCCAATACTGGAGATACCAGAATGGTATTGGTATCTTTCAATTACAGTAGTGTTTAGTAATTGGGACATTAAAATAATACAACAGTGTGCGGTCCTTTTCTAAACTCCTTGGTGGTGGCTGCAGGCAGCTAGAAATTATACGTTTATTATATGATTTTTGCAGTGCATTGGAGCTCTCTATCAGGAAAACTGATCTCTCACTGCTGTAAAAAGAAATCAAGAAATTAGAGAGGATTTCCAGCACTTATACATTATCATCCTTAGGATGTAGCAGTCATCAATGTTTTATCACAAGTAGTTCGGTATCTTGGAAGACAATCCCTAGGAATACCTTGTGTAGGGATTCTGGCTTGACTCTCTCTTTACCTCTAACTCAAATCCAGTTTGATCAGCTGTAATGCTGAGTCCCTTCTTACGGACAAGACATGAGTTGGGATAGTCAAGGCGTCCAAGGTCAAAAGCCAGGATGATACGTCATATTGAGAAGGTAAAGACAAAGGCATAGTCAGGTAACGGTTGAAAGTTAAAACACCATGAGGGTATCTGATCAGAGCAAAGGGGTTAAACAGAACGTGGGTCAGAGTAAGGGCCAAGGTCATGCAATGAAAGATCAACAAACAGAACACAAGGCACAGAGAGACAAATAACAGAAAAGCTGAATGTACAGTTGGGAAAAGAAGTATTTAGTTAGCCACTAATTGTGCACCTTCTCCAACTTAAAATGATGAGAGAGGCCTGTAATTGATATCATAGGTAGACCACGCCTATGAGAGTCAAAATTGAGAAAACAATTCCAGAAAATCACCTTGTCTGATTTGGCAACATTTATTTTCCAAATTATGGTGGAAAATAAGTACCGTATATACTCGAGTATAAGCCGACCCGAGTATAAGCCGACCCCCCTAATTTTGCCACAAAAAACTGGGAAAACTTATTGACTGGAGTATAAGCCTAGGGTGGAAATGCAGCATTTACCGGTGAATTTCTGCACCGTTCATATTTCCCCATAGCTGTGCCCCATATACAGTGCTCTGCACCGTTCATTGTGCCCCATAGCTGTGCCATATACGGTGCTCTGCACCGTTCATTGTGCCCCATAGATGTGCCATATACGGTGCTCTGCACCGTTCATTGTGCCCCATAGCTGTGCCATATACGGTGCTCTGCACCGTTCATTGTGCCCCATAGATGTGCCATATACGGTGCTCTGCACCGTTCATTGTGCCCCATAGCTGTGCCCCATATACGGTGCTCTGCACCGTTCACTGTGCCCCATAGATGTGCCATATACGGTGCCCTGCACCGTTCACTGTGCCCCATAGATGTGCCATATACGGTGCCCTGCACCGTTCACTGTGCCCCATAGATGTGCCATATACGGTGCTCTGCACCGTTCATTGTGCCCCATAGCTGTGCCATATACGGTGCTCTGCACCGTTCATTGTGCCCCGTAAATGTGCCATATACGGTGCTCTGCACCGTTCATTGTGCCCCATAGCTGTGCCATATACGGTGCTCTGCACCGTTCACTGTGCCCCATAGATGTGCCATATACGGTGCTCTGCACCGTTCATTGTGCCCCATAGATGTGCCATATACGGTGCTCTGCACCGTTCACTGTGCCCCATAGATGTGCCATATACGGTGCTCTGCACCGTTCATTGTGCCCCATAGCTGTGCCATATACGGTGCTCTGCACCGTTCACTGTGCCCCATAGATGTGCCATATACGGTGCTCTGCACCGTTCACTGTGCCCCATAGATGTGCCATATACGGTGCTCTGCACCGTTCATTGTGCCCCATAGATGTGCCATATACGGTGCTCTGCACCGTTCACTGTGCCCCATAGATGTGCCATATACGGTGCTCTGCACCGTTCACTGTGCCCCATAGATGTGCCATATACGGTGCCCTGCACCGTTCACTGTGCCCCATAGATGTGCCATATACGGTGCTCTGCACCGTTCACTGTGCCCCATAGATGTGCCATATACGGTGCTCTGCACCGTTCACTGTGCCCCATAGATGTGCCATATACGGTGCCCTGCACCGTTCACTGTGCCCCATAGATGTGCCATATACGGTGCTCTGCACCGTTCACTGTGCCCCATAGATGCTCCACATAAATCTCTGCCGCCGCTGCTGCTGCTGCAATAAAAAAAAAAACACATACTCACCTACCTTGATTGCAGCTCCCGGCGTCTCATTCCGGCGCCTCCATCTTCCCGGCGTCTCTGCTCTGACTGATCAGGCAGAGGGCGCCGCGCACACTATATGCGTCATCGCGCCCTCTGCCTGAACAGTCAGAGCGCAGACGCCGGGAAGATGGAGGCGCCGGCCGGGAAGATGGAGCGACGCTCGGCGGCTGGAACGCGGACAGGTGAATATGCTATACTTACCTAGTCCTGGCGATCCTCGCGCTGTCCCTCTGCCTGGTCTTCGGTGCCGCAGCTTCTTTCTCTATCAGCGGTCACCGGCACCGCTGATTAGAGGAATGAATAGGCGGCTCCGCCCCTATGGGAGGTGGAGCCGCTTATTCATTTCTGTAATGAGCGGTCCCACGTGACCGCTGAAGAGGGGAAGAAGCTGCAGCACAGAAGACCGTGGGACGGCAGGGACAGCGCGAGGATCGCTGGGACTAGGTAAGTATGCCTCAGCGCCCTCTCCCCCTCACCCGCCGACCCTGCCACCCACCTTGACTCGAGTATAAGCCGAGAGGGGCACTTTCAGCCCAAAAATTTGGGCTGAAAATCTCGGCTTATACTCGAGTATATATGGTATTTTGTCACCTAAAAACATGAAAGATCGCTGGCTCTCACAGACCTGTAACTTCTTCTTTAACCCCTTCCCGTCATGCGCCGTACTAGTACTGCTCTGCGGGAACTGCAAACCGCACTACTAGTACGGCTGCACGATCGCGCGGTCTCATGGTGAGCACCACGGCGATTGCGTGCCGATCGTGGGCATTTAACCCCTCTGATGCCGCTGTCAGTAGTGACAGCGACATAGAGGGGCATCGCGCAGGGACGGGGGCTCCCTGCGCTCTCCCACCGGAACAACGCAATGCAATCGTGTTGTTCCGGTGTTCTGCAAGGAGTCCGCGGTTCCAAAATGGCCACGGGGCTCCTTCCAGGTCCTGAAGTGAGGTGGCTTCCTGGCGCCTGCTGGTAACAGGTGCCGGAAAGCCTCCTGCACTGCCTGTCAGATCGCTGATCTGACACAGTGTTATGCAAGGTGTCAGATCAGCGATCTGATGAAATATAGTGATGTCCCACCCTGAGACAATGTTAGAAAGTAAAAAAATAAAATAGAATGTATAAAAAAGTCCCCAAATAAAGAAAAAAAAAAATATTATCCAATAAATCCATTTATTCAATTAAATAAAAATAAAACAATAAAAGTATACATATTTGGTATTGCCGCATCTGTAATGACTGGCTCTATAAAACTATCCCACTAGTTAACGCTTTCAGTGAACACCGCAAAAAATAAATAAAAAATGAGGCAAAAAACAATGCTTTATCATCATACTGCAGGACAAAAAGTGCAATAAAATGTGATCAAAAAGACAGATATAAATAAACATGGTACCGCTGAAAACGTCATCTTGTCCCGCAAAAAAAAAAGCTGCTATACAGCGTCATCAGCAGAAAAATAAAAAAGTTATAGCTCTCAGAATAAAGCGATGCAAAAACAATTATTTTTTATATAAAATAGTTTTTATTGTGTAAAAGCGCCAAAACACACAAAAATGATATAAATGAGGTATCGATGTAATAACTAACCCAAAGAATAAAGCTGCTTTATCAATTTTACCACATGCGGAATGGTATAAGTGCCCCCCCCCCTAAAAGAAATTCATGAATAGCTGGTTTTTGTTCATTCTGCCTCGTCCCGCAAAAAACAAGACCTCGCATGACTCTGTGGGCCAAAATATGGCTAAATTATAGCTCTCAAAATGTGGTGATGCAAAAACTACTTTTTTGCAATAAAAAGTGTCTCTTAGCGTGTGACAGCTGCCAAACAAAACCCCGCTATAAATAGTAAATCAAACCCCCCTTTATCACCCTCTTAGTT